>NW_020664543.1:5874126-6080039 GCF_002925995.2 Terrapene triunguis | reverse complement strand
TGGCAGCTCCCCCCCGCCCAGGGAGCCGTGCGGCAGCTCCCCACCCCAGCTCAGCTCTGCTCCGCCTCCTCCCCGAGCGCGCGGTCGCCGCTCCACTTCTCCCACCTCCCAGGCTTGCGGCGCCAATCAGCTGTTTGGCGCCGCAAGCCTGGGAAGGAGAGAAGCAGAGCAGGGCGGTGTGCTCAGGGGAGGAGGCGGAGCAGAGGTGAGCTGGGGCGGGGAGTTTCCCTGCGTGCCACTCCCTCCCCTTTCTTGCTGCAGGCGGCCCTCCCCGCGTCCCCCTGCCCCAGCTCCCTCCGCCTAAATGCCTAAATGGAAGATCCAGCCTCCGCGGTCACCGCCGAAGAAAATGCCGCCCCCCAAATGCTAGCGCCCTAGGCGACCGCCTAGGTCACCTAATAGGTTGCACCGGCCCTGTCCCTGTTATACCGGCTCTGTAGAGATCGTTGTGTTCAGGAAGTAGAATGTACAAAAGCTGGTTTCTAGCTAAATTTCAATGAACTTGTCTACTAACTTCTAAGGCCCCGCTCCTGCAGACACCTAGGCTTAACTTTAAGCAAATGAATATTCCTATTGACTTCAGGATGGCCATTCACATGCTTAAAGTAAAGCATGTGTATAAGGGTGGAGGGGTTGGGCAAACCTTATAATAATGTTTATCTTATCGCCTCCATGTTCCACACCAAACAGTAACACCATACTCAATGGAAGCCAGGGCACGTGCAACAGAGCTTACTCGGGCAAAACTGCCCATTGACTTCAGTGTCGCTATAGCTTGGCCCAATCCTACATCTATCCAACTTGGTGGGAATTTTGCCATTGACTTTAATGGAATCGGGATCAGGCCCTTCCCTTCTCTCTCATGTGCTGTATTATACAAAATAGTTCAACATTACCTGAAGACAATGGGAGATTTGCTTAAGTAACGGCCAGGACTGCAAGACATGGCGCCCAGGGTGGAAAGCAGAGTTTTATGTCCAACTCTACTTAGGAAAGCACCTAAGCACATGCTTAACTTTAAGCATGAACTTAGGTCACCTTGTCTTCAAGTGAAGCTGCATGTACCATCCTTCCGTTTAGAAGTGCTCAAAATGGCTGGTCGTGTTCCTAAAATTAAACAGTAAAGTCTGATTTTATAGGAAAGTGACAGATTTTTACAAAAATCTAGAATTAGCAGTTAATTGGCCTTATTTCTATTTCAGGACCGAAAAAGGCTCCCCCTGCTACAGACAACTGCTTTGGGGAAACATCCCCATTCAGACGATGTCGCTAACCAGCTTTAAAGCCATTGTAAATAACGTCTTGCGCTGAGATGGCCTCTCTTCGGTATTTCAGAGAGCAACTAGCAAGTCATTGCTAAAGTCATAGTAAAAAAAAACCTTTTCCTCCCTCTTCCCCCCCGCCGCCCCAGATACATAACTCAAAACAAAATATTTGGGAGCTATAAATATGTAATTTGAATTATTTTATGCACTATCGGTTGAAAAATCAGCTTCCTCCGAGATGGCTCATGTTTGCCAAAATGCAAATGCTTCTGGAATAAATGCACCCAACACACCAGTTTTCTTCTTTTTCCTCTTTATTAGGAATGGTATAAAATTACACGGGTCTGAGCCAGTAGATTATCGAGTTTGTAAAAAGAAGAAAGAAACTGTAACGATCCCTCTTCTGTCTGTCTGCATCATTCATACCTGGGATAAAACCCCAGGGCCACCACGTCAGCATTACAAAGCAAATATAAACGGGAAATCAAGGGACACAGTTCTGCATTTGCCGTTTAACCATCATAAACTATCTAAGCAGGACACACTTTATGGTCAATAAACTATCTAACAACCACCATCCAAATCAGCTCTCCCTGCTTAATCATCCAAACAAACTGCTAGGAACCTGAACTGCTTTTCCAACATGTTCTGCCCCCAGTTTGTAGACTGAGGGGTGGATTCTATCTTCCACTGTCAACCCCCTATATCTTTCCCCTACACAATACCTTTTCCCTTTGCAATCATGCAGGGCTTTGAATTTTACTTCCCTACAAGCCAGAGGAGATTTGACCACTTTAAACACCGAGAGCTGGGAGTGGCAGCCACTTACTCCAGTAGTAAATTTGGCTCCAAATGTGATTTTTAGGCTATTTCACTTACAGAAAAATTCTCATCCCTCGCTGGAGCTGGTGCAAACCAGAGGAAGGAAATCCACTCAGCACTCTCATCCTTCCCCAGGGGCTAAGCTGTTTGCTGGAGTCAACTGCTGTGTTTCATTAAGATGTTTTAGTGCATAGCCTTGGAGGTCAAAGCCTGATTCTTCTTCTGAATCTTGGACTATAAAATGAATGAGTAATGTCAATGTCATCGCTGCATTTCCTGCCGGGGTCAGCGGCTCTTCCACCCCGGGTTGTTTCCTTGGCCCCTTTGCTTTCCAAGTCAGCCAGAGATGTGGCCCTGGAAAGGCGCAGACACAGCCATAGAAAGCCGCTGATGGAGTCTTGGGGGCATAGCCAAGCAAGGGAGAAAAAGGCATGAGAGTGGGACTGACCCTGAGACGGACGTATAGCATTTACACAGGACCTTCCCTCTTCAAAGCACTGAACCCCATTCTGCGGCCACTGATGTCAGTGGGAGTTTTGCTCTTGATTTTAGCAGGAGCAGGTCCATTAACCCGCCCGTCATCTTGGGGAAGTAGGTGCAGATGGGGAAATTGAGGCACAGACCGGCTAAGTGAGTCACTCAAGGCCACACAGACAAGAGAACCTAGGAGTCCTGACTTCCAGTCCCCTTGCTCTAACAGCTGCACTAGCTGGTAAAATGTAACACTGTTGAAAAAAGAAAATATTCCACCTCAGAACAGAATAAAACTCTGAAATGAAGATCATGTGCTTGATTCAGCCTGTAAGGACTGGAAAAAAAACAGAGGAACTATGTTAGAAGGGGGTTTAAAACATAGGCCAAAAAACAGCAGTTTAAACCTGACTGGGACAGACCACGCATATTCAAAGGCATTCCCAACATGCAGCTCAATGGGTTAAATCATTCCCTGGGCCGATGATGTAGATTTTTGTCTGCTTTCAATGCTTTTCTCATTCAAATGAGCACGCAGCCAAGTCTTCATCCACTGTCATAATAGTTCTTGCCACACCCCTCGTGTTCTCAACATGGTTGGAGTGAGTCTGATGGCTTTGGGGAACTTGGCTTGCGCCGGCTCTCCGGAGGTTCCTGAAACTCCTCTTCAGTGTTGGGCTGGGCTCCTCTTTGCCATTCTTCCTTTGGAGTGACCTTTTAGACTGTAATTAGAGGTCAGGAAATAAAACTGCTGGCGTGGGTTCCGCCTGTGACATCAGATACTAAACAACTGCCTCCAACCAAGGTCTTTGGCAGCTAGGGGGAAAGCAGATTTAGCACAGGTGTGTCCGCAGCTCCTTTTTGACCACTTTGGTAAAGGGTCATTCTCGTCACCTGCCCTCCTTTAAGGAGCAGGCCAGATAAGCACACATCACCACCTCTCCCTGGGAGGAAAGCACATTTTACCACTGACCTAGAAAAAGAATGCAACAGGCTGGGTGTATTAGCGAGGAGTGTCTCTTCGCTGTGTTGCTTTCTAAAATCATCTCATTCTTCGACGAGTGTGATCCAAAAGCTAATCCTTAAAAGCTTTCAATAGTGTATATCCAGCCAGCTGCTGCCCTATAAACTGTCTGGTGAACAGATCCGTGGTGCTGGGATTGCTAGCCGTCTCTGGTTCTGATAACGCAGGGAGGACAGGAGGCACGGCTCCTTCCTTATTATTCCTCACTGTTTGCCAGGGTGCCCGGAGCGATCAGAGTGGACGTGCAAGATATTTTCTCCCCTTTAAGGCCTGGTCTACCCACAGTTTTTGGCCAGCATAACTATGTCAGAGAGGGGCGTGATTTTTACAGACACAGTTATACTGGCCCAACCTCTAGCACAGACGCCATGTGGTGCTTTAGAGCTTATTTCCCTTCCCATACTGGACTAAGCTACACCAATATTTATACTGGCGCATTTATACTGCAGCCACACTGTTTACTGTGTCCTGTTTTAGCTACGGTGTTGTAGTCCAAGCAGTACAACGTGTGAGTGTAGACAAAGCCTTAGGGCTGGGCTACACTGAAAACTTACACTGGCCTAGCGCCGTCCCTCAGGGCTGGGAAATCCACACCCCCGAGAGACGCAGCTCTGCTGACCTAACTCCCGGTGTGGACAGCGCTAGGTTGACAGAAGAATTCTTCCATCGACCTCTTGGGGAGGTGGATGACCTTCGCCTATGGCAGGACCTCTCCTGTTGGCACAGGTAGTGTCTTCGCTGAAGTGCTACTATGGAGCAGCCGCAGCATTTTAAGTGCGGACAAGCCCTTAGTTTCTGTTGCTTTTTGAGCTATTATACAGAGATTTCGGTGTTCTTGGCTGGAGGGGGGTGTTGGGCTGTCCCTCTGCACGAATTAGGATTGGTTATGCATCAGAAAGAAAGAGGTGTAGTTGGAGTACAAAACTAGGAGGCAAGAAATCCTGAGTTGTAAGCCAGGATCTGACACTGATTCCTTGCACATCCTTGTAGGAGAGGGCTGTGCGGTTCGTTTAGATGACGTTTACAAAGTGCTTTGAGGCGTTCAGTATCATCTTTACATCTGCTCACCAGGTTTGTGTAGGGTAGGAAAAGTGGTTGAGGTTGGATTGGAGTTAGCTAACGTGATTTAACCAACCCCTACCTAACCTCGATCACTTTTTCAAATCTAGACTATTCCCTAGAGTCATAGGCACCTCTACAAACCAACATTTATCAACAGTATTTACACCCGCAAAAACGCTATTCAAATAAAGTTATTCAGTTTGCAAAGTCAAGCACCAGGAAAGGTCAGATTTACAGCCTGTATGCGTGCTCAACGCTTGGTTGTTTTGGGAAGTTGTCTTGCCACTTTATCTCCTGCCTTGGGACAAGTGGACACCTTCCCTGGACAGACAGACACTTCCCCTGACTTTCCTTTGCAAAGGATAGACATTGTATGGTACCCTCCAGAATACCGCAAGTTTCCTCTGGAATTTCAGTTGAAAACAACTGAACATTTGATAGGCTTGGTGGGCAGGGCTATGCTGCACTGAATCAGCTGTTTCAAGATTTCATGTTCAATATGGGTAGTCATTGCTGCTCCATGGATACGTGGCTGGCACAGGGGATTGGTAATGGAATAGGTCAGCCTTTCCCCTCCTGGCCGGGTCTGCAAGGACAGCAAACTGTTACCTAGGACAGCAGGCAGATGGCAAAAGGAGCTGGTGGATCTCTCTCCTGACTCAGAGGACGAATATCCAGTTCACAAAAGCCACCACCATCCAGACTAACTGACACCTCCTTGGCAGGATCAGTTGAGAGACCAAGGATGGGAAGGGTCCAGGAGACTGAGCTACTGTCCCACTGCAGGTCAGAGTAGAAGCATCTTGGGCTGGGGAGGGCAGAAGTGGCCCTGCTGCTGTCTGTACTATACCTACAGTCCGTTTTCTAGGGCTGACGATCAGGCATCTTTCATGAGCAATAAGGGCCCTATCGTTTTCCCAATGAGGATATAGGGAATCGAGCCATTCTTTAAAACAGGAGCAGAATTGGGCTTAAAATACTTCCCCTCCCCTCTTCTCCTTTATTTTCTTCCTTCTTTGGAGGGTTTGTGGGAGAGTTGAGTAGCATCCGCACACCGTGTTATGGGACAAGTGATATGTCACAGTTTTGAGAGCATAACCAAGCATCCGTTTGCCAGCAGAGTGGAAGGCTAGGGGTTATCACCACAGCACTAATTACCATAACACTGCACATTCAGGTAGCTCTTAGTATTCGGGGTTAGATTTAAGCGGAGGAAAACTTGCCTCCGTTAACAAGCATTGCTCAAAGGTACATGCGGTGGGAGGGTTATATTAGCTGGCTCTGTGTGATGACCTCAAGCAAAGAAAACCTTTTGCCTGGAACAATATATTTACATGGCTATTTTAACCCTGCCCACGTAGATGATTTACACTGATCAAAGTTGAATAGTCAAAGGTCTGGGTCCAAGGCTGCAAAGCCTGGGAACGTGGAATGGCAAAATTGACTGTGTTCAGAGCTGTGCCTTGTAACTGGAGGATTCATAAATATGCATGCAACCAGATCATCTGTCACTTTTCTGATTTCTTCGCTACTCTTTTGATTTGCAGGAGTCCTATATCTTGTGCCACGCACTTTGAAATGACAACAATTTTTGGAAAGCCGGAGGAGGCAACGCGCTCTGGAAGAGATGAGCTACCCTTTTTTCTGCTTTTAATAGGTGATGTTTTGGTGGGCTATATTTAAGCTCTACTGAGAGGTACATCATTTTGCGTAATATAAGCATCATGAAATTACAGGCTTCTCCAGGTTCTGCAGATGTAGCCATTGCTATAAAAAAACCTATTAGCCAATAAACACAGCTATCCCTAGGGCTTCCCCTACTTCTTAATAAATTGGGCATTCCCTGCGACTCCTCAGTTGTCTGTGACTTGATCCCCTGGAAAGGGCAGTCCTGATTTACAAACCCAAACTTCTGTTTTCTTGATGCAGACAAACTATGGGTTTTAGCTGCATGCATCCCCAGTTGCCACCCATCCCAGGTTGATAATGGCTGGAAGTGACTCCTGGAGCTGGGCAAATTGTTTGGCTGAAACTTTTTTCAGCGAAAAATGCAGATTTGGTGACACCAAAACATTGCACAAATTTGTCTAAATTTTTGCCAAATTATTTCAGTTGGGAAAAAAAACCCCTCTGAAAATATTGAAACATTGTTCTGACATTTTCCAAACAAAACATTGATTTTTTGGGTTCAAAATAACTTTTTATTTAGCAACTTCCTTTTTTTAGAAAAATGTAACATGTAAACAATTGCTCAAAATCCAAATGAAACATTTTGTTCCAGGTCAAACAAAATGTTTCATTCAACCTGACATGATTTTTGTTGGTCTTTTCAATTTGCCAAAAATTTCAATTTTTTGGGATCAACCTGAAATAGTTGTTCGATAGCCTAAGGCTTTGTCTACACACTAGATTTGTACTATTCTAACTATACTTGTATATTTAAAGCAATACAACCCACTTTGTGCCTCGTTTTCCCCATCTCTAAAATGGGGAGACGACACTGACTTCCTTTTTAAAGTGCTTCGAGATCTATTGCTGAAAAGCACTATGTGACAGCTAGGGTATTATTAATTAGTTAATTATTATTATACTGGTATTTTTGTGCTTACCTATATAGTCATTCCAGTATGGGAGGGGGAAAAAACATCCACACTAGGGGTTGTGCCAGTATATCTATAGTGGTAAAAAATGACATCCTTCACCAAGATCATAGTTATCCAAGGAAAGCTGGTCTTTAGGAGCAAATTTCTACGCCATAAAGCCCACCCAAACTGGTAGTAGTTGGCAGACTCGCCAGAGGCAGCAAGGACTGAATGTACTCTGGAACTTCTCTGTCAATAGCTCAGCTGGAACTGGTTTATGCTGTGGAAACATGGGCAGAATGTAGTGGATCAATGCCCATCTGGCTGCTACAGCCAGATTTGGGCTGGGCACCGTAACCCTATTCTTTGGTGTTGACATCAGCGGAAGGAGAGGTCAGGCTAAGGCACCGGCTAAGACCCTGTTGCGGATGGTTTGGGAGCAGTGAGATAGGATTTTGACTCTAAACGAATAGCAGCTGCGAACATGTGATCTGTCCTTATATGGGCAAGTGGGCTAAAAGTGTCCACTGGAGCTGTGTAATCTAACTGTGCCCACAAGCTGCCACAGGGAATGTAACAAGGGGATTTTTGTTTTGGATTTCGACCTGACTCACCATAAATGTTTCCACAGGGAAACTCTCAGAATGCCTAGTCTGGACATCTGGTTTTATTAAAAAGTGACCCTGTTTTGTATTGTGTTGGAGTTCTGACAAGCTGATGCCGGGTTATAAACAGATTTTTTCCCCCTTCCTCTAGTTTTGATAGCTGGCTCCTCAGGCTTGGTAGCCGTGCTTGAAGGAGAGATCTTAAATCTGACAGGAGACTAGAACCTGTATTCCCATTTCACACTCCAGAATCCTAGAAGAAGTTGCTCCTTTAACTTCTGCATACTGCAAACGCTCTCTCTGACCAGAGAAGGGTTGTGGTGTGGGAATAGCCAGCGGGTACCCAAGTGACAGAGGGAGATCTGTGCACAATTTTTGCAGCAAAACATGAAATTCATCTGCTTCTGTGTTTTGTCACAAATGCAAAACTCACACCCTGGGTTCAAGTGGCTTTGCTAAGGTCCCCACGCCTTTTGAATGAACTGGGCTTAGTTATGGGAGAACCTGGGACGTTTTATTTAGTTGTGCACTGAAATCACATGACCTTTGCAGTTTTCCTAAGGTGTTGCCATGTCCCCCGCCTGCACATGCAACCATTGTTAAAGGGCAAAGAAGGGCGGAGGTCTGGCATAACTGTTTGCATGCAAATTTGTGGGCACAAATGTTGTAGGTTCAAATTACCCCTGGCAAAGGGAGGCCATTACATCAGAAAAATTGGCCCTGATCGTTGCACCTGATTTTCCTGGGTGTTAAGAGAACCAGGCTGTGCCTTGAGTAGGAACTTTATCCTCCTCTTGAAGCTAGGAACTGAGTTTAATGCATTTTAAAAAAACTCAAGCAGAGCCAGGCCTTCACATCCAACCAAGTGTTTTACAAATTGATATATCTCCAGCCCAGTTTTAACACCATTGGCTGCGCACCAGCTTTGCTGAAACAAGCAGTAAAATCTTTCTAAAGAAACTAACCTTCAAAGGGAAAACAAAATGTACCAGAAGATCAAAACGGCTATTTATATAGAACACAACAACTTCGGCCCCTTTCTAAACACTTCGTTGGCCTCCGGTCCCCATGGCAAACCCAGTTACCTGGGTGCTCTTTAATCAGAAAGTGAATTCTGACGTCTCTTTCATCTAGTCAAGAGCCCTCAAAAATAATGCCGTTGAATAGATATTGATCCCACTAGCTCTGTCACTCACGCCTGACCGCTGGAAATTCTTATTGTGGTAGAACCTTGTTAATCTACAATCAAAACGGAGAGATGTGCCACGCTTCTCTGCAAAGATTTAATAGCAGATGCTGTTGGGAAGAAGGTGTCATTATTTTTTGTTTTAAAAAGTCCCACTTTTAACTGGTGTGCAATGAAATATTATTATTTGTATGGCAGTAGCGGGCAAGAGCCTATGTCATGGAGCGCTGTACAGCCACACAACAAAAAGATGGATCCGCAAAACTAATTTAAACTAAACTGCAGCCGTCAGAATCAATCAGTCACATGCCACGTTCTCAGTCCAGTTCCTAGGGGCCAGGTGCCCATCTCCCCCCCCCAAAAGCATCATATTCAACCCAATTGGCCCCCGGGTTGCCTGTCTAAGAAGAGAGACTGAGGATTTATTGGGCCAAGGAGCCTAAGCCCTCCTCTTATGCCAGAGTAGTATGGAGGCGGGGGGCTGGGTGGACGGGGATTTGAGGCCTATCATCAGAGCAGTATGTGGGAGAAGCTGCAGTATTGCTGTTGGTTAGCTTTTATAGCAATGTCCATTCATAGAGCTCACAGCGCTTGACAAAAACGGGGCATTATCATTGTGACAGATGGGGAAACCGAGGCACAGAGCGGAGACGTGACTTGCCCGACATCACACAACACGTCACTGATAGAACTAGACATAGAACCTAGGTCTCTGGACTCCCATTCAAGGCCAGTCCTGCTCTATCGCTAGGCAACATTGCCACTCTTCCTTGTCTGTGCTGTGCCTGCTTCTCTGGAGAAACAGGAATTCAGTTGCTGTCAATCTAGCACTTTCCACTAGCACTAAATAATAAATAAATAAATAAACAAACCCTACACTAAATAATTAAACAGGTTATATTATAGGACAATCAGCTATTTGTTAGTCATTTACTGTCAGAGATGAAAACTGGGGGGAGTGGAAACCAGGTATTTCTGGTTTTGTTATTTGTGTGTGCGTGCGTGCGTGAAATTTAATTAAAACACATGCTAAAAAAGTAAGAGATTATAAATATGATCAGTGAAATCAAGCTGTGGTAAACTTCCCTTATTGCATAGCTTTCACTGGAAAAAGTTGCCTTGTAAAGCACGAGTAAGGTAGGGAAAAAAGCCCAGCACATGGTTTTAGGCAGGAACAGGTATCGAATACAGCTTTCATTTGTGTGTGTTCTATTAGCATCTGTTCACCTTGCACTCCGGCCCTGACCCTTCCACCCAAGTCTCTTAGATTGTGCTCTGAAACCAAGCAATTCTGGTCCCCAAAATTCTGATGGAGGCTGTGTCAAGGACATGACTGAATGGCCGCACTGAAATCCACACTCAGTGCATGAGTCTTGTCCAAGATCCATTAAGATGTTGATGCCCAGGCACATTTTTTGGAATGTTCTACTTGCTCAATACCATGCAGTCGATACATCCATTCTCCCATTTAAAATGTAATGTGAGTTCACATGATAGCACACCATCCCTCATAACCCCCATCAGCAACGACAGGGCCCTTAGAATTTATAAAACAGGTATATGATCTTGGTATTATAAAGAGAAACCGCCTGATGAGTTGAGATCTATCATCTGAGCCTTTGAAGATCATGACTTACGAATGAAGATGAAGAGCAATCACTTATTGCTGGAGTTGGTGGACATACTTTCTGGTCTCCGTCTGCCATGTACACACTATCTACAAAGGGAAAGATAGAAGATCCGTTTGTTTGACTTGCATGGGACGGGGTGGATTGGAAATGACATTGATCTCTTAAGCAACACTTTGGCTTAGAATCATAGAGTATCAGGGTTGGAAGGGATCTCAGGAGGTCATCTAGTCCAACCCTCTGCTCAAAGCAGGACCAATCCCCAACTAAATCATCCCAGCCAGGGCTTTGTCAAGCCTGACCTTAAAAACCTCTAAGGAAGGAGATTCCACCACCTCCCTAGGTAACCCATTCCAGTGCTTCACCACCCTCCTAGTGAAAAAGTTTTTCCCAATATCCAAAAAAAGTTTTTCCGAATATCCAAGCTGGAGACTGGCTCAACTTGCATTTCATTTATGAAGAGCTGACTTAGAAGATAGCAAAAAATAGCCTTTAGCTACTAGAACATTTGCAGAAGAGGAAGGAAAAATCTATTTGTATTTTAAAGATAGAATAAGGTCAGCCTTCTCTCTCAAAATGGCATTGGTTTGAGTATATGATTTCTTTAATCAGTATTTAGTTTGTTAATTACTTTTATTGGCAGTTAACCACCTTATGGTCTTAGTGGAACATCTGTTCCATGATTAGAAAAAAAAATATTCCTCAACTTTTGCTGAGTGCAATTATTTTTGGATGCAAGTGGAAGGCTTTAGAATCATTAACAAGATAAAATGCTAATTGTTTGTAGAGTGTTTTTTTTAGTTGCTTTTAAATGGTAAGAGAAGCCCCATTTATTTATTATTATTTTGGGTTGCTATGAGACACTGTAGTAAAAAGAAACTGGTAACGTCAGTGGTGTAGAGAGCACATGTAGCCTTGTAACTAGACAATAAACCGGATCCCGGGAGGAAGCGGGCAAGAGAAACTCCCACTGAAGTCACTGGGAGTTTGCAGTGCTCAAAACCTACTAATAAGAGCCTGTATATCAATCATTTACTGAATGAGAATGCTGAGGGCTAGTACAGGGATGTCAAAGCACTTTACTCAAAGGATGAGCATTATTTAACAGAGGGAGAAGATGAAAGGCCTTGTCTTATGTCAGTGCCGGGAATAGAATTGCAGTCTTCTCTCAGCCTACTCACCACCACTGGACCACAACTCCCTTCTCAAGGATCCCTGCACTTCGGGTGGCTGTTCTTGCTGCTTCTATTGGTGGCTCTGAAAGCAAACGAGACACCGCTGCCCAAACTAGAAACATACAGTATATCCTTATGAGCCAAATGGCATCTTAGCAGTAGAAAATCAACAGCATGTCATGTGGAAGGGTCCCATATATGCTGGGCCACACTGGTTGACTCCACTCTGCGAGCAAGAATGGTGCTCTGAATTACAAAGAGGAAACTGGACTGTGATGGATGTTGTTTGTTATTGTGGTTGCACATCTCGTTCTGGTGAGAACCATGCACACAATTATACATCAGGCCAGGTGTCTGCCCCTCAACAGATGGCAAATGGGCGTAGGGAGATGGAGGTGAAGAGTGGGCGTACTGGTCACTCTCCAAAAAAGGTAAGATGGAGAGCAGGCCTGGAAGCCGACCATAACCACCACAGAAAGGTGGTAGGGGACTTGTGTGTTCTTATGGAAGAGCACGATTGGGCCCCACTAGCCAAGATGACCAGGGTTGGTGAATTGTCAGACCTGCCTTGTTTCCTAGACAGTGGGCTCAGGGAAGGGAGATTTTTGGGGTCCGGAACTAAACATTTTGGAACTTCAAACAAAGGTTTCTATCCAGCCTGGTTCTACGGAAGGAGGTTCAGGGCATGAGCAAGGCACCCAAATGTTGAGTTAAGTCCCCCCGCCTCCAAACCTTCCCTGGAAATGCCCCCCTGCCTGCCACTGCATGCTCTGCTTCTCCCCGATTCCAGTTGCTTTGTGAGGTTTATTGAGGACATTCACTCCTTCTCACACATACACTCAATCTTTTTCTCTGCCATGGTCACAGAAAGCCAGGGTCACCTTAACTTTAGCAGAAAGTCAACAATAGCCCCCTCTTTGGGCCATGACCTAACTGACCCTGCCTCCATGGGGAAACCGACCAGCGTCATTCTTGCAGCAGGCCATTCTGCAATAGCTGCTCTGCAATAGCTCCCTCTGTGGACACTCTATTCTGGAATAAAAGGGACTTTTATTCTGGACTAGAGTGCACATACTGGGAGCTATTGCAGAATGGTTTCTTCTGCAACAGCTATCCCAGTCAATTTCCCATGTACACAAGTGTCATGTCCCTGTGTAATCAAAATCCACCGCAGCTGCCTACGGGCACCTTTCACTTTGCTGCCATCAAAAGGGCTTGAAGAATTCAGACCTTAACTTGTTTTCCGCTGTGCTCTTTGTTTACTTCCCTTGTTGGATGTCACCAGTGCTGTTGACAAATATTTTCTCCCTTTGGCAAGTGGAGCTGTCAGTAACTAACCTTGTGTGCGTGCGTGTGATGCCATGAGAAAAAAAATCAGGAAATACTTTGAACATGGGAACTCACTGTTAAAGGAGAGTAACCGTCCTTGCATGCCAGAGTGGATGCCACGTGCCAGGGTCTGCAGCAGTACACACTGAAAAGACAGGTAAAGGCAGTTACTTGCTCCTAACATCAACAAGGTGGAAAAGTAACTAGGGAAGAGATACAGTACCTATATTGCACTAACAGAACGGGAACACGCTGCCGCACACCAACTGCATTTTTCGCATCTTTGCATTAGTTTGGAAGGTGCATGTACCACTATACTCTAAAATCATATGCGCATGTTTTTGGATCAGATGAGGGGCAGCCAATTAAAGGTAGAATTGTGGTTTTAATGTCTTTAGTGCAACCTACTAAAGGGATTAAAGCCATAACTCCCTCTTAAATGTCTGTCTGTGAAAATTCTTATTCACTTCAATTTTCATCCCTGCTACTTGATTCCCTACACAGGCACTTTAGCTGAGAGATGATCTTGGCTCTGGTCTCGCTCCCAGCCCTGGCTCCCGACCGCGGCTCCTGGGAGCAGGTGCGGACAGATACCATTACGGGTTAGGGGCTTGTGACTTAAAAAGTTTGGGGACCACTAGTCTATGGGCTTGTCTACACATAAAACACCACAGCTGCACCACTTCAGAGTAGACATGACCTACGCTGATGGGAGGGGGGTCTCCCGTGGGCGCGGGTACTTCACCTCCCTGAGAGGCAGTAGCTAGGTTGATGGAAGAATTCTTCTGTCGACCTACCCGGGGACTTAGGTCAGCTTAATAACGGTGCTCAGGGGTGTGGATATTTCACACCCTTGACCGACGTATTTAAATCGACCTAATTTTCTAGCATAGACCAGGGCTGAATCTCTTACAGCTGCATTAAGATTCCGGTTGTGGCACAGTCAAATAACAAGCTCCCTCCAGAACCCCGGAGAAAAGTAGTTCAAGCAAAGCAGAGGCTGGCGTGGGCTGACCCACACTGCTAACGAACAGCTAAAGTCCAAAAGGTCCCTTACACCTGACAAAACAAATAGCCCACAGCAAGATTAAATGAGAGCCGCTCTGACCTTTCATACGCTGGCCAGCAACAAAGGATCCAGCTCAGAAAAGTGGCCTGGCAGGGATCATTGCCATTGTCTAGAAAAGACAGAGCAGTTTTAGTTTTTCTCTTAAATCAACAGCGTGTCAAACAGAATGTAGCCCCCCGAGACCCAAACCAGCAGCATGTCCATCAGCAGAGAAGAGGAAGAAATGAACGCTGTTCCAGGCAGAGGAAACCGGGCTAAGGTTTACGTGCTGCCTTCTCATTGTTTTCCTGGAGAGTTCTTTGGTCCTGTGGTTGCAGAAAGGTCAAAATCCAGAGCAGGATGAAACAAAACAAAACAAAACGAAGTGGAGTACGTGGGCAAAGGGATGTGGCTTTTGTTGTTCACAAGCTTCTTTTCAAATGACATGATTCACTCAAGGTCATTTTTCTGCAGAGAGCAGCTAAATGATGGAACCTGGCTAGTGCCCCAAGTCCAAGCTTGTATGCTGTAAGGAGCACGTATCTGGCTCTGCACTGACATGTGACTCCTCTACACCTCACTTCAGTGCTGTGCAATCAAAAAGCCACAACATGTGACCTTTCTACAGCACCTTCCAGTGAGGAGCTCAAAATCTCTTATGAACAATAGCTAATTTTCTTGTTGTATTTCAATAGTACCAACAGGCCCCCACTCAAGACTGGAGCTCTATTGTGCTTGGAGCTGTACAAACACATAACAGAGAAAGCCTTGTCCCCAAAGAGCTTGACCGGGCATAGGAAGTATGACTATTCTCATCGTACAGATGTGGAACTGAGACACAGAAAGATTAAGTGACTTACCCTAGTTCACATAGGAAGTCTACGGCAGACCTGGGGGCTACAGTCCAGATCTCCTTGTGCGCTTTAATCTCAAGACCATCCTTGTTCTCTTGCAATGCACTCTTCCGCGCACCTTGGGCAGGCATGGTGGCATGGTGCATGATGAACAAAGAAGCATATTCTTTATACATATATTAAATATATATTAAATATTCTGCGAGAAGAGAAAAGCTTGGGCTGTGTTTATGTTTGGCAATACGGAGAGTAAGGGCTGTGGGCAACCGATCTGGTGACAGGAATACCTGACATGAACTTTCACCCAAAACGCTGACCCTTTTTGGAGGTTTTGGTTCCAGCTCACACATTTCAGTGGGAACTGGATGTGGAAATTCAAGAGTTTAAATAGCACCAAAGAGGCGAATTCTGTTATATTTCCAACTCCGCAGAGTCCAAAGTTTGCTTTTGAGGTTTCTGGTGCTGGGGAGTCCTGGATACAGTCTGGCTAAGCATGCTGTCTGTTCAGGACTTGTGGGCACAGAACTGAAGCATTGGCACTTCACTTATATCCTCAAGAATTGTAAAACATTTTCCACCTGGTCTGCATCCGTCTCCTCAAGGCAGTTGCTGTCTGTGCGAGCTTAGACCCAAGTAGAATACCCTGCATTACTGAGCTACCGCCATAAAAGGCTTTTCTAGTATAATGTAAGGAGGGATGTAATACCACCTTCAACACAAGCAGCTGCAGCAGAAATAGATCTTGTTGATATGCAGGGAGCGTCATTGAAATCTTAGTAAATTATATCCCAGGCTAAGCTATTCACTAAAGTCCCATGGGGGAATTTCAGTATAGCTAGGTACAGCATCATAGGAGATAGGTAGAAAATTATAGTAATTTGAGTTACTTTAAAAAGAGAAGCGTGGCTTAGCTCGTGAATCTGAATCTTAGGGTCTGGTAGTGTAGATCAGTGTGCAATGAATGTTTCCATTTAAGAATACAAACTCACTAATTCACTGCGGATAATTGCATATCACAATATGTCACTGATGATCTCTCCCATCCCCATGCTACGTGAGATTTTGCTGGGGATCTTTCATGCCATCCCTTCCCCCCTAATTCCACCTGTGTCACACATATGGGTGGTTCTGAAATGGACTCGTTCACTCACCCTGTTCAATGCCACTCTGCAGGGAACATTTCTTCCTGACCTCAGTGGTCTTCAGTGTATCCTCTGAAGCATGAGGCTTGAAAGCCCTTGTAATTTGCATCCCAGGTAGTGCAATGGTCGAGGCTGTTCTTATTCATATAAACGTCTAATCTTTCTATGAAAACTGGTCAGAGAACAAGTTTAACTGGCATCTAGAGAAGCCCTAGCTGTTTCTATTAAATCACCGTAGTTTTCCTGTTAGGAATTGCATGCTGATTCAACATTTCCTTTTGTGGCTTACAGAACCCATAAGTCATATTCAAGGTGCCCTTTGAACGGGGGAGGGAAAAAGTGGCTTGTGGAAAACAAATGCTGATCGTTTTCTTGAGTGCAGCTCTTCTAAGGATTATCTCAATGGATAATTTTTGTGCACTTTCACCAACTGGCTCCCTTTTCATTTTTCTGAAGGCTACATGCATCTACAGGAGCGCCGCCAGCTTTTTTGCCGCCCTAGGCGGCGGAAGGTCCCACCCCCGAAATGCCGCCCCCGATAGAGGCGGCGGAAGGTCCGGCCATCACGGTTGTCGCCTCCCAAATGTTAGTGTCCTAGGCGACCGCCTAGGTCGCCTAATGGGTTGCGCCCGCCCTGTGCATCTACTCCCATGATCTTCTCGGTGGATCTGTATGGTTAGCTGCCTTTCAGGCTCTGCCGTGCGTGGCTATAGCGTGGGAGTTTGCGTGAGACGACAAGTATATGCAGTTTCCTGGTGGACATTTATTTTTATTCCCTGCATAATGGCTGGCAGTGTACAGCTCTCTGCCTGCCTAACCCCCTGGATCAATTCATTCACTGTACAGTGCTGTACAATGCCTATGTGACTCTTCATTGCTACAAGAGGAGTTGTTTGGGGTTACTCACAAACCAAGATTCTCCTAGCAAATGACCTAAAGCTTCTTCCTCCCCACCCCCATCCCTCCCAAACTGCCTCAAGGTTTTTACAAGACAAAAATACTTTGGAATTGCTAATTGGGGGCTTTTTGCTTTTTCTCTGAAACCACTAACCTCACCAACCTCATGAACTTCCCGGTTCTACTTGAGATGGAGGTGTTTTTAGGACACCGCAGTAAAATTGCCATCTGATTTCAGTGACTTAGCCACAGAGCCTGCTTATGCTTTATGAAACTCAAACTTACTTGCTGGGTAAACGAAATCTCTGCAGTTTGCAACAAGTTCTTATAGGCTCATTTATAGGCACTTGGTCTTTATCACATTTCTCCTCTCTGCAAGGTTGAATTCTTCCAGTGGCTTCTTTTTCTACATAACATCATCAACATGAGAAACTCTGGGGGAAAGTGTAGATCATTTTAAAGAAGTCTGATTCACTGAAATAACTTTTCCAGTTCTGCCTCCAGCCTTATACATAGTTAAACACCACTGCCTTAAATTTTAATGCCAAGATCTGTCCATCTACAAATATATGAGTTCTGCATATCTGGAGAGAACTAGCTATGATAGCTCTCGTATATATCTATATCTAATCTGTCCATTTCCAGTGTTTCTAAGATGCCTGTCCTGGTGGTATCTTGGGGGTGAATATTTGAATTGTAGGTAATATAACTTACATTCCTTTGAGCTACCAAACCAAGATGCCTTTGTGGGGAATAAATCTTGATTTGCATTTACTAATCCTACTTTGTAATGAAGCAGCCTGGCACCAGATTGCAGTTTTAAAGAAAAATGGCAAATTGCATGCTGGGTAATCATTAGGCCACACCCATCGCATGGTTTGTATCAGAGCTGGTCAGGAATTTTCCACTGAAATGTCTTTTTTCCCCCAATGGAAAATTCAGTTTCCACAAAATCAAAATTTTCTGTGGAAAAATTTTAAGTTTGCCCAATTTTTTCAATTTTCCATTGGGAAAAATGAAATGAAATAGTCCGACATTAACTTGCTGCTACCTAAGGTGCTGCAATGCTCCATGACAGTTGTAGCTCAGGCGCTTCATACTGGTCGTTAACTATGGGCTGGGCTCCTGGGTCAGACTTGTCTCTCCCATTATGATCTCCACTTGCAACTTTTCCAAACTGGGATTTTTCACAACTTTTAAGTCCACGAAAAATTTCAATATTTGGATTTTTTTGGTCCCAATTCAGGCTGAAAACAAATCTCAAAATATCAGAATTTCATAGTGGATGGGAATTCTGATTTTGACTTGACTCTAGTTGTGATGCTCTGATGGCCCTCACTCTGAATGCAGTCATAAACACCTTTAAACCAAGTGACTGCTGTATCATCCAGAGAAAGGTTCTCTTTTTGAATAATGCTTTGAGTCACGTTGCTTTGTTTATATTATTCTGGTTTGCTCCCAGCCTCCGGAAAGCTTACTGATGCAAACTGTACAGAGAGACTGCAGTGTCTAAGGTCACATTTATGATTTACTGAGTGTCTGCAAACAGCTTTCAACTGCTGTTCACCTTCCTCCACTTTTTTCTTTCTTTTTTAATAGTAAGGAGAAAATCATCATCTTCCGTCATTGCAGCTATTGCTCAATTACATAGTTATTTCTGACATGAAGATTATAGGATAATTATAGTTGAAGATACTATGATTTAACTAGATAACTAAGTATCAACATTTTATAAACTACAGGGAGTTTTTTTGCTCATATGGCAATATTTAGCCTTAATTGGAGACATAATTAACCAA
Source organism: Terrapene triunguis (assembly GCF_002925995.2). Taxonomy (NCBI): domain Eukaryota; kingdom Metazoa; phylum Chordata; order Testudines; family Emydidae; genus Terrapene; species Terrapene triunguis. The sequence goes on along the minus strand of NW_020664543.1, from coordinate 6,061,150 downwards.
GTAACTTCTAAACTACATAGTAACTATCGGAGAGAATTACGAAAGAATGCAAAAATTCCCTGCAAATAAAGTGACGCTGAATCTTTCTTTGCCTGGCTTTGATTTCTCCCATTATATTCAAGACCTCATTTCAAGAGCTAAAGCAGGCTTCAAGAGGCACTTGAGATGCACAAATGATAGTGGTTTGGTTTGATCTCAGCAGTTTGAGTTTTTCAAAATTGGGAGGGATAGAGATTTGAGCCACAACTGAACTGAACGTCCGAAGACTGTCAAACGTTGGAGAGATGGTTTGCCTTTTGCACCTCACAAAATCCTATGTTAGTTGCTTTATTTTCATTATTCAGTGTAGAAATTTCACCATTTTCAAACCAAAGTACAAAAATACTCTTTTGCAATTACTTTATGTGTGTATCAAAGAGGAATTTAGGTGTCAAAGGGATTGCTTAAAACAACGCTCCACGGTCTAATACAAAAAAGACAAAGCATATTGCTCTAGAAATGGAATCCAGGTATTCTCTTTCAGAAGGTGCCAATACTTAGCATCTATTCCAGGCTAATAGAGACAGCTACTGTGGGAACTGGGAGGGAAACTGGAAACTTTTAGCCTTTTTACTGTGGGAGAGGCTAGCTCTGGTAGGTTTAACTAATGGGGGAAGCAGAGGGGTTTTCATGTGGACTGATGACTTCTTTCTCTCACTCAGGCTGGGCTCTTCTGTCTTCTCGGCGTCCAGGTCTGGGAAGGTTAATGGTAAAGACCTTAAGTCCATCTCGGTGCTGCAGACTATGCCCTGCCTCAGCATCCGAGGGGTCATGGGTAAGTCTTGAGGTAAAGTTAATTTCTGCATCTCCTAAGACAGAAATAGTTCATAAAAATGCATAATGAACACACAGGCCAACCTCGAGAAATACAGTCTATCGCATGCATTTCTATAGCGTCCATCATTTCAGCATGGGCGTGTATGTGTCAGGATTTTGTCTGAGGGTCTGATGGTGGGTGGTTCTCTAATTACAGCCAATTTCAGGGTTGAATCTCTCTGGATTTAGTTTGAGACTAGTGAAATTATTTCTGTGGTTCCAATAATCTATGTACAAGCACCCAGAGACATTGTACTTGGTGTATTTTTAAAACTCATTCAATTAAACACCCCTCCCCCCCTTCCTCTCTGGGGACTCTACAGAACGGAGAGAAACAACAAAAGTTGATACAACCAGATTCCTCCAGTGCATTTTGTAGGGATGAATATAGATGAGCCCAAATGGCTCCTCTCCTCACCATCTCCACATCTGGAAGCCCCAAACCTATATATCCTAAACACAGGGACATTTGGGGTGAGAAGTTACGTTCTCCCTGGCCATGGACACAGTCTTCCCTCCGCCTACAAGTGTAACTGGAATCCAGGGCCCATAGAACCTAGCAGCTCCATTTACGCCTGTGTTGATGCTGCCAGGATAATGTGTGGCCTTTAATAACTGTAGAGATGAATTTCTAAATATTCTGGCTAAGGGGTATGCATTTCTAGGTGCCAGGTTTTACATCTGCCTTGCACATGGACTGACAAAAAACTATGCGATACATGTGTTTTGAAAAATGCATATTTCATCTCTGTAATGACAAGTATTTCTGTTATAATACATACAAATGTATTAGGGGATGAAGCTCCTGGTTGGGAACTAAGATTTCTAATATTCGCTCTGTCGCTAACTCACTATGCGGCCTTGGGCAAATCACTTAACCTCTTTGTGCTTCAACTTCCGAGGGAAACGGTGGGGGCGAAAGACCTCTCTGGCTTCAAGATTAGGCTAGATAAGTTTATGGAGGGAATGGTTTGATGAGATAACGTGATTTTAGTCAATTAGGCAATAACGTGCCATCGCTGGTAAAATGTGGGTCCGGCTGGAGAATCTTGCCTGTATGCTCGGGGTTCTACTGATCGCCATATTTGGGGTCGGGAAGGAATTTTCCTCCAGGGTAGATTGGCAGAGGCCCTGGAGGTTTTTTGCCTTCCTCTGCAGCATAGGGCAGGGGTCGCAAGCTGGAGGATTCTCTGCGACTTGAAGTCTTTAAATCACAATCTGGAGACTTCAACAGCTGAGATAAGGGAAATTGGGTGGGTCAGCTTTTGTGGCCTGCATCATGCGGGAGGTCAGCGTAGATGACCATAATGGTCCCTTCTGACCTTAAAGTCTATGAGTCTATAAGTCTATAACTTTCCTATCCGTAAAATTGGGAACTACATTATTTATCTGTGTGCCTCAGAGGGTTGTTTTGTGGATTAACTACTTGATATTTATACACCACTTAGCATGTACACACTGTTCATATTTGCAGAGTATAATTATTATGTCATAAATATATTAAAGATCAGGAGGTGCTCAGATAGCATGATAATGGGGGCCAGACAGAGAGAGATTTCAAACATGAAAAAATTTATCTAAATTAAACAAGTACTGTAAGAAATCTCTGAAGGAATGAAGATTCTCTTTGAAAGGAGTGCAGCCAACTCAAATTTGACTCCACATTTAATTTTTGTACAAGCAAGTTTTTAACCCAAGCAAGGATCAAGAAAAATGTTCCCACGATATTTTCTTTTAAACAAATTCAAATATAAACTATTATTTTTAAGAAATCAGTATCACCCAGGCCTTGCTTGCAAACAGAAGCCTGGAAGCGATGCTAAACAAAAGCGAAAGTGAGGCCATTCATTTTCATTTTCCAAGAAGTAAACAAACAGAAAATAAATAAATAAAATAAAAAAAAAAGATTTTTAAAATTCTTTTCATTTTAATCTATGGTGTTGTTAGAAAGGTAGGTAGCGTGACTCTGCTACAGATTATGATTTTTAAGTTGATGTTAACCCATTAACAAACAGCTGGGTGATTTACTTACTTAATCCTTTTGTAGTGAAGTTTATGAAGAAACTATTAAACCTTACAGGAAAAGCCACAAGGAAAATATAATGAAAACAGCCAGGAGTCATTGACTGGCTGATTCTGAAAATGCTGTTGGAATGGCTATTGGCAGGAGGGGCCTTGGCCACTATGGGGCTGGTTTGTATTTAATGTAAAACTACCTGGAGGGAAGGACACTTACCGGGGTTGCTAGTGCATGAAAAGGTGAACAGAGTGTCCCAAACCGGTTGAATTTGTTAGCATTGATAGCCCCAAACACACGCCGACGGGCTTTCCTTCCTGTAATTCTTTTCACCAGGTCATTTTCCAGATGGTGTCTGAAAAGGCTCTGGCACTGAAAAGGGGAAAAAAACAAACTGGGTTGCAACGGCAATGATGCCATCACACTAATTTAAAGACAATCTCCCTTTTCAGAAAGAGGGAACATTGATTCACGTTGGAAACAACTAAATCCACCACCGGAGCTGCCCTCTTCCTAAAGCTCAGAAGCAGAGGGCATCAATATCACTTAATGGAAATGCATGACAATGGTTTTATAACATCAATAGATCCCTTTCCCAAAGGAATGCTAATTACAGCTCAGCTTCAGTGGCTAAAGTGTAAAACGGACACACTATTCTATGTATGATTATGTCCCCAAAACTCCAATATATGCCAGGCACTGGAGAGAAATAAACACAACGCCTGGCCCATGCCCCAAAGAGTTTACACTCCTATGCTCATGCAGAGTCCCATGGGTTCCTAGTGGACATCTGCATGGAGCTCATTGTAGGATCCACCAAGCGAAGATGATAGATGAGATTGGAGAGGAGGGACAAGGAGACAACAGGATTCATGGGATTATAAAGCCAGAAGGATTCATTGTGATCATCTATTCTGATCTCCTATATATCACACACCATCTGAGTTGCTCAGTAAGGCATGGGACATCTCAAAGGTTCCACCACGTGTTTTTGGTTCTGTTTATTGTTCTTTTCCCTGCTCACTTCTCACATCCTTCCCAGCAGAAGTGAAATTTGAGGAGGGAATTGAACATGGTGAGGGAGGTGGCAAGGTGACTTGGTTTTGGGAGGGTGTTCCCAGGTTCAGGGGACGCATTGAAGAAGGAAGAGACACATGGTGGTGGTTGCTGATTTTAGAGAAATTACACAGTTTTTTCTTTCTTTCTTCCTGGTGGTGTGACTTTTAGTGACTGACAGTTCTGGACTGATCGCCCTGGAGATGGTCATTTCTCTATATCCACAGAACAGCTATAGAAGAGGCGATACAAGCTTCCCCCACCCTGGCGCTTCAGCCATGGCCTGGAGAGAGCAGACCTCCAGGAGTGAAAGGACAGTTCTCAGTCTCCTTGGCCCATGTAGTCCCTGGCCTTTTTACTGAGAATGCCAAGAAGATTGCAAATTAGTGCTAGTGGAGATATGTCCACTGGAAAATGGACCGAGTTGACCCATCTCATTTCACAAAGGCTACAGAACAGGCTTTGGATGGGAGTAATTTCAATCATTATGGATGTGGGCTAATTCCACTGCTTGCAATCCATTACAGCTGGAACAAACTACCAAGGGAAGTGGTGGATTCTCCATCTCTTCCAGTCTTCATATGAAGACTGTCTGTCTTTCTGCAAAATATGCATTAGTCAAATGGAAGTTATTGACCTCGGATATACGAGACATCAAATCAAATGATTGAATGGTCCCTTCTGGCCTTAAAATGTATGAATCATCAACCCTCTGTGCCACCCAAACACCCTGAAAATTCACATTTTACAACAGCATTAAACACCTGAAGAAGAGGTATTGAAGAATACATAAGAATGGAGCATTCGTTATCAGACCTTGGAGATTACTGTTATCTGCATTTCCTTATTAAATATAGTTCAGCTTTGCTGCCTCACACAGGAATAAAACCTACTGGCTATTACTTTAAGAAACCATCCATTATTATTATTATTATTTAAAAAAAACCCACCATTCAACAGTCTATTTGCTCTTGTGTTTGCAATAGATTGGATTGCTCTGCATAATCCGCAAACCGTTCGCTGTGCATGACTTTTGTTGGCTTGCCTATCTGAAGCAATCCCCAATGCTTTATCACTTTGTGTGTCTTTTAATTAATCTGAGCTCATGGCAGATGCTCTTATCTTAAGCTGCAGGGTTTTACCCTTCAGTGGAATGGCAGAGTGTCAAGGTCAGAGATAGACGAAAGATCTCACAGACTCACCTCGTGTTTTCTTTGATTTGAGGTACCGGTGAACGATTGTGGCGTAGTCAGGCGGCTTTGCACTGCGTCCTCGGCAGAAATCTGGCTGGGGGATGTGGATGGATGGGCACCATTCGCTCTTGGTAATTGGAACTCTGTAGAGAGAGAATAGGGTCAGCAGGTGGCACTGTATGGTAGAACATGTACAGTATTTCTTAAAGGCATGGGCAGTTCTGTCAGATTCTTCTTTAGTGGAATCCCAGCAAAACAAGGCCAGGGCCTAAAACGGAGCAGGGACCACACACACCAAGTGCTAAATACCACATGACTCAGGAGAAGAATCACACCTCTTTATTATGTGGATTTAGCTTCCTAACACTGTCACGGCCTGATAAGCATCACCAGACCTTCGTTTTCCCATTTGACTCATTGGCTTCTGGAACACCTGTGTAATTGCCATAGGTGCGAAGACGCTGTGCGTGTTAATATTGCTTGAAGCACTTATCAACCTAACTAAAAAAAGAACCAGATTGTTGAACGTGGAGTCACACTCGGCCGGGCTCGGTCAAAAATGACTTGGGCCTGTTCGTTCTTTGCATTCGAGCCAAATCGTAGCTTCATTATCAACAGCTGCCCCCTCCCATCTCAGCAGCCTTCCTGGATTTGAAAAGTTTGCTGGTTTGAAAGCCTTTGTGGGCATTTACAGATGGAAAGGTTTGTTTCTGCAGCCAGGCTGCGGTGTGATGGGCAGAGCCAGCGCTCAGCTGGGAGACCAAGGAATGCGGGTGCCACAGGAGGCAGTGATGAAATGATTCAGTAAGTGTGTCTGATCTTTCTGAGGCGATGCTGATCCAACACTCCAGCATGGTTTGGGATCACTGTGCTGACAGAGGTCAGCAACAATTCCATTTCAGTTTTTGTCAGAGGAGGGGTTTTAGCCTCTGTAGTCTGACAATTGCTTTCTGTCTATTTAAACAGCTGTTGCAACTGGGAAGCATGCTGCTTCATTTCCTGTCCCAATCCATGCAAGGTGCTGTTTGCTGTGAAACAGATGCTGCATTTCAACCCAGTGCTGGGTGCACTTCAGTAATGCTTGAAGGGATTCCCGTGCAATCTGTCCGTCAGCTTTCGAAAGGGACAGTAACGGATAGTTAAGGTCCGGTCCAAAAGAAATGTTTCCATGAATTATGAAAATTCCAGTTTGAACTCCCCCCCCCCCCGCCCTCAGGGATGCATTTAAAACAACCCCCATCGCCTGTTTACAGCTGGGTAGAGCATGGCAAATACAACTGGCACAAATATTTTTGACAAAAATGTCAACGCCAAATCGTTTCATGGAGATACATTGATTTCAACTACATGTTTGACAGGAAGGCTTCAGAGGTCCAGGGCTCTCTGGTCCCATCTGACTAAATTGAGGGAGCGAGCAACTTGACTGGAAAAACCTGACCTTTTCTATCCACAATTCTGTTTCACAAAAACACATTTGGAAACCTCGAAAGTTGTCATGAAACTGAAGCGGCCTCCTCCAGCCGGCTCGTGTGAGATGGTTAGAAACACAAATGAAAGTCACACCGGTCTGTATTCATTGGACGCTCCCCTCAGCCCGGGCAAACAGCCAACAGCCCAGCCCACAAACCCTGACCCTCTCCTCAAGGGTTCACAGAGCCAGGATCCTAGGTCAGCCCATTACAGAAAGAGGGCTAGAGATTTGAAATTTGGATATAAACCTGAACTGCCTTAAAGTTCATGAGGGGCTTGGAGGGGTGGGGGGAAAGAATCAGACCCATGTCTAATAAGTTGGAAAAGTGCATGAAATTCCTTCACCTTTAACAATCAACAGTTTATTAGAACATAGGGAAGGGCATTTATTTTCCCCAAGCACCTGCTATTTTGCCTGGCAGTGCCCCTTTAAGCTTCTGAAGTCCTTTGGGATGAAACGTGCCAAATAAGTGCAAGACATTAATTAGTTTTATTAAAGATGATGATACAAAGACAAATATCTTCGGACTCTGCCAAGCCCCCTTCGGGAGGCCCCAGACTGACAGAGACTAAGCGAGGTATCGAACAGTCACTAAAGTTCAAACATTTGGAGCGTGGTAGGGAGAGAGACCATCTCTGCATCGCTGTGGGACAGACATTCACCTGCCCTTTCAATATAGGGTGGGGTCCTTGAGAGGAGAGAGCTTCTCTTCTCCCCTCCCCTGACAGCCTCTCCACCCCTAGGCCCCCTCACCTTGCCTCATGAGACCTTAGGTCCAATCCTCTGGTGCGGCTTTTTTCCTCCCCCCCCACCCTGCTTGCTGGTTATGGTTTTAGATCTGTCCCCTCCCTTCCAGGGCATGGGGATTGGTTCGCTTCCTCCCCTCCTTCATGGCCTGCAGTTTTACATTCTTGGCTTAAACCCCTTTCTTATGGATCCCTACTCTATGCAGCCTGCACCCTTCACTAGGCTTCAGCATGCTTGTAACGTAGTTTGTAACAGGGCTAGGCGTGGACGCTAGCCCTGCACCAATCCACTAGGTAGGGTGACCAGATCAGAAGTGTGAAAAATCAAAATGGGGGGGGGGGTAATAGGTGCCTATATAAGAAAAAAACCTCAAATATTGGGTCTGTCCCTATAAAATCAGGGCTCTAGTCACCCTAGCATTAGGCTGCAAGTGCATTTGAAGGTGGCTCCCAAACACAGGGCCTGATCCAAAGCCCACAGATGCCAACGGGAGCCCGTCCACTTCAGTGACTCAGAGTCCTGGTTAACAGCTCCAGGGTAGACAGAGCTTGAGACCCATGAAGGCGACAGGGAGCCCACTGCTGTCACTGGCAGGTTTGCAGGAGCAGGTTTCTAGCATGGGATCCTAGCATGGGTGTTTCCCTCTCCGACCCGTAAGGGCTGAGAAGCAGACAAAGAGGCAGACACAGCAAGGCGACTTCAGATGCCCAGGGAGGTCAGAGATAATTCGTACAGCAGAGCATGTAAAACACCGGCAGCCTCTGATCAGCCAGGCAAGGTAGGATCTGGAAAGAGAATTATGCAGCCGTGTCTGTTTGAACGAGGGAATTCGCTATTTCTACATTTCGTTCCTCGCCTCCGATACCTGTGAGTTTTAAACAATATGCTAGGCCGGGAAAAGGCATTCTTCAGCATCGCCGAGGCTCAGTGCTGTCTAGACTTCAAAACACAACAGTGCACGCCCTTCCTTGAACTCCTGCCACTGCCTCTCTCAACGTTTCCTAGACATGGAAGCTGAGAGCCCTTCGCTTTGCCAAAGTCTCAATCATGCTAACGAGCCCCTAGTTCCTGTAGCATCTGGCAATTGGTCCTGCTGAACTTACAGCAGGTGCTAGCAAAGTTCATTTCCAAAACCACATCCATCCGAAAAATTCAGCCTTCACTTCCCATTATGGAATGACAGCATCTCCCTTCAGGCTGACGGAGAGAGAGAGGAGCTTGGAGCAGGCAGTTCCTGGAGGGACGGCTTCCTAATAATTACGCTACGGGGGTAAACTTTCTACTGGCGTATTACTGTCCGGGCAAATTGCTGTCTAAATCCTGTCAGAAAGGAGATACCTCTTGTAGCTTGGAAGCGTGTCCTCTTTTCTATAAAACCAGCTATGTCCAGAGACCCGAGGTCGCAGCTGCCCTAAATAACCTGCTCTTTCTCGCTTATGTCCTTTCCAACTTCTTATCTGTATGTTGAGGGATCTGTGGTTCTACAAATCTGGTTACACTTAAGTGAGTTTAGATTTCTCATGTACTGAGGTGTTTTGTTTAGTTTAGGATAGAGTTTCTCACATTAGCCTTTAACTCTGTGGGTTTTCATCACAAAGAATGGGACCTGGCTGTCTCTGAGTGCAGTCCAAGTGAAGAGAGTTTATAAGGAGAAGGCACAGGATTTGCCTAACCCCACGATCTAAGTAACTCCTTAAAACCCTGTTTCTACCCCAGCCAGCCCCCCTCTGCATTCCTCATGATGTGGCTCAGCCTGGACCCTTTAGTGCTGATAGGAGGCATTTTCCAATTGCCTCTTGTTACCCCTACAGCGTGCGTCAGGTCCATGACACATCCAACCCCTGCAGGCTTTGGTTATGTGCTGGCGAATGGGTTTGCCTCACCGCTGTTCTCTACTGGATGGACTGTCAGACCTGCTCCAATATCAGGTCATTTCACCCTCTGGCTATCTTAGGCACTTTATAGCCCTCATAGGACTTCACAGTTATTAATGGCTTTTATCTCACTACACTCTGTAAGGCAAGGAAATAATATCCTCAGTTTTAGAAACGGGGAACTGAGGCACGCAGTAGGTTGAGTGACTTGCCCCATATGACACACCGTGAGCCTGTAGCTGAGCCAGGAATTGAACCTATTTCTTTTGAATCTTAGTCCAGAATGCTAATTGCTAGGCCCTTCTTCCCTCTAGTGGCATGCCCCTAGGAGGGACAGAACCAAAATTAACACTACAGGTCATTTAGCTCATGTAACAGAGGCTTATGTTTTTGGAGCTCAAGGTGTCAGTTGCCATGGAGAGTCCTGTGATTATTTTCAGAAGTGACTAGAGATTTTGAGTGTCTCAATTTTTGGGTGCCTAACTTGACACCCCTTAAAGGGGCCTGATTTCCAGAAGGTGGGTGTTCAGCACTTTCTAGAAACCAGGTCCCTTTAAGGTATATGAAACCGGGCAGCCCCAAATGGAGGCAACCAGAATCACCACTCACTTTAGAAACTTGAAGCCCCAACACTCCAAAATTTTGACCCAGAGAAAAACACACTCAGCAGAAACAATTTCTCAGGTGTTTGATCACGATGGAGCTGATTCCAGCCCCACAGCTCTGATCCGGCGGCTGGCAGCTCTAATCTGATAGGCGAGAAAAGTAAAACAAATCAATGAAAAGTTCCACGTTAGGACTCCGACTGTCTGATGTAGATTTGACCGTGTGTGATAGATAATGTGTCAGCTTGAGCTGTAGCTTTAAAAAACAAAAACAAATGTCACGCGTGAATATGAAGGGTGTGTTCATCTAACAGCAGGACACCGAATGGTAATTAAAACATTCAGCAAATGGGAACAGACCAGCAAACACTTAAGTGGCCTAAGCCCATCTAATACAAAGAAGGCGGAAGGTGCACCTGCTAAGCAGAAAGGCAATAATCCTATTGCCTTCCATTCCACAGCACCTTCCATCTAAGGAGCTGAAACCAGTCTCATTAATTCAGTTTCCCCCGCAAGGTGGGTTTTACACATGGGGATGCAGAGGCACAGAGTGCAAGTCATGCAGGAAATCTGTGGCAGAACCCAGGAATCCTGGCTCCAGGTTTCCCGCGCTAGCGCCTACCCTGCATGTCACCTGGTACTTAAGGGCTTGATCTCGAGCGCAGGAGTCAAAGGAAAGAGGCTCTAATTGCTCACTGTTCGAGCGGCTTGTGGATTTGGATAGGGAAACACATCCAGATATAAAATGCTGCAGTGTATTGTGAGCTCTCCAAAGCAGCAAGATGGCAGATTTCTCTGTCCTCCCAGACAGCTGGAACAGATTTTACATTTGACAAAAAAGTCTGATCTATGGGCTTCCAAACAGCACTCTGGACAAAGCGCTTATGTGTGTTTTAACAAACATGTTCATGAAGGCAGGGTTTGCGGCCAGCCCACTAAGAGTTGGCTGCAAGCTGCTCCTAACTTGGACGGAAAAGTGCAGAAAATCTGTGTCCAGGCTAAACAAATCGGAGCACAGGCACCCGTTCAGCCTTGAATCTCGGAAGCCTTTGACCGGCCAGTAGCTCCAGGTGGTCAGAATTTGCAGTCTTGCTGGTTGATTTCTATAAGGCCATTTCAATTCAGACCCCAAACGATGATGTGGGTGCTGTTCTGCACACCCCTCCCAGTTAGATAACTGCACAGTTATTACCATCTTCATGCAGCACAGTGCCTGAAACTTCAGAGCAAGGCAAATCGACCCTTTTAGGTCCTCACTCAGCAAAGCACTTAAGCGCTTGCTTCATGCTAAGCATGTTCTTAAGTCCATCTCTATTCTGCACTGAATAGGGTGACCAGATAGCAAGGGTGAAAAATCGGGACGGGGGTGGGGGGTAATTGGCACCTATGTAAGACAAAGCCCCAAATATCGGGACTGTCCCTATAAAATCGGGACATCTGGTCACCCTAGCACTGAAACACGTCCTTAACTTTAAGAACAGACTTCAGTTCCCTTGACTTCAGTGGGTTTTAAACACCTGCTTACGTGCTTTGCTGAGCTGGCACCTTCATGCATCTGACCTATTATGTAATACTATCCATAGATGTGGGATTTCCTTCCTGAGCCCCATGGTGATCAGGTGGCATGAAGCATGAGATTTAACTTCCCTGATCTGATCATGCATATGGCAATAATGGTAATCCAATTATCTAGCCTTTTAAAAATGCAGCCACACTATTTGACTCTCTGCTCCAGAAACGCGGAGTTCACAGTGAATATATTTCTGTTCATTTGGGAAGATCTGAAAGTATTTCCATTGTGGGCATTTGTTCAGTTTAATGTGTTCTAGGGGTCACTGTGTGTCCCCCCCCACTCCTTGGCTAGGAATTTTCTGGGCAGTGTTGATTTTTTCCCTTAGTATGTTTTTAGTTAGCTTTTTTTGTTGTACCCAAAGACCTTTGGGTGTTGGCACCACATCATGAGAATATTTTATTATTATTTATCACAGTTATGAATGCGACTCTGTTTACTGCATGGCCCCTAATGATTTACACAAATTCCTGGAACCCATATTGTGCAAAGTGAACGGAAACCTCACAGCTGTGCATTCCTTCAGTGAAAAGTGCAGTCCGGTTCCAGTCTGTTTCTTAGCAATAAGTCAAGCCTGTGCAATCTATGGAACAGCTTGGCAGCCGCGTAAAACTGTCTGACTGTTAGAACAATTTGTTGCTCACTTATTCTGGGTCCTGCCCTGAAGTCCTGACTCCAGTAAACCCCCACCCCTCCATTTCCAATATTTGCCAATTGGCTTCACTGAGTTTTGACGGTGCGAAGACTTCAAGATTGGAGCCTTAGGAGCACTTCTGACGCTTTGAAAATGACAATTTTTTTTTTTTACTCAGCAATTGCAGAACATTCAGATCATTTTAAAGAGGAGGCAAACAAGCAGCAGACTGGGATTTGGCTGAAGTAATGAATTCAGCTCTTCACAGCCGCACTAGGTAGACATTTCTCCCTGGAACCTAATTAAAATACTTTAATATCCATCTTTCAGCACCTTTTGTGAAGCTGGATGACAAACAATGAGTCACTCTATTTTATAATTACATAAATATTAACTTATTTTAAAAGAGATACATTTGGGGCCAGATCCTAAACTTTCCATCTGGCTACTTTGGGCTGCGCAGACGGCACAGAACAGCCAGGAACCTGGTCTAGACGGGCAGTGGGGGATTCCCAAGGTATACAGCAGCATCTCCCAAAGTGCAGGTTGTGCTGGACCAGCTGGGGGTGGAGAGCCATGAAGGTGTATGGAGTGACCTGGGTAGGTTGTAACAACGCATGGCATGGGTACAAAGGGATCAGTGGATACATTTTCCTGAAAGGGGAGGGAATTAGCCTTCAAAAGTCTGAGATATGCTGGCATGGGGAAAAGGCAACATAGTGGGAATGGGGAACAGATGGGAGGAGGACCAAGAGTGGAGTATACTGCGTTCCAGCTGATCCTCACCTGTGCATTGGCCATAAGGGCTCAGAACAAACCAGCCTGTCCAAGAGCGGCCCTCAGGCTGTTCTAACTTGTACTGGGGGCTGGTTTCACCCCTGGCTGCCCCCAGGAATGGGGAAGGTGTATTGCAGCCATCTTTGCCCCCTGTTCTGTCAGTTGCACAGAGAGTATGGTGTGAGGTCTCACTGTCCTCCCAGAAGAGCTGAAGTTAAGGGCTAACTCTTGAGAATATGCTCCTGATTCTTAAGGCGGGCCCCATTGCGGGCAAACACTTACCCTGCAGTTGCTCTCTCTCCTCCATTGTGCTTCCCCCATTGATCTCCTGGTTTACCTTCTCTTCTGTCTCTCCCTCCACATTTCTGACAAGCTCCCCTGAACTGAAGAGCCGCCCATCAGTATATGCCGGCTGCTTGGTTGGCGTTCGTTTTTTCCTGATTTCTTTTCTCTCATTCCAGGGGTCCCTGATAAAAAAGAAAAAAAAAAGGAAAATAAAAAGATGCTATTGCTAGAGTGGGTTAAATATCTGTAACCAAACCTGGGACTGATCATCACAGGCCGCCAGAGAAAATGTGAAACCCAAACCCTAATGGATCAGACTCATCTGACCTACAAAGGATGCGGGGAGCTCCATTACAGGAGGCGTTGGGAACAGGAAGCTACTGTTGAGAATAATCTTGGATTGGGAAGGGGGTTGGATTACACCACTTTACTTGATGGTCTTTTCCAGCTATGATTTCTCTGATTCACACCACGGTCATATTAACCCTGTTTCTATAGAAGGAAAAGACAATGCTCCGGTTGACTTAAGTGGTGGTAGATGCCATAAAGAACATAGAAAGAACTGCCTCACGTGTTATTCCATGTGGTAATAAGATATCTGGCCATATTGGCAACTCAGAGTGTGGCAGGGATCCGTAAAGGCAGAGCTGTGTGAAAAGGGTAAAAGTATCACCCCACCTGCCATATCAGCCCAGGTCATTTCCCAGCCTGAAAAGTTCACTTTTCATTAAACGCATTGAAACTTGGAAAATTCAGCGCAGTTTGACACAAAAATTCATCTTCACTAGAATGAAACGTCACATGTCCAAAACCAGTGGGTTTGCTCAAAGATACTATTGCGCAGAAATCCACGACATTCCCCCCCCGCTCCCCATCTGGACCAGTTCCATGAAATCAAAACCGAATGTGAAAACCTCAAATATTGCGAATGTCACTGCAAATATTTCACATGGCCGTACGTAGCCCTGTGGCCAACGTAGGAACACTACAGAAGTAGAAATTCAACAGTGTAAGCTCGGAAGAGGTTAAAACCACGACAGAAGACAGTCCCAGCTCAATAATAAATTGGATTTATTGGTTGAATTTTATGGACACTAGTCAGATAATGATGCCTTTGAACAACAGTAGCAATGCTTAAGCTGCGGAGTCCAACCTTGACCTGACAGTAGTTTTAAAACCGGCCTATTAACTGGAATGGTGTGATACTGGGTTTATACCTAAGTTTACCAAATGCCTTCTCTTTATATTGCACTTTTGTCTCAGCTTGTGGCTGCAAAGCCAGTAGAGGTGATTTACCTGCAGTCCCCCACGCCACTCAGTCGCAACAAATGGCAAGGCGAGAACAAAACAGAAGTGCTTTCCCACAGGAAGTGGGCCAATTCAAGGGGAGCTGAACAAGCTAGACTTTCTGGAGTTTGTTCTGTTGAGAAGATGGGTAACTTCTACTAAGAGCGGCTTCGTGAGAGAATAAGCTTAAACCAGACTGTTCTCGCTATGTAATATTCACGTCTGTCCGAAGCTGTCCACTGCAATTATAGGTAGCAAATAAAATAGACGAAGGCAATGTATAGCCACTCGTTTCTCTTCTGAAAAGGAAATTCCTCGGGCCAGATTCATTACAGTGGCATAAGCAGGCACAGCTCCACTGAAGGCCATTGTGCTGAGCCAACTTAAGTCAGCCCAGAGTCCAACGCTTCCTGACAGCCTGGAAGCCATGACAGGATCAGACACTTTATCCATTCCCACGGCTCTGAAAGAATTCAGATTCTCCATCTAATAGTCATACACAGCCGGCTAAATGACTATGCTTGCTGGGAGAGGCAAGCTGGCATAATGCTCCTGAGCCCAGCATGACTCCATGGGTGGTTAGCTTGGTCCCCGGCCAAAGCAATGAAATTGGAAGGAAGTACGTGGCTTCTCTTTGGTACTTTGTGGTTTGACCATCTGCAGGGAGCTTGAGTAGGCGAGCGTCTCTCTCTTTCTGCCCACCCCCTCCTCCACAGCAGACCAACAGCCAAGGAGCAGTGATAGTCTCTATCACTATAATAAATGACACTTCTATAGAGCTTGCCAACCGAGGATCTCAAAGCACTGGCAAGCCTGCACTTGGAACAGTGCATTCAGCTCCGGCACCTCAGTAACAGAAAGATGTAGAGGAAAGAACAACAGCACAATGATTGCTGGATTGGAGGGGCTGGTTTATGGGGGATGAGATAATCATCTAGAGTATCAGAGGTGTGCAAAGGATGGAGACGAATGGAGGGCATAATTATGGGTAATGGGATGAAGGTAAGAAAAGAAGCATTGACGATATCAGGGGAGTCTTTCTGGCAGTGAGATTTATGAAATAGTGAAAGAGTCTTTCATTGGATGTGGCAGAGGCCTCATCACGTGGCAGGCAATTTTAATCTAGGAAATAGGTCTACACCAGCAGGAGAGGCACTGGACAAGTGAGATGAATCTCTAATTTCTGTGATTAATGTGGAGATCATCGTTAGGGGTTACAATCAGGGAAAACTTTTTAAAATCAGTGTTTCCTTTAGATGCCTATTTTTCTAGGGTAACCCATACCTTCCCTCCCATCTCCCCCAACTTTTGCTTTGGCCTGAAACGTACTCGTACATGGCCAGAGAGAAATGATTGCTGAATACAGCTGAGGAGGGTGGGGAGGGAAAAGTACATTCATGTCATTTTTAAGATGCAAGATTACAAAAGGCTAAAAAATAGATGTTTGTGGTTTCTGAAGCCATTTGGCATTCCTGGGTGGGAGTTGATGAGGCTCTGGGTTTTTGTTATTATTTAGACACCCTTACATTTTGCAGGGCTATTTCTCTTCAGTGTGGGTACGTGTGGGTAGTAAAGCAGAGGGTATTTTGGGGAAAAAAAACAAAGTTAAAAATGGCCTTGTTATCGAGTTTAGAAAAGTGCTCATTGCATGTGCAACCACTTGTTTTGTTTTTTTAAAAAGAGCTCAAATTTGCTGTAGATTTTGAGGATGTGGACATGCAATACCAAAACGCAATGAAATATATACGGGAAAACAACTGAAGCACGCTCCTCTTGAGCTGAGATCCCGAAGAATATATTTCATACTTCATTATGCATTTCCTGATTTATGTTAGCTTGTATCTAGTACTGTGTGAACACTGGGAGTGTGGGTTTGTACAAGAGTCAGCTAAACCTTCTGGTGGGCTCAGGTTGGATGGTTTCAAGGTTGAGATAAAGGTCCACACAAACAAAGAACTCTCTGCTGAATTCATTGAACTCTTAAACTCATAGAGCAGTGTTGATCCACTATGCTGTGCTCTGATGGTCACCATACAAGTTTTAGTAAGTGTTGCACCAAATTCAATTCTTGTGGGTATCTAGTTATACTTCGAACCTCATCAGCAGCACTAAGGATTCCCACTAAATCCTGCATGCTCAGAAGAGAATCCTATTCACTAGCATCAAGGGTTAAGCGGCTTTTGACCTCTCTGTTTCTGTCCCTATTAGTGCCCAGCATACTCCTAATCTATACTAGGACAATTGCTATGGATCTTATTCTTCCTGATTCAGGCTATGTCTACACTACCGCAGGATCGACACTGCTGTGATCGATGCACCGGGGGTCAATTTAGCGCGTTTAGTGAAGACCCGCTAAATCGACGGCAGACTCCAGTACTCCAACAGGAACGAGAGGAGTAAGGTAGATTGATGGGAGAGCTTCTCCTGTCGACCCAGCATGGTGTAGACACCACAGTAAGTCGACCTAAGCTACGTCGACTCCAGCTACGTTATTCCCGTAGCTGGAGTAGCGTAACTTAGGTTGACTTACCGCAGTAGCGTAGACATCGCCTCAGTGTTGACTCAATGTCAATCCAGTAAGTCAAGAATTATTTCACTTCTTTCTGTTTCTTTCTCCCAGCATTGGACAATTAAACACTATCTTCTCGAACAGTAACAGTCAATGGCTCAAGTTGTGGGCTCAGTTACACTGGTGTGTAAATCCAGAATGTCTCTGCTAATTTCAGTAGGATCACTCTGGATTTACACCAGTGTAACTGAGAGTAGTGTTTGGTCCACAGTTTTGATGTCACAGACAAAACTTAGAGAAAAACAGTCACTCCATCAGATTTTGTAAGAGAAATAAATAACTACGCTTCATTCTCCCAGTAGCACTGCCATGCTGTGTGACAGTTTCCTGAAGGAGATATTCTTATGGCTGCAGAAGTTTGCGCTCAGATGCTGGACAAATCTCTCTTGATCAGAGGTGACACAGTTATAAGAGATGCACATTCTTTACTTGCCAGGTTCAAGCACTTATTAACTATTGACTCTCAGGTATTCTCTGATCTGAACGTCTCAAAACACACAAACATTACAATTTCCTTTTTCCTAGTCCCAAAGGACATACTGACTTGTCTAATAAGTGCATCCCATTTGATATTCTCTTTACCCATTACTTCTTTAAAATGGAAGAAAAAGGACTTCTGTTAAATTTCCAGTTAACCCTCTTTGGTCAACTAATGCTTCCTTGTAAAACCTTAATATCGCTAGTTTTCCTCTCGGGTTAATTAATATTTGATTAGTCATCTGGAAAGGTCATGGATGTTTAATCAATAATATCAGTGAGATGATTGTCTTCCAAAAATTATAGTATCTGTAGAATAATTAGGCATTCTTAATAACAGCTAGACACAGATCTTTATTTACTCTTTTGCTGTGAGTGGAAATTAAAAAATTAATCTCAACTCACAGGGTAGGTTTGTCCAAAGCTTCTTTGGTATCCTTTTTTCTATCTGACTTTTCCTTTGTGAACACAATGCTTTTTTTTCTGGGTGAAACAATTGGATTTGTGGAAAGAAACTGGAAGAACTTAGTACAATAGGCCTGACTTTGGTGAACATTGTTGATCTGAGTCCTCTGCTGCTTTTGGGGACTGGAGGGAGATTGAAACATCTGGAACTTTACGAAACACTGTTTAGAACTTTGGCTATTAAGAAAAGCGGGACTCAAGTAATTTACAAAGCATCTGATAACCTTTTCAGAGCTCCCGTCTGCTTCAAATTAACAGTGTTTATTCTCTTCACCTCTAGTTCTAGCCCAGTGTAATCAGTTGACAAATCTTCAGCGACTTTAGTTGGGAGCACATTTGAAAGGTACGTCTGGTCTGTTGCTTGCACATGCAAAATTTTCAAAAAAGATTTACTTTTACTACTTCCTTGCACGTTCCTCCCAATTGCTGGTTTACTGAACATACCATGTACAAGGACTAGATTTATAGAGCATCTGCCTTGCCTTTGGAGAAGACTCTGAATGTAGATTATTCCAGGAATCAGCAACAGAAATACTGTAGGGGGCCATAGTTTCTTGGGCAAGGCTGGCAGGGGGCATGTAGTTGAAACAAGAATTACTGAGGTGACTCGGTATGGGAGTACGGGAATTCCAGAGAGAATTTTAAATCAAAGCACAAATCCGTAAAGCTTCGCAATGATGGCTTTTTTCCCATCCTGAACTCAGGTGCCTTTCAGCCAGCATGCAGCCCGTGGCTGTGTCTGTACTGAGCTTCTCTGGCAAACATTTCCCTCTGCAGCTAACACAGCTGCAGCTCCTTTCTTGTACAGAGCCTTACTATGTGCATGGCCCCCACAGCCATTGGCGTTTTGAATGCAGTGTCATTTTGACTTGCTCTGAGAGCAGACTTCTTGTTAAAAATACCACCTTGCCAGTGCTTCCACTTCAGTTAACACGAGGGGAATGGCACGGATGTGAGCAACAGTGGGAAATTTTTGCCCCCAGAAAACCCTTTGTGTAGACGGCTCTTGAGCATCAGCAGCAGTAGGAGAAGAGTAAAGGGTGTCAGGGGAGATGCTTTCAGGGGGACAAGTGTTGCCAATGCTCATGATTGATTTCATGATTTTTCTTTGTTTCCCCCAAAGGACCAGCTCCTGGAGTCATATGATTACATAATAATCTCATCTTTCATTAAAAAACAGTAAGTTTCTAGTCCTCGTGGTTGAGGAGAAAAGGTTGAAAATGTGAACCTTTAAAGGCGCCAGTACAAAAAGGCAAATTGAAAGAACCCCGAATGTGTCATTTTAATAATCTCAAGGTTTTTATGTCAAGCTCATGATTGGAGAGAGAGGGGAGAGTAAGATTAACTCAGCTGAGTTTAACTGACACGGTGGGATCAAGCTGATGAAAGAGGATTTTCTCACCTATCCTATTAGAGCTCTCCTCAGCAGGTCATCACATCTGCAGAGCATCCTCTCATTTTCCGGCTTATTTAAGCAGGAGATTTTCTGTATTAATCTTCTCTTAGCTATCCCACACCGCCCAGGATGTGCTGTGGCTACATCCTAGAACCTTAGTTAGGCAGGCATGCTAACACCTTTGATACGTAGGCTAATTAACAAAACTATTGTTAACCCCCCTTCTACTGCACACCCCTAATTGTCACCTACCACCCCACACTGAAACCCATACGGGGTATCATTAAACAATTACAATCCTTTCTCAATAGGGACCCCATCCGGAAAGAAATATTTCCGGAACCCTTTCTTCTGGCCTTCAAACAATCCCCCAACCTCACCAAGCTCATCATCAGAAGCAAACTCCCCACAGACCCACCAACGCAAAGGGGCACCGGACCCTGCCAGAACAACAGATGCAAAACCCACTGTTACAATGATCGACACTCCCCCACAACACACCTTTCCGGATTCCTGGGTCCTACACTTGCCTATCACAATACATGGCGTACTCATCCAGTGCACAAATGCCCCAGTAACAACTATGTGGGTGAACCCAGACAATCACAACGCTCTCGAATGAACTCACACAGAAAAATGATAAAAGACAAAAACATCCTGTCGCCCATGGGCCAACGCTTTCCCCAAAATGAGCAATCCCTCTCTGACCTCAGTCCTTGTCCTCAAAGGAAACCTGCACAACGCCTTCAAAAGACGAGCCGGGGAGCTTAAATTCAATCTTTGTTAGATGCTAAAAATCAGTTGTAATAAAGACACTGGATTTATGGCTTATTCTGACACTCCTTTTGGTCAGATGACTGCAGGGTGGTAATGGGCCATGTCACCTTGAACAATATGTGTTAACCACTTATGTGAAACAATCTGTTCCATCTTGTATTCAGTCAGCTCTGACACTCCGAGTCCCTTCCCCAGCCCTGAGGAAGGGCTGAGTATAGCTTGGAAGCTTGTCTCTTTCACCAACAGAAATTAGTCCAGTAAAAAATATTACCTCACCCACCTTGTCTCTCTAATATCAAAACTATCCCACACTTGCCAAGCCTACCATAGCTGTTATACAGACTCTCTATGTGCATCACAGCTCGAACAGCCTTAACATTAAAATTAAAGCATTTTCATACGCCTTAGCACATGATATATAATTTAATCTTGCACCAGGCCAGCGGTTACAGGTCAACAGTGATGAAGAAGGGAGGAGAGAACTTTATCATTTTGCATCTATGATACAGGAAGGGTGCTGGGGAGAAGATCCCAAGAGATGGGAAGGATCATCTGGAGCCAAAGAGGATGAGCCCTAATGTCACCCAAGGCACCCACGGGGATGAGATTACATAAGAACTTACATAGAATAGAAGCAAAAAGGCTCTTAGCAACCTGCACCTTCATCCCCTGTAGCTGCCCAAGCTCTCCTTCAATCCCTTAATGGGAAGCACCCCAGCCAGACCTGCCCAGCTGACAAACCAGCCCCTCCCACAATTGGTATTGTGCCCGTTAGCCAAGGCTAACTGAGTTCCCCACACATATGACTTAGTACAGACTCCACAAATCCCAGGGCCAGCCTTGCCCTTCAGACTGTCCAGGTCAGTATCAATTTGAATTTCTTGCTAGGCAAGCATTGGTCATGACAATGAGATGCCCTGGGGGCAGAGGAGGGGTAACATGGTCTCAGAAATTCATCACAGAAGTAGCTTTAGAAGTGATCCAGGTCTGGAAACTTACTTGGGGTGGGCGAATGTTGATGGATTTTTCAAGTCCCATCTCTTTTCCTGCCCAAAGGTTCCCACAAATTTCCCGTCTGGGGTCCACAGTCTGGCGCTTCTGTCCGAGGAGCCGCTCAGAATGAATGAATCTGAACCGAACATGAAGTGCTCGACACTCACCACAGTGCTGTTATGGGCTCTCCAGCTACACAGTAAGGGAGGCTTTTCCAGAGAGCCCTGGAACAATGGACACAAGAGAAAGAGACTCAGGTAGCTGGCCACTAATCACAACCATAAAAAAATCCCAACAGAGAAAGCAGAATCCACACCACATGAATGGAACCTAGGCTGTCGGATTGATCCAGGTCAATAAGGCTTCAGGTAAGAAGTGGGGTTATTCATGTGAATGATGCATTTCCTTGGGTCTGACCTACCTTAGATAAAGGGGGAGGAGTTGTATAACAGATTTTTTTTCTGTATTTTATCATCCTAAAACCATCAGCACAAAAACCATCCTGTATTAATTCCTGGCTAATTATCCTGAAGAGATTCAGCCTTTGCCCTTGTGTCCGATATACTTGGCATGGATTAACGAAACATTTCACACCCAATCTCATCATTTAATTAGAAAAGGAAGACAGGAAAAACTGAATGCTCCCAGCGGCTAATATGAATTTCCAAAGCAGTGACCAGTCCCTGCTTCCAGAATGAAGCTCCTCATTACCTTTAAAAATGGAGAATAATAAGCCCAATCTTTTGTCCTTACTCAGGCGAGACTGCCTTGGGCTTGATTAGGATGAGTGAGGGAGACAAGGGTGAAGTTAAAAAGCGAACACATGGACAGCCGCACCATTGGGACATGTACACAGTGAACCTGAAGTAACTATGATCTCAGCATGGTAACCCTCCAATTGCCCTTCCCACCTTTCTCCTCTCTGCTATTAGTTGACTTCACGTATGGGATCAGGAATTTGTTCTGTAAAACACCTAGCGCACTGTATGTATTGTATGTACTGTATACATCATTGTTAATAACACTATGCGACTGGCTCCGTGGAATACTCCAGCTGTGGTGTTAGTAAGCTGCTTATCGCGCCAAGTAACTTGTTTACTTAGCAGGCTGGATAATTGTATCGCTTGCTTTCTGCACGTGCTGTGTCTATAAGCCCCAGCATTGGAGATTTGTAAGGGAAGCAATCCTGGTGCTCAGCTCATGTTATTAGCTGAGTCAGCAAGAAAGGAGCACATTAGAGGCTGAGCTGAACTAATTTTATTTTTTTGCAGGCAACATGGCCTTTTGTCTCTCCGATTTTCTCCATAAAGGTTTTTTAAATCATGGAGTCCATTCAAAGAAATCAACAGTCTTTGCTTTCCTGCCAGAGACGTAGAGTGAATGTAGCAGACATATTTGGGGTGGGGGGGATCCTGAAGGCCATATTTAAGATGGTGATGCTACAAACTACCATGGCCAAAGTTCATGCTTACAAACTAGAAGTTCAGGGAAACCCCAAGAGTTCCTGTTCAGGAAGAATGGACCGGTGGTTAGAGCATTAGCTTGGGAAACTCAGGACCAATTCCCTGCTTCAACAATGTCTTCCTGTGGGAGCCTGGGCAAGTCTCTCTGTGTCTCAGTTCCCCCTCTGTAAAATGGTTCTCTGATAACGGGAGCCATATGGCTTAGATGTACTGAGCTTTCCCCACCGATCCCTTTGGCCAGTGGAGCTGTCCTGATCTCATATATTTACATACATATATATAGAGAGGCCTCTAATCTGCAGTTTTGTATCAATAGTCAGTAGGACTGACAAGCTAATTGGGGAAGAACAGCAACCACAGAGCGCTGAGGCCTCGAAATGTGAGGGCTAGAATAGTAATGTGTTCCTTACGTTATTCATGGGTGATGAAGGGTTAGAACATGCTGAGAACATCTTGGTGGTTTGGGAACATTAACCACCTGGTGAAACGTTTGAGTAGATTCATAGAGTCCAAGGCCAGAAGGAACCATTGTGATCATCTAGTCTGACCTCCAGTCTAATGCAGGCCAGAGAACTTCCTCACAGTAATTCCTAGAGCAGATCTCGAAGGAAAAACACCTAATCTTGATTTAAAAATGGTCAGTGATGGAGAATTCACCACCCTCCTTGGTAAATTGTGAATGACTCTCACCACTAACAAAGTCCTGTGGGTTGAGAACAGTGCTGTAGCAATAGTTCCTACCAGGCTTTCTGGGTGATGGCTAGACGGTCCAGAGGCTTGCTGAGCAGTAGGACTGATAAATGACAGGGGGTAACTATAACTAAACCCTTCCCATGAAGCTCCTGGCAGCAGCTTACTTCACTTCAGAGTCTGGTCTCGTGATTCCAAACCAATGGATAATTCTCAAGCTTCTGTAGCTACTATTGGTTGTCACTGAAACTTCTGGAACTTTTCTTCCAGACTTCTGTGAAGTCACCAACTCACGGTCAGGCTTCTCTTATTCAGACACCACGGCACAAAAATGTCCGTGTCCTGACCTGTGGGAAGGGCTTAGCCACATGAAACGGTGGTAGTAGCCGGATGGGCTGGGCATGTGTGTGCTTGAATTGCATGTGTTAAGACCTGAAGGATCTTAAACACAAAGTAGATGACCTCCTGCGGTCCCTTCCAACTCTGATATTCTATGATCACATTTCCTCAAAGGGAGCCTCTGGTAACTCAGTGAATCACATCAAGTCGTAGGCAGGCTCTTTACTTAAATATTATTATTTATTGTGAACTGACAATGTCTTGTTGGGATGATGAGGCTGAGCAAAACCAGAGGAAAAAGTGTTCCCTGCCCTAAGGATCTGACAGCCTAAATCAGACAGAAAATACAGCACACCTGTCAGACAGATGGCTAAACTTTCAAGGATGCGGATATTTTAGCAAATATATTGTAACAATTCCACGAGCACCAAAAACATTTGTCATTCTGCTGCACACCAGGGCTACTCAGAACTTCATGGCATCTGTGCGAGGGGCAACAGAATATCTGTTTTCCTGAAATTAAAAGCTCGGGTCTTTGCCAGCTGATGTACAGGTGAATCTCTGCAAACTGTGAGCCGTATAGTTCCTATGACAAACGGCTGGGAAGTTCTGATCCCATCCAACAGTGTGTACACACACACACACACACACACACACTCACACACACCCCAGTTCATAAAAACCTAAACTATGCTTGTTGAGTTATCATTGAATGACCTGGGCAGAAAATGTGAAAATAGGGATTGAACCAAGTCATAAAATTTGGATCTGGATTCTGCCGGGGTGCTGGAACAATTTGTATAGTGGGGGTGCTTAGAGCCATTGAACCAAACTATCAGGGGGTAGCCGTGTTAGTCTGTATCTACAAAAAGAACAAGGAGTCTGGTGGCACCTTAAAGACTAACAGATTTATTTGGGCATAAGCTTTCATGGGTAAAAACCTCACATTCTTCGGATGCATCCGAAGAAGTGAGGTTTTTACCCATGAAAGCTTATGCCCAAATAAACCGGTTAGTTTTTAAGGTGCCACCAGACTCCTTGTTCTTATTGAAGCAAACTGTAACCCTGTATATAATGGAAGCCACTTCAAGCCGGGGGGTGCGGTGGCATCCCCTGCACCTCTCGTTCCATCATCTATGGATTTTGCCCCAGTCTAGGGCACTGGGGTTTGGATTCAGTGATTTCAGGCCCATTGCTAGTTTTGAAGACATGTTTGGAGGTCATTTGGCTCACCAGGAGAGAATGACAGCTCCAGGAATAAAGGGTGGCGTGGAAGAAAGCCCTAAGATGGATAATGGAGACTTTGAAAGTACCTATTCAAGTTTGCCTAATGCCTGCCAGAGACATTAAAAAGATGCCTGATGTTCTCTTGCCCAAGGAAGTGAGCAATGCCCTTGACAAGTGAAGCCCCATGGACATGAACTCACTAGGGATAATTAGGAAAGAACTAACAACGCACATGAACATGGTAACCCGGTGAACTGCTTTGTCCCTACATGCCAAGGCCATTTCCTTATACTGAGAATGAAGTGTCAAGATTTACCTGAGTTCTAGGGGACAGCCCATAATCTGAAATGTCCCAAACCTGGATGAATCCACATGTGTCTCCAGATACAAGAACACTGTTCATTTGATTGGCTGACAATCCAGTCACAGACGCATCCTCTTTAGCTGGGGCATAATAAAAACCTGAAACAACAAGAGAGGATGGAGGGTAACATTTTCAAAAGTGCTGAAGTGACTTAGGAGCCGACATCCCATTTTTAAAAGCGACATCGGCACTTAGGAACCTAAGTGCCATTGATTTCAATGAGACTCAAATGTCTATTTAGCCCTGGTCTACACTGGGGGGAGGGGGAAATCGACCTAAGTTACGCAACTTCAGCTACGAGAATAGCATAGCCAAAGTCGATGTATTTAGGTCTACTTACCGTGGTGTCTTCACGGCGCTGAGTCGACTGCTGACACTCCTCCGTCGACTCCGCTTGTGCCTCTTGCGACGGTGGAGTACCGGAGTCGACAGGAGAGTGCTCGGGGATTGATTTATCACATCTAGACTAGACGCAATAAATCGACCCCTGATAGAGCGATCATTACCCGCCGATCCACCAGGTAGTGTAGACCTGCCCTTAGATTGTAAACCCCCTGGGTCAGGGAGCATCTTTGCACAGCACCTGGCACAGTGAGGTCCTGGACCATGGCTCGGGCTCCTGGGCACTAAGGTAATACAAATAAATAATAAGTGCCTAAGGCCCATATCCCCAAAGGTATTTCGGCACCTAACTCCCATTGATTTCCTAAGTCCTCTGTCACTCATGAAAATAGGACATAGGCATTTTTGAAAATCTTACCCTAAACCTTCCAGGAACTCTGTCAGGTTCAAAGAGCATATGCTACCGTATTTTTTTTAAAGTTCCTCCTCTGTGTTATTAGTATCACTTAAAATGATTAAAACAGCAAGAGTTATTGAAATCTGCTTCCATTATCAGCATAATGCTGTTCATTTTAATTCTTGAACTTCATTCAGCTTGAACAATGAAGCAGACTAGTTAGTTTCACTTACCTTTCTGGTGGTTGCTGTTAGCTTCACTTTTTGGGTCTCGTGTACAGGTAAAATGCTACAATGCTTGGGTTGCAAAGACTGCAGGGGAATGTTATATACAATGCTCCCAAACAGCCCCCATTCAATTTCACGGACTGAATTAAAAACCATGGCCACATTTCTACTGATCTTCATTTTTTGTGTGAAAAAAACCCTCCTAAATTTTGGGCCTAAATGGACCTGACATCCTTTAGCTAAATAAAGAAACAGAGAAATAACATGGTCCTTAGAGCAGCCTATTACACTGACACTGTGGAAAGTGGCTTCATTAGGTAGCCCTTCTGCAGCACTTCACTGAAGAGAGGATGAAAATTCTTTGTTCCCCTTCTAATTCTGTCACACGGCAGCTATTTTTAACACAGGAAAAGGCCTCTCTTCTGCACCATTAGAGTCACATTGGCAGCACAAGCCTCCGCACACTGTATCACATCTATTATAATAAACAGATGCTATATTTAATACCTTATATCTATATACACACCCGTTAGCTAGAAGAATACCAATGTGCTTGCATATATAAAATTAGTCACCCACTACTGAAATGCAGCCATCTCTGGGTTGGAATCTGGCAGCCACTCTGTGCCAACACCACTGAGTAACAGTTCTTGTTGTTTCCCCTTAAAGAGAGTAATATTTCCTTCAGTTGAAATGTTGGAGTTTTTTTGGGCAGTTATTCACATTGGCATTTGGCAGAGAGCATGGGACCCACTCCAGAATGGCCAGTATGGTGGGATACTCACCTGGGATGTGAGACACATGGCTTTGGAGCAGGGACTTGAATCGAGGTCTCCAACATGCCAGGTGAGCATCTGAACCACTGGGCTATAGATTCTCTCTCTCTCTTTGTCCCAATGAATATTTAGTTATTTATACAAAGTGGAACAGCTTTAGCAGGAGTTATCTATAGACAGACGGACTCTCTAGTGTGGTTGGGACACACGCCTGGGATGTAGGAGATCCAGGTGAGCATCTGAACCACTGGGCTGTTGGCTATTCTGGGGATTCTCTCTCTCTCTCTCTCTCTCTCGTTTTTGTGTGGGAAATTTTGAAAGCTCTCAGTTTTGTTCTGATGTGGATGTGACGCAGTAGGGAGCGGGGTGGATTGACCTGGGAATGTCGTTTAGTTTTACTGGGACTGTCTGCATGGGGGGATGGGAGAGCAGGGGATGACTTTAGGTGAGGGACCATACCTGAGCCTGTAACCTGAGCCAGGAAGGGGGGTGGGGCGAGTCAACACCTTTGCCTGGGAAACTGGACAAAGGGAGAGGAAGAGAGAAGGAGGGGGAGAGAGCCTGCTGGAGGGGTTTTTGGTTTCAGTTTTGGGCTGGCTGGGAAGAGGCAGGGAACCCCAAGTCTGGGGTCTAAGATCCTTGCCCCACAGAGGGACCTGGCTGAGGGGTCCTGGTTGTACCTACAAGCCCTGCTTGGGACTGTGTTCCTGTCGTCTAATAAACCTTTTGTTTTACTGGCTGGCTGAGAGTCATGGTGAATCGCAGGAAGTGGGGGGTGCAGGGCCCTGACTCCCCCACACTCCGTGACAGTGGAACAAAAACAAATTGTGAACCCTCAACGTTTTTCATGGAACGGAAGCTCAGCATCTTGTAAGGCCTCTCATGGCTGTACCCCAAAATCAAGGGCTACTTTAGAAAATATTGGCCCGAGGGTGTGTCCACCCAGCAGCTGGGAGGTGCGATTCCCAGTGCAGGTGGACATAACATGCACCAGCTCTGCTTGAGATAGTACCTAAAAATCGCACTGCGGGGGCGGGGCTTAGCCTGAGGATGTACCCAGGAGCTTGGGCAGGACAGTACTTGGGCAGCTAGCCCGAGTGGCTCCCTCTGCCTCTGTAGCCACACTACTGTTAGGTGCTAGATTGAGCAAAGCTGGCACGTGTATGTCTACCCGCCCCAGGAATCACACCTCCCAGAAGCTATGTAGACGTATCCTTAGGGCATGTCTTCACTACCCGCCGATCCGGCGGGTAGCAATCGGTCTATCGGGGATCGACTTACCGCGTCTAGTGAAGACGCGGTAAAATCGATCCCTGATCGCTCTGCCGTCGACTCCGGAAATCCACCTCGGCAAGAGGCGGCAGCGGAGTCGGCGGCAGCGCGGCAGCGGTCGACTTTCCCGCGTCCTCACCGCCAGGTAAGCCGACCTAAAATACGCAACTTCAGCTACAGTATTCACGTAGCTGAAGTTGCATATCTTAGGTCGGACCCCCGCTGTAGTGTAGACCCAGCCTGAGTGTCTCTATGCAAAATCCTGATCCTCCTGAAATTAATGGGAGTTTAGCCATTGACTTCAATGGGGCCAGAATTTTGCCCTCTGCGTGTCTGTTTGACTCACTGTTACTGGTAGTCAACACAGATGGAAATTCCTCAGCTGCACTGGGTTTCATTTTCGGTAACAGCTCCCCATGTACAATTGCTGCTGCCTGGATTGCCGTTTCCCACCCATGAACTCTCCTCCCTTTGATGCTTAGCTAAAACGATCCGTTCTAGTGAGTGTGGCTGGGCACGGAATAGCACTTCTGTGTCTTTTTGCATGGTAATTTCTTGTACATTTCCTGGAGTTAGCTTAAGGCTTGCTCTTTGATTTTCGGTTTTGTCGTTTTTTTTTCCCCCACAGGGATACTGAAGTGGGGCACTGAAAAAAACAAAACAAAACAAAACCCAACCCTAGTCACTGGGAAAATACATTTCCCACGAGAAAGGGTTTGAATATCCTGTTTTTAAAGCTTTTCTCGTGTCATGTTTGGAAGCTTTTCTATTTAGCTAGCATTTTGGTTTTTGTAAATAACATACATTTTCCAATTGTTCTTAGTGCCAGTATCTGAAGTTCCAATAACTGGAATATTGGTACGATAGGGAGGAGAGAGAATAAATAAGCATCAGATACATCCCTGCAGTTAGACCAGGGAAGAGTTTGGCTCTTTGGGCCAAATCCTCATTCCAATGAAGTTGATGGATGTGCTTTTAATTCCAAAGGGATCACAATTTGGTCCAATAACATCTTATGTCTCTCAGTAGGACTATGGTTATAGCATATGTTGCCAGAATCCCGTTGAGAGAGGATTTCTGGAACAACAGATCAGTTAAAGATCAGCACACACCAATGAACACAGATCAGTTTAATTACAATCCAGATTTCACAGTCAGATGCCAGCTGCAAGGCCTTTAACAGTAAGCTGTGTCTACACTAGCACTTTTGTCGGTATAACTTATGTCATTCGGGGGGGGGGGGTGAAAAAACACACCCCTGAGTGACACAAGTGACACCAACAGAAGCGCTGGTGTGGACAGTGCTATGTCGGTGGGAGAGAGCTCTCCTCTCAGCACAGAGCAGCTACATGGGAGATCTTACAGCGGCATCGGGACAGCTGTGCCGCTGTAAGCTGTTTAGTGTAGACATGGCCTTAGCCCTGGTCTACACGACAAACTTATGTCGGTATAACTACGTTGGTCCAGCTTGTGGAAAATCTACACCCCTGAGCAACGCAGTTATACCGAGCAAACTCCCTTCTCTCGCTGACATAGCTACTGCCTCTCGGGGAAGTGGAGTACCTACACCCAGGGGAGAAGCTTTAGGAATTAGCATCAGCTTTAGGAATAGGTTGGATAGGTGACCAACCAAAGCATTTCAGGGGAAACATCCGGGATCCAAACACTAGGGGATGAATTCGCCTGCAGGAAGAGACCACCAGACCCCTGCGCTCCAGAAGCCCATTTATGGAGTACAGGCTGCAGAAGAAGCCAGCTAGCTAGAAGACTCCGTACTCCTGGACTCCTGACTGTGGGCTGCAGGAAAAGAACAGCTAGCCAGAAGACAAATGCCCTTCTCTAACATGGGTTGGGCATGAGACACGGAGAGGCTGGGAAGGAAAAGAAATAACGTACAATCCAGGACTAATTACGTCAGGTTAGATGGAGGCATCTCCCTTGTTTCTATCGCACCAAACCAAGCTGTTTCTGCCACATCCTCATGGTTTATTGGCCCATGGACCAAGAGGGCTGGAGGAGACACTCACACCTCCAGGTCGCTAGTTAGGCAGTGACAAGCCCTTAACACTTGCTCCCTATTGAAATTAATAGCAAAACTCCCACTGACTTCAGTGAGCCAGGATTTCTCCACAGGCCGCCAGGATCTGAACATCTAGCTGAAGTTACCATGACTTTCACAGCTACATCTTACCAAATTCCCATTGTTCTGCAAGGACGCTCCACCAGCGAAGGTTCCCGGCTTCAGAGCTCACAAGGATTGCACTGTCTTTTGAAACACCATCCAGGGATCGATGCTGGAGAAAGAGTAGTTTATCCACTGGAGGATGTGACCTAAAATTCAGTGAAGAAGATGTTCAGACCATCCCTAACCCTTTATTTTCTTTAAAGTCCACCTGGCAGGTCAAAACACCCAACTTTTTTTTTTAAAAGGGCTGGTTATTCCCATTGGAAAGGAGGGGAAAGGCCCGGAACTATAAATAAGGTTGCATTTGGGAATACTACACTTTTCCTGTGGTTGCTTTCTTCACACAGACATAAACTACAAAAACCCCCACACGTTTAATTGTTTTTATTTAACTATTCCTGACAATTTCTATAGAAGAACCCCCAAATAAATAACTGTCTGTATGTATTGGCTGTTAAACATCCAACAAAGCTCTGCATTGTCTTCAAAGCTTGAGCTACAGGCATCAGAGTGCTGAGAGCAAGAAGTCAAAAGTTGATCTGAACCAACCAAAAGGTCCCGAACCTGCAACGGGCGACATGTGGATGAACTGCTGTGCCCGTGAAGAGCCTGACTGAAGTCAGCGAGACTCTGTACCATCTCAGGGGCCTGCCCACATGAAGCTCATGGCAGGACTGAGGTGTAGCTGGTATATATTTCAAAGAAGTTTGCCATTTTTTGTTCAGTGGCAAATGTCTCCACAGCTGGTGGCTTGTGGTGGGGCACTTCGTATCACGTGGCTGATATTCCTAAACCCGGGGGAAGAATTGCATTTGGCTCCCGTTCAAAACCTTTGCAAAGGGTGTAATTCTCCTCAGTGTCCCTATCAGCCCAGTAATATTTCATTAGCCCACACCACTGGAAACACCGGGCCATTGAAGCAGATACACGTCTCCCCACTGACATCAGGGAGCGTTGGACCTGGTAGATTTTTACACTGAGCCAGGGCAGGAATGGAAGATGAAGTCACACTGCTGTAACTGCGTGGAGAGGCAGGCCCTGTGTGTTTATTAAGGGTCAGATTCTGCATTCCCTGTTGAGGCTGGGTCCTGCTGATCTCAGCACAGGGCCAGGCTATATTTGCAGCAAATTGCAACACCCGCCCCGCTCTGGCTGAGCTGCTACATTGAGGATGGAACTATGGCTTCAGCCATTCCCCACCCCTTCTCAATCAGGTGCTGCTCAGGGGGCAGGAAGTGGGTGCACGAGGTCTGGGTATAGCCAATGGAGGGGTATAAAGGAGGTTGTTACTCCCGTGAATGCACGGTGCCTTTTAACCCTATACAGTGTTGACCAAACCCATAAAGGCTGGCTTAAATTTAATGGACCCAATCCTGCAAACCATCTACTCTCAAAATTCTTGTCAACCTCCATGTCACGCAGGATTGGGCCCAATTTCCCCTCAGTGGGGCAGATCCTCTGGTGGTGTGAACGGTCATAGCTCCATTGACATCAGTGGTGCTAAGACACTCTAAACCTGCTGAGCAGCTGCTCCAAGGGATTTAAACATGCCAGCGGCCCGTGGGCGTTCCCAGCTTTCACCATTCAAACCTGCAGGCCCATGCAGTTATGATAAGGCTCATCACAGCTATAGCCACTTGTCATCTTCAAAGCACCTTGCAAACATTAATAGTGCTTAGGATGGTGCTTACATTTTGTGAGAAACCTTCGCAGTTTGCCCAGCATGCTGAGATGATCTCAAACAGAGAGAGCAATGCAGATTCTTTAGTGTCAAGCGCCTGGTTTTTAAATTGATTAATAAATAAATAAATAATAATAATAACACCACCACCCAAACCCAGCAGCTTAATCATGATAAGGAAGATAATCAAGCAGCATGTTGCAGGGAAATGAGACACCAATATTTTAAGCAGCAAGGCTCTAATAAAAATGCCCTCTCCTTGTCATGCTGTTTGTTAGAAGGAAAAAAAAGGTGTAACTTGGAAACGAAGCAACTCGGTAACGCCCGAGCGAAGCACATTACTTCCCCCGGCCCACAGTTTAATGAATAACTCACCATAAGTCATTACAAGAAAATTGTACCTTTCAGGCTGAGCCTGTCTGAGGTAGAGATACACACTCTGGGATTCCACATCCCACACGATAATTTCTCCATCGAAGCTGCCTGAAGCAAGGAGCCCAAGAGAAGGACAATAGTCCACAGTCAGGATGTCCTCTTTATGCAGTTGCCCGCCCTTCCAAGAAGGATGCGCAGTAACATACAGGGACTACAAACAGCGGAGAACAGAATAAAGCTAGGTTTTTACTAATTTGATGAATAAGACGTACAGGGGCAAATTCAGTGTTGATGTAAGCAGATGTGGTTTCCTCTGACTTCAATGAGGTTTTTACCCACTTACTCTAATGTCACTTCTATGGGTGTAACAGAAGGAACCGTCTTGTTCGTTTAAACACAATCAACAACAAGTACCTTGCTTTTTAACAGGTGGCTATTCCCATTCCATTCCTCCTCCTTTACGCACCTCAGGTTCACAGAAATCATAAAGGACGATTTTCTGATTCCATCCCACTGTGAGCAATGTTTGATCCCGCAAAGCTACAAGTCCCGTGACTTCAGCTTCTTCCACTACCTCCAGTTGGTGCAGGTTGTGGCCAGTCTGAATATGCCAGACCTGCTCAAAAGAAAATATATTTAGTTTTATCCACCCACAATGTTAGCCTTATCTTGTCCGGCCCCTCAGCTATGGTGCCTGGTGTCAGAAGGGGAAGGAAAGGCACAAAAGATGATAAATGAAGTCTCTGTCTCAAAGAGCAGACTAAAGATGAACTGAACCAAAACTAAGTTCTGATCACAACTGAAAACTTCAGAGAAGTTCCTATCCAATTCCAGAGCAGAATATTGCAGCTTGGGCTGTATGCTAATTGTCACACCATGTAGAGTCATCGGAACTTTGCAATGATTGTTATAAAGGCTTTTAATATACACAGTACAAGCAACATGGTACTTTATGTCTATCCATATCTAAAGCCACTGTAGTGAACTGACAGTGTCTGACTGAAAATCCCACTCTGTTAGCAAATGGTGAGCTCGTTAAGTGTGTTCTGCTGACTCACCGGGGCAGATGGCTCGAGGGAGGTGGGAATGTCACTCTAGAGAGAGGACCTCATCTGTGAGCTGAGCAGACTTAGGGGAGGAACCCTGTGAACAGCCAAACCTCAGAGATTTTTGTGCTGAGTTGTTTTTGTGAATACAGCCAGAAAAGGGGCTACGTTTTGACCTGCTACAGCTTGTGCAGGCTGTACTTCAGGCAAGGTGGGGGAATCACCCGCTCCCAGCTCTGTATTCTGGAAATGAAGGAAGGGTCAAAGGAATTTTGTCGGAAGAGCAGCTCTATTCTGTTTCAGTGAACAAACCTTTATGGTCCCATTCCTTGCTGCCGTAATGAGCCTGTGCTGGGAGTTGTCAAGGGCCATGCATGTAATCTCTTCCTTCCCATGGGCATTGTTTATGAGGAGGTGTTTGGCCCCCGTCTCCACATCCCACACAGCAACAGTGGCGTCATCACCTCCTGTCACCACCTGTCAGCAGAGAAAGCATGGTTTGAAATGTTCTGGTTTTGAGTTGCTTTACCTTTTGCTAAGAAGGAAAGCCCCGAGGAGCAGTAGGGAGCAGTGTCTCCGTTTGGAGCAGGACTGCACCTTCCCTGGATGGTGCATCAGTCCACCAGTTTGTGCAGAAAAGCCAATTTCCCCACTTCAACCCATCTATAACATAGGCAGTGGCTGGTTCAAGGCAGCTATAGACTGATCCATGTATATCCATTGAACTGAATCTATGAAATCACCGCGGATAAACATTTGTGAGGTCAACAGGGGTCGATGTAGGATTGTTCTCTGAAATTTATCCTCTCCAGTGCTATGTCCAGTCTCATTTGAAATGACTTCATGCTGAAGGATGTTGAGAAATGTGAAGAGGGTTCAGAGAAGAGCCACGAGAATGATTGAAGGATTGGAAAACATGCCTTAGTGAAAGAGTTAAGGAGCTTAGTCTGTTTAGCTTATCAAAGAAGAAGTTAAAGGGTGACTTGTTCACTGTGTATAAATACGCACATGGGGAGCAGTGAGACAAGGTGAGTGAGGTGATGTCTTTTATTAGACCAACTTCTGTTGGTGAAAGAAACCCACTTTGGAGCTAGACAGAGACCTTCTTCAGGTCAGACCTCTGGGTAGCTCGAAAGCATGTCTCTTTCACCAACAGAAGCTGGGCCAAGAAAAATATTACCTCACCCACCTTGCCTCTAATATCTTTGGATGGACAGGGCTACAACAACACCGCAAACTGCATGAAAGACATTTGACGATAGAGGGTTTTTTAGTCTAGCTGACAAAGGTGTAACAAGAGCCAAGGTCTGGAAGTTGAAGCTAGGCAAATTCAGAGTAGAAATACGGTGCAATTTTTAAACAGTGAGGATAATTAATCATTGAAACAGCTTCCCCAGGGGTGTGGTGCATTCTCCATCACTGGACATTTTTAAATGAAGATTGGATATTATTCTTAAAGATCAGCTGTAGTTCAACTACAACTATTGGACTTGAAGTAGGAATTAATACAGTGAAGTCCTAAGGCCTGTGTTGACTAGACTATCACACGGTCACATGATCACATGGTCCCTTTTGGCCTTAAAATCTATGAATCTATGAAAAAAAGAAGGTGCACCCATCACATCCCTTGGAAGACTACTCCTTAGTCTTTATAGATCTTAACGTCAATTCTCCTTTGCTCATTTCCATTTGATTTTGTCTTGTTATACTGCTATGGAGCATCCTAAACAATTCTCCTTGCTTGGTGTCTATGTCCTGGACCTAGGCATTCTATAGGACATACAAGACCTATTATTGAAGAACAACAATCAGTAATGAGGAGGTGCAACATGGGACAATGCCGAGTGTGAAAGAGGTGAGCATTCCAAAAATACGCTGAAAAGACTCGTGTTGGCCGGTTCCATACTGCTGTGATTTAGAAAGATTTCCAAGGGCAGGCATGTGTCAGGCTGCTAGTGAGCTCTCATTTGGCACTAGCACTGCTTGGAATGGGTGTGAAATTTGGAGACCAAAAGGAGCAGAGGACAGAGCTGAAGAGGGGCAGCTTTGGGGCTGGAGAATATTAAGAAGCGAATCTTGACAAATTGAAAGAAGTCAGGCTGACCGGCAAAACAAGAGGAAGAAGATGCAAGGGATTGTGGCAGAGGATGGGTTTGGAGGGGCATTTATAGAAGAAGGCAGCTGGGCGCCACACAACTAGCTGTGTGGTGCAATGGCTGACAATTAAACACATACAGTGATGGCAATTTGTTCCTAGCCTCACGCATGAGAGTAAAGATGTCAAAGCTGCAAACCCCAATGCTGAGCTCAGCTCGGGAGGTGCTGGAGATGTCACCGAAGTCATGCTTTCCGGAGCCAATCGGATTTCTCTTTGAAACTTTTGATTAAGGCAAAGCTACAAGAAGTGGTTATCGTACTACACGATACATTAGTTAGTACTTATTGAGGATCGGTTTAATATTCAAAGACCCTGGCTAAAAAGAGTTGAATGTACTTGGTTTCCCCGTCCTTTCCTGCATTTCCTGGCAGCTGCTCTCCTCCCCTCCGAGCTCCCAAAATATGACACGGAAACAGATGCTGGAGCCAGATAGGACACAACCCAAGCCAAACCACAACATGAACTCAAGGTTCCGTGACGGTGGAGGAGATTTAAAAGGCTCCTGGACTTGTTTTCTGGGTGGGTTAACGGCTGGAGTTTGTTGTTCTAACCTTGTCCTCCCTGTTTATTGCAGAAGGAATGCATCTCTGAAACAAAGGAACTCTTTTCTTGTGGCTTCCGACAGCGATTCAGCCGCACACGTTCCAGGGCACACAACCCTCGACTGTGCTTTTCCAGTTGGTTTGGGATGCAGTCAAAACAAGTGAGTGACTAATGTGCACAAGCTGCCCTGGGTGAAGAGCTCTGCTTTGCCTTATTTGCACTTAGTGATTAACACCCAGGGTTGGACGGAAGGAAGGCAAGTGCATAAGCCCATCACCTGCCTGCTCCGGGTCGAGAAAACAGACAAAGAAACCAACGAACGGTGCACAGCTGCTTCAGCCCACCGTTTGCTTCTCCGGCAATAAAATAGAGAGATTTTATTATAGAACAAGAACAAGCCCAAGTTCTTGCTTTTTCCTTCCATAGCAACTCACTGGAGAAATTGCGAGAGCTGGGGGAGCTTCGTATTGCTCTTCTGCTGGTCTCAGAGCAAGGAGGAGAAGAATGCGACTCCCTCACTGTGCTTTCATTTTAATTCGAGACCTTACAGCACATCTCAATCAAGCTCCGAAGAGTCTGGTCATCACAAATACACCTCTCCAGAGGGTAATGGGGTGGAGGAGGAATCCCCGTCTGGTGCAGGGACTGGATGTGTTGACCTATATTAAAGCGCCTTCCACACCTAATTCCTCAATTGTCTCTGTAGAGCACAGCCCTGCCTTATGGGCATTTCAGAGCGGCACCGTTCCAGGGGGAGCAGCCTGTGCACTGGATCTGCTCTGGTGCCCGGTCCCCGGCTCTTCCCACTTTGGGACAGTCCCAGCTCGCCACTAAGCCCTTAGGTAAAAGTCCTATAGAATTTCGTAGGCATTTAACCTATGCCTAAGCTCTCGAGGAGTCAATTGAGGCTGAGACCCAGTCACTGCACTGGGAGCTTTGCCTGAGTGAAAACCAAATAAGGATTTCAGCCTTCAGTCCACAGCGAGCACTTTAAAATCCTGGGATCGGCATGCAGCCTGAGAGGGTGGAGATCTGTGTGGGGATTAATGCTCCCATTAGGCTGGGGAGCAACCAGAGCTGCTTGTGTAATGCTGACAGACCCCGGTTGTTGGCAGGCAGGATCAAACCGGGGACCTCTGGAGCGTAGTGCATGAGCCTCTACAGTATGAGCTAAAAGCCAACTGGCTGGTAGCTAAGGCTGTAGAGCAGACTCATTTTCTCTCTCTCCCTAAGTGGTCTCCGTGCCACTAGATGGGACAGAACACCACACCCAGGAGGTGTGTGGGTTACACACGCTCCTCAGCCACTGTTGTAGGAACAGGGCTGCCCGCACCACTCTGGCCACTGCATTTGAAAGAGGGGAAGCTGGGTTCTTTTCTGGCTTGCACACTGTAACTGCAGATCTGTAGTCATTGGCGATGATGCTTGAGGCAATGGATCAAATTTGCAAAAGTGCTTGTGTACTTTCCCCCGCATCCTTTTTGCGCTTGCAGACTCTTAACTGACACCCAGGAACGTATATGCATGTGCAGAGCACACACACACACACTTCTACGGATGTGCAAATCAGAGTTTGTGTGCTTGCATTAGGATTTGTGCAGCCCAGGTAGAAAGCGTGAAAAGGTGCATGAGCACATCTAAAAATGTGTCCCAACTGGATTTTCAAATGGCCGGTGGAGCATGTGCCTCTGGCAGGGCCGGCTCCAGGCACCAGCTTCTCAAGCAGGTGCTTGGGGCGGCCGTTCCGGACAGGGGCGGCAGTTCCAGGTATTCGGCGGCAATTCGGCGGACGGTCCCTCACTCCCTCACTCCGCCTGGGAGTGAAGGACCTCCCGCCGAATTGCCGCCGCAGAACGCGATCGCGGCTTTTTTTTTTTTTTTTTTTGCTGCTTGGGGCGGCCAAAACCCTGGAGCCGGCCCTGGCCTCTGGTAAGTGGGAAAGCCAGCTTTTTACTTGTAATTTCATAAACTGGACTGGGAAAGTCACATGGAGAGAAGAAATACAGAGGTCCATAATGATGTTTTTACAATCACTTTCCTGGAACTGGTTTCTCTTGCAAATCTAGCATAGAAACTAGAGATGGGTTTGAACCAAACTCCCCGATCCAAACACCCCCAAAACTATTCAAAATCTATATCTGATTTTCTCAGTTGCCCCCATATCTACAGTGGGCCAAACGAGTATCTTATATGCAAACACACAAAGGGGTTTAAATTCTGCATTCATATCCAAATGTTGTGGTTTAAGTCCAAACCGACTGGAAAGCGCTGATCAATAAAGTTATCAGAAGTGCTGACCTGGTGGAAGAAGGTGTTGTACAGAGCACCGCATAATGGTGCATCATGGGTAGCCAGCATTTCTTCCTCAGGATTGACATGCGCGAGCTTCAACAATCCAATGTAATCAGCACAGGAGACTAAGAGGAGGTGGGGAGACTGCTGGATGAGCAAGAAGGGAAAATCCCCCTGTTCTAGTGTTTGTTCTGGCTGGACACATGGGAACTTGAGTGCCAGTGTCTGCAGACAAGCCTGTGAGAAAATATCCCAGACTTTCAGGACCTGAGAAAGGGAGAGAGAGAAGCCGGGATTTATTTACGTGTTTGCTAGAGGTGGCTACTAGTGGCTCTGCAAACTCCCGAATTTTGTGGCTCAGGAAGATCTTTTCTATTTCCCATGGAGCGATGTGCTCGTACTTTGTGATGTTTTAGCTCATCACCTTATGTATTTCCTTTCACACTCCATCTTCTGGCAGAGTTAAGGGCATTGCTGAAGCAAGGCCAGTTACAATATATTGCACAAACATTGAGACTTTCATCTGAGCTTGTCAAAGTGCTTCATAATCATTAGTAGAGCAGGGCGAATAATGGTTTTTGGTTTGTTGGCAATTTCAAAAGTAAAACAAAATTGTTCCAGGTCGAACTGAAAAGTAAAAGTTTTGCAATTTTCAACAAATCAAAATGTAAAAAAAGAAAAGAAAAAGATTTTGGGTCAAACAAAACTTTTTGACATTTTGTTTGTCTTATGACCATTTAAAAATGTTTGGGGATTTTTTAAAAACAAAATGAAAGAGCATTTTGAAACACAAAGGTATTTCAAACCCAAAACATTCAAACGTTTCATTTTGAAAATGTCAAAGTGACGCATTTTAATTTTTTTCTGATTTTTTTTTTCCAAAACAAGCAATTCCATGAAACCAGCACCACGTCGCAAAATGTTTCAGAGTCACTGAATTTGCATTTAAAAAAAAAAAAAGATTTGGCCAAAAAATGTCACACAGCTCTAATGCTGGATTAATGCTTTTATCCAAATGATGCCTCTAGAAGGGGAGACAAATATTATATTCTCGGTTTCATAGTCCCATACACTTACCACTAAAAAAGGACTTCCTTGCTAGCACTGATTCTTAGGGAAATGGCAGAAAGTAATCATATTTGCTTTTATCTAGTCCAGCTACCAACCTGCAGTGAAGGCGCATGTATTCTTTTTAAGCACTTATTTGGCTTAAAATGATTAATTGCTATAATTGCTGAGAAGTTTCGCCCCCTCTTTTAATTGCCTGGAAAATGGAAAAAAAAAATTCAAACTACTGTAATAACAACCTCTTCAAAAGGCAAGAGGAGATAAAAGAAACTCCTATTGCCTCAAAAACAGCTGCACATTCGTTCCTTGCCCAGAGCTACACGTAGGCTTTCCATAGGCTTTGGCACTGGCATCAGAATACTGTGAATGCCCAACATGTCCTTCAGCCCAGGATCTCAAATCACTTTACAAAGAACGATTAGTTAATGAAGCCTCACAATGCCCTGATAAGGTAGGTGAGGAATACATGGAAATTGCTTCATCCACCTACGGAGTGAAACTGGCAGCTTTGTAGCATAGGAAATAAAGAACGGCATACTGGAGCAGTACACTTCAGTATCCAATTGAAACGGCTGGAGGAATTTTGGGAGGCAGAATGAGTTGAAATGCGACAGGAGCACTGGTGTCAAAATGCTTGTTCTTATGAAAAGTGTCTTAGAATCTCTCAGGACCACAAAACGGATGGGAGTGCCTTCGTTTTACCACCCAGTCAAAAGCTGGCCCCTTTGGCATTAACTTTGTGCTGAGTTGGGCGTTTTGTCAGTCATGACTCGGATGGAAGAGCGCCCCCTACTGAATCCCCACACCACCTCAATGCTCTTTGGAGGTCTTCTACCCAAACACTGATCCAGTAACATATCAAACGTCCCTCTGGCATGGTGCGTATTGAACAAGAGAAGGAGGGGTGAACATTGCTATTAAAGGAGGAGTGCTGGCTAAAACCTAGCACAAATATGACAAACCGAGTCCTTGGAATAGCTGAATAC
The DNA here is from genome assembly GCF_002925995.2 of Terrapene triunguis. Classification (NCBI taxonomy): domain Eukaryota; kingdom Metazoa; phylum Chordata; order Testudines; family Emydidae; genus Terrapene; species Terrapene triunguis. Next base: position 6,020,671 of record NW_020664543.1, on the reverse strand, counting down.
GTGTCCTCGGGGCTCATGGATGGCAACTGCCAGAATGGTAGTACAATGTCCCTGAAAGGTAGCAACTGGCCAGATCGTGACATATTGGTTCCAGAGTTGCACAGCGTGATCCACTCCTCCGGTAACCAGCAGACTCAGGGATTTGCAGTAGTCGAAGCATTTTACCCCCTAGAAAAAATAGGGAAAAAAACAATAAGTGTTTTGGAAACGTTTGTACAGTCTATGGAGAGTGTCTGTGGAATGAGGCTGTGCAGGGCATAGAGGCCCAACTAGCAAAAGCCTCAGAGCTCATCTACACGTAAAACACTGCATCAGCGCCGCTGTAGTGCTTAAGCGAGGATGCTCTATGCTAATGGGAGAGAGCTCTCCCATTGGTGTAGTTAATCCACCTCCCTGAGAGGCGATAGCTATGTCAGTGGGAGAAGTTCTCTCACCGACATAGAGCTGTCTACATGGGGGCAGGGTGGTGCTGGGTGGTGGTTAGGTCAGTGGTGTGGATTCTTCCATAGTTATAGCAAAGTAATTCTGTAGATCTGGCCTCAGTACAAAGTTAAAACACACTAGGGAACCTTTAGCGCACACCAGCAGGGTCTACCAGGACCAATGAACATGCAGCCTGTGAGTGTACTTTAGAAATCACGCCCCTGTAGAGCACATCACTGCACCTTGTAGACAAGCCCTCAGGAATAATGGTTTTTTTCCCTTTTCATATTTCAGCTTTGTGAGTCAGATATCAGACGTTGTTACTTTTGTATCCCAGATTGATAAAGAAAGGGTTCTGAGAATAATTTAGGGTCACAAAGACGCTCTTAAATATTATGATTAAAAAAATGCACTTTCCCCCCCATCTCGCAGAGGAAACCTTTGCACTTTGCAATTAGAATTTCTGTCCGAATGGGAGGGCTCCAATTCTTTCTTTCCATGACTACATTTTTCTGTGATTGTAGACCAGAGAGGGGGAAAGGCCTGTTTTGATTTCAGCACTGCTAAGTTTTGTTTAACTATCCAATTGCAAAACCACAATGAACTGAAGGGAGCTAATTTAGATGCTTCCAAAGATTTGGTTTCAAATTCTATTTTTCCTGAATTTCATTAAGCTTTGTGGAGTCTATCTATGCTGTTGCTTTTATTGTAAAAAATAGAATTGTTAGCTAGTAAAATATAATTGCTATATTTTTTTCACAAAGACTTAGGGAATGGCTACACTAGAAACTTAAGTTGACCTACATTAGGTCGACTTATGTCCACCGCAGTAATTATTGTGGTGATGCATGTCCACACTGCCCTCCTTGCACGTGCTCACCAGCAGCGCTTCCACCGACCTAAATGGGAGTGTGTGCTGAGAGCCCGGTCAGGCTTCTGGGCTCCTGGCAGGCTGCCCCTCCTATCCCCCTGCTCCCCATTCCCCGCCTGGGACTTCTCGCCTCCTCGTTCCCCTCTGGGAGTAAACGCAGAGAGAATACATGTCTCCTGCCTAGTGAAAAAGGACAGGAAAAGACTGACAAATGTGTAGCCCTGTAGAAAGGAAGGAAGACTCTGTGGTGAGGATACTAGCCAGGGGCTGGAGAGACCCAGATTCAATCCCCTGTTTTGTCATAGACTTCCTGTGTGGCCTTGGGTGGGATCCACAAAGGTGCCTGGCTCCAGTGTGATCCACACAACTCCTGCTGACCACTGCAGGTGTCTAAAGTCACTTGGCACCTAGGGTTTTTGGGTAAAGCTTTCCTTGGCTCCTGTGTTTCTGCCTCGGAGCATGCACACTGCTGCCCCACTCTAGGCATATAAACGCCGATCTCCTGCCTACATCCCTGAGTGAGCCACGAACCGGGGGAAGACAGGCATTTGCTCGCCTATTTCATGGGGCCCAATCTGGTAGGTCACCTCTGAGCTACCTACTGGATCGGGTTCCATTCAAATGCTGGTGGCGGCATTGGTGTCCCTCTTCTAACTTTTAGCCCAGTGGTTAAAGCACTCACCTAGGAGGATGCGGGAGACCCAGGTTCAATTCACCCCTCTGCTTGAGGGGGAGAAAGAAATTGAACAGGGATTTCCCACCTTTCAGAAACATGCTCCAGCCACTGAGCTACGGGCTATTTTGACATGTCTCCTTCAGACTCTCCTGTTGAAGCTGTTCCACTGCGGACAAATAATTAAAGTGAGTGGGCCAGAAAGAAAGAAATAGTGGAAATGACTCTGTAGCCTGGTGGTCCGGGCACCAACATGGGCAGTGGGAGACGTATTGTCCAGTCCCTTGGCTCCAATCCCGCTTTCCTTGCAACTCCATGTCCCTTTGTGGATCTAGGCCTTAGTCTCTCTGTACCTCAGTTCCCGAGCTGTACATTGGAGTTAATAGCCCTGACCTACCTCACAGGGGTGTTGTGAGGATAAATACATTAAAGATTGTGAGGTGCTCAGATACTAGGATAAAGGGGGGCCAGATAAGTACCTGAAAGAGATAAGAAGAGTGATAAACTCTGGTGAGTGTAAAAACAGGAATATAATATTATGAAGTATACACGACTGCGTTCCTTTTGCCTGATGCTGGAGTAAAAACATTGGCCAGAAGGCGGGGAGTGGAACTACCTTCTTGATTTTCCAGGTGTAAACTTTTCTCTTTCTGAGAATATCCATGATCACCACAGAGGTCTTGGGACTGCCTGAGGATGTGATGATGAGTTCTCCCTCTGCTACGTACTGGATTTGGGAAACAGCTTCCTCATGCACCTCTGGGATGGTTTGATATTGCAGGAGCTTACTGTGCTCTTTAATTTCCTGGGGGAAAACAAGGGACAGAAATGTCACAGGGCTAGTTCACCTGCTAATCACCCATCCTAATACGACCGGAGGCAGCATGCACACAGAGAGGGAGAAGTATAGAGGGGCTGGAATATCAAGAGATGTGGGTTTTAGCAGTGAAGTTTGGGGAGCCCTGGGACTAATGCGATGATGTTTATGATGCCATGGCAACCCAGCAGACTATTTTGTCCCCCGGCAACGTGACTAATGACTTGATGATGGGATTAAAATTGAGCCTGAGATGCACAGTTCAGATCCAGAACCAAATATCCCCAGGCTTAGGGAGTTAAGAGGTTGGTTTGGGACAATTCTGAATGGCAACGCACAGCTGTTACATTCTTGTCCCCCAGAGACAAACCCGTGATGTGTGCCTCAACTTGAAAACAGTTTCTTTGGAAGGATTTCTCTAGTTCCCTCCATCCCCACTCACCAAGCTCTAAAAATAACCCACTATGTTTCTATTTATAACCGAGAACAGCAGCAAGAAACTCTGCTCACATGCTTCGGAGCTACTGCAGCCTCAAATTCTTTGAGATGAACCTAGGGCGGTGAAGGCGTTTCACAGTCTGAATGCTAGAGATGCTCCTCTAATTTGTGCTGCCCAGTGGACTCTCGCAGCCTTGACCTTTTATCTCAGCCCACACCAGCATCCAAGGCTATTTCCTTTGAATATATGTGAATTTACTTTGGGCAGCTCTGTCATTTCGGAGGGAAACTTTTTTTTTTTTTTTTAAGAACTTTTTTATATCAACTCCTGCCCACCTCTGTAGAAATGAATATTTCACAAGCACCGAATTCCCCCACCCTTCCATTATTTGTAGAAGTTGATATCTGAAATTAATGTAGAGTGTTCAGTGGGGCCTGGGGATTTAGAAGGGCCCTTGGGAACACCTGCTTAGCTGAGAAGATTCCTTGTTTATCCTCCTCATCCTACCCACAAACATCCTGCTACAGGATGACTTCTCTGTCTGGCTGAAGACAGCTGGACTTGGCTTCTGGCTCAGTTGGGACTTAAGGTTTGTCTTGACCTTAAGTGGTGAAGTTTCGATATGGTTTCGCTAACACACGGGCTGGTAGGTCACGCCTTAGTCACCATCGGAGAGCTGAGCCAATCTGAGAACAATGGGGTGGGGGGGGAGGGGAAGGTCATTAGTAGAGGAGTTAAAAACAACCTGGTAGACTTGAGAGCTGATCGAGGCAGTACCCAGAATTGTGTCGGCTGTGCGGGTTGAGTCCCAATCCCTGTATCACCTTGGATACAGGTCAGTGCTATTCCAGCGTTATCAACTAGGGAAGCCCTGCATTAGAATAATGCTTGGTCCACTACTTTATGGACCTACAGGGAGAGCCTGGGGAGGAGGGGAAGCATTTGGTACCTCATAGCGCTATAAAGCCTGTGCTCCTTACATGTCTCTATCAGCTAACTGCTCTAAACTGGGATTCTCTCAGATAAAGAGAGCGGGGCAGCACTTGGTGAGGTGAAAGTTTGTGACATCTTGCCTGACGTAGCTGGGACGATGGGGAGAAGATAGTGGCATCTACTGGGCCGTGGTAGCTAAACCTGTCCTAAACTGGACCATCTTTCCGAGCCTAGGTTCTGTTTTCTAGGGCCTCCGAAAGGAGGCCAGGAAGGACAGTGACAAAGGAGGGATGCTTAGCACCATTCGAAGGTTAGCACTATTCTAGAAGACGCCTTTCTGCCCCCACCTGCAGGAAGACTCTTTGTGGCCCCGACTGATCCGTGAAGGGCTTTTCAAAGATGCCCAAATGAGGGCGCAGCAGCCAGAGCAGGTGAACCCCACCGTGGTCATCTCCCCAGAGCAGCAAGGAGCGACTCCCTAAGGACTGGAAGGGAAACAAAAACACAGAGGAGGAGGGAGGAGCTGGGATGTGCCGGGGGGAGGGGAAGGAAGCAGATGATGTTCCCTTTATGCTCTGTCTTCGCATGGTTAACAGCTGATTAAAGATATAATGAACGTAATTGCGCTTGAGTCACTGCTGAAAACCCCGCTACAGTCCCTTGGCCCAAAGCCAGGGAATCGGCCCATGGCTCGAGTAGGGTGCTGTGCGTGCCTTGGGGATCTCCGCAGGGAGCTCTGATACAGCACCCCTCATGCTGCCTGTGCATCCACCCCCTGGATCCATCCCAAACACACCCATGCCATGCCCCAAGCTCACCACATGTGGCCACAGTGTGCCCCTTCCCCCCCAAGAGCTGGGCTCTGTGCAGTATAGCAGGTTCATACCTGTGCCCTCTCCCCAAATCCTGACCCTGGACTAGGGTAGCGGCACAGCTTTGGGTCACTGTGTCAAGGACCTCACACGCTGCAGAGAAGCAAGATTTGCCCCATCCAGCACAGACAGCTGATAACAATCAAACCTCTTGACACAGGGTGTGAATTGGAACCATCTCTATCTCCTGTACAGGCAGTATTGATTCTGCTCCCTTTATAGACACATTGATTCTGTTACCCTTGTATACCACATTGTATGTCTCCCTACAGACCCCATTGCACAACTGGCTAAGTACATAATTGGTGGAGTGGGGCAGGTTTGCGTTTCCCTGAAACATCAGGTGCCCACCTCTGCTACAAGCAGGATATTGAATTTGATGGAGAAGGCTCTGATCTGCTCTGCAAATCCTTTGTTCCCAAGTAGATTAGAACTAGAAAAGCTTCCTAAATAAATCCCAGTTTCCAATCTGAGAGCACCCTTGTTATTCCTTTAAGTAATAATTAACTTTTCCTTCTCAGCCCTGAATCTTGACTGGCTTCTTAGTCACTCACAAGAGAACGGTAGCAAACAATCTTTGTGACCTAAGTCGGGATGGGTTCTTGCATCTGAAATTTAAGACAATCCTAAATTGTGACCTTACCTCAAAGAGTTATAGCTTGGCACAAATGGGCATAAACACTTCTACTTGTTGGGGATAAACAATAAAGGTCACATGTAACTTTATGAGCACATATTGGGAACACAAAGTGCTGTGCCACTGTACCTTTGCATTATACCAGTAGTACAATGAAGTTGGAACATTTTTCAGAGCTGGAGGGATAGAAAGAGAAATGGAATATTAGAATTATTCATCATTTTTTTCTATTCCACTTCCTCAATATCCATTTTCCATGTGATTCGTAGAAAGGGATCCTATTCTCTCAAAGCAGTGGGAGGGGACAGAGATGCATAGAACTCATTACTGTTAATGGCAGGGAACAGTGTAAATTCCTTGGGTATGCATGAAAATATTGAGGCCAGAATGATGTCTAGTTTCCACTACCTATATCTATTTTCATGATCACCTACACACTCTTATAACCATCAACACAATCATCATTAGAGACAGACATGAACCAAAACTCTGGGTCCAAATACTCATTAAAGTGCTGTGAAATTCAGAAATGGATCTGAATTTAGCAGCTCGGCCTGTCTCTAATCACTTCTTGCATTCACCCACCTCCAGCAGTTGCTGTACTGTCATTTATTTAAATAAGGTTCATTGGGCCTGTTTCTCCATTGCAGGAGGTAAATGCTACCACACGAGAATGGGAGCACATCACTTCCACTAGCCGCACAAGCTGCAAGACAACGTAGAATCAGATCCACTATACATAAAGGGCCACAAGCTGCTTTCACCAGTGTAAATTCAGCTTGACCTCACTGCACCCAATGGAGCCAATCTGAATTTATGCCAGTACCAGTGTGAACAGAATTTGGTCCACTGACTTCAGTAAGGGGGATACTTCCAGCTTTTAATTTAAACCTTGATACCCATACATCTATAGGAATCCATCCCCATCACAGCTGACCTACTAGTGAGTGTTGGGGTCTGGTTCTGAAGCTCCAAATTCCCATCTGCTGCACCATTCCCAAACCGCATGGCATTAGCTACCTGCCTTTGGCCAATTTTAGGTAACTCCATTAAGCAGTAGGAGAGAACAACAACAGCGACCCCAGAGACTGCAGTGAGCAGCAACTGAGTACTTTTATTTGGTTTATTGCTCTCCAAAATATTCAGGTTTCTGTGTGAATAGCCTGGTGTTTTCTCCCCAGAAAGCAATGCTGGAAATCAGAAGCCTGATTTAGACTATACCCAAACCTCAGAATAGAATCTGGGAACATGAACAGAGGCCCCCTCCTATTAGTAAAACTCTAACTTGTACCAAATAAATGAAACTCTTCAAAAAGGTTTGCCGTGGACACGTCAAAAAAGTGAATATCCCTGCAGGTGGTGGCTACTGCGATTTTGTGGACATTTGCCATGTACGCAGCATCTGTGGTCCAGGATTTCAATCTTCTTTTTTCTGCTTGAGAGCCTTTGGAATCTGTTGCAATCTGTTAGAAAACAAGCAGCAAAGGAGAACTCAAAGGACTGGAAGCTCTCTCAGAAGAAATGCACTGGTGCCACCTTCAGCATGAAACAGCCATTCCCAGATGAAGTTAATATGCCCGGATTCTGCAAGGAGCTGCGTATTTTTCATCTCCCACCGAAGGCACTCAGCACTTGGCAGGAATTTCTCCGCAGCACCTGGCAGTGCCAGGGCCACACTGCTTGGAAAATGAAGGTACCCTGCTAATCCTAGCTTCCCAAACATCCGCATTATTATTGATCTGTACTGCAGTAGCATTAGGAGTCATGGACCCGGGCCCCATTGTGCTAGGTGCTGTATACACTCCCAAAGAGCTTACAATCTAAGTAGTCGCCAACAGACGACAGGAAGAGATAAACAGACAGGCACTCTGACCCCATATACTGCTAGTTGATGCGATGCATTTAACGATACACAACAACGCAAACCCCTTATTTTCCCCAGGGCAGAACGAAGGAGTACTAGGAGCACATAAACCAAGAAGTGGTTTATGAAGGTAGGTACTGGATTCTCATTAGGGAGGGTTTAAACTCAGAATTTCCCACAAAAGGGAAATTCTGACACTTTGGAAAATATTTGCTTCAGATTCAGAATGAAAGACAGGAATTTCGGAATTTCCCATTATGGGAAAAAACAAAGTGTTTCATTTCAAAAAGGCTCCCAGGCTCTCTGGCTCCTCAGCAGTCCACCTGAGGACTTGAGGGCCCACGGACTTCCAAGAGCCCTAGATCCCAGGGCAGCTGGCTGGGCTGCCTGACTCTCCAGTTGGCTATCTCAGGGAGTCAGGGAGCTGGCTGCCCAGGGAGTCATGCAGCCAGGTAGCTACCATGGAACCTAGAAGCCCCAGATCTGCAGCATCCCTCCAGGTGGGCAGCCAAGGAGCTTTTATTTCCATTCTCCCTATAGAAAATCAAAATTTGTGGGCAAAACTGAAATTTTCTTGCAGAAAATTTGAATCTTGCAGAAACGGCATTTTCCATGGGAAAACATTCCTCTGTAAAATCCCAACCCGCGCTAATCCGCATTGCAAAGAAGCTAAACTCTCCTAGAGATAGCAATGTATTGAGTGAACTCTGGATGCTGAATTACTCCCAAGTGTTCAGTTGTCACTGCATTAACCCCCATGCTATTACCAATCTCTTTACCTCATACGTTTTCTGAATATGTAGAGCGCTGTCCCAGGTAGTAAGAACTCCTCCTTTGCTGACACTTACAAACCAGAGTGGTGGTGGTGAAGAGATGGCCAATATCCTGGTAGTTGGCGCCAGCTGAAAAACCAAGACAAATATTGCTCCAGTGGTCAGATCTCACTCTCTTCTCCATTTCACATTATATACGTGCCTGTAATTCAGCCATCGTGTTCAATGGTGGGTATAAACAAGGCGAGAATTTGACTGTACACCTTCAAAGTTATAGGGAAATGCTCAACCCAACTGGTCCTGAAATAGGCAAATTATGACCCTGCCCCTTTAATTGATGAAGTGACCTCTCCCTAGATTTAAGTGCCTGGCCAAAATTGTTTTACTGTTATGTCAGTGGAACAAATCTGGAATTCTTTATTCGCTTTTTACTAGAAATTCAACACGAAAAGCTGCCCTGAAGACAATTCCAGCTAGACAGAAAACTCTGCCAACCGCTGTCTGCCTGTGTCCTCAAGAAAACTGCAATAAAGCTGGGGGGGAAAAAAGAGTAAAGCTCAAGTTTTTAATTCCTTTTATGTTTTGTTTGTGAAGGAAAAATGCAGCTGAAGAAGAGAGGAATATTGCCGAACTACGGGCAGCACCAGAGAACGGTTACGCTGCTAGCCTGTCCAGTTACTGTTCAGCTCCTCCACCCCCTTCGCCCAGTGCACCTCCCTCTCCGCTCACCTTGTTTTGCACAGAGTGTCGGATGAGGGGCTCCCTGCCAAGGAAGATCTCCTTCTTGGCTTTCATGTGGTCCCGTTCTTTGTAATAGAGCAGCAGGTATGCGCAGAACTTGTTCCAGTCAATAAGGCCATCGCAGCTGGTGTCAACCTCAAAAACCATAGCAACAAACATGAGGGGGAAAAGCCAATGTGACTTCACAGGTAGCTGGAGCAGGTTCCATAGTTCTTGTGATCAAATTCCACATTGATTATTAAAATTACTCATCGCTTGTATTACAGTAGCACCCGGAGACTACACCGGGGAACCCATTGTGCTTGGCACTGTACATACATATAATGAGACAGTCCCTGAACGTGATGAGCTCACAGTCTAAGTGGATAAGACACAGGGCGTGAATCTCCAGGTCCCTGCATGTATACAACTTGTGCAAAGTGACTGTAAAATGCTAGGAAATCGGGGTACTTCACTCAGTCCGGTGGTAGCATTTTACCTCCACAAGATGCAAGGCCGTGGAAAAGCAGTTAATGCTGAAGTCCCAGGTAGCCAGTGACAAGACTAGATGCCATAAGGCAAGAGTCCTAATGGGGAGGGGAGTAGTAGAGTGACATGCAAGGAAAAGTAAGAGCGTTTCAAAATGTTGTGGAGCCTGCATGCTAGAAATGCTAACTGGCTGGGATGGGAATTATTTGCACTCAGAACCCATCTAACCTCAAATCCTCCTTACCTTGTTGAAAAGCAGCTCTGATTGGTTGTTCCAGTTCTGGGAGCCAGTCAGCTCCGACAGGGCTCTATGAAACTCTTGTAGAGTCAGACTTCCTGGTGGCTGCACTTTCTGCTTTCTGCAGGGTCTCACCCACTGCTCTTTATTCTCTGCTTCCCTGCCTTGGTCTTCCCCTTCGGGAGAGCTGTGAGTAGCAAACAACGCTTCCAGGAGCTGCAAGTGACCCAGCTCCAGCTCTTCTTCCAGACGGGGGCTTTTACTCTGATCAAAGCTGGTGGAAAAGGAAAGCAAAGCAAAGCAAATGCTCATGGGGGTCAGGACAGACACTGATTGGTGCGGGGGTAATATGCCGCTCAGGTCCAGGGGTGCTAATTTGCTGTGTGTTCTCTTTTAGGGAGTTGTCAGAACAAGCGGACTGCAGAGGGGTCAGTACTTCTGAAAATCAGGCTCAACAAGCCTCATGTGGGATGCCCAACATTAGTGGACCCTTGAAAACGTAGACCTTAACCTCTCTGGATGTGTCCACCCCGCACTTAAAAACCCGTGGCTGGCCTGTGACAGCTGACGCAGGGCTCGGGCTAAAGGGCTGTTTAATTGTGGTGTAGCCATTCGGGCTGGAGCTGGAGCCCAGCATCTAGGACCCTGAGAGGTGCCAGGGTCCCAGAGCCCGACCCCGAATGTCTGTATTGCAGTTAAACAGCCCCTTAGCCCAAGCCCCATGAGCCCGAGTCAGCTGGTACGGGCCAGCCACGGGTGTCCAATGGCAGGGTAGACATAGCCGCTGTGGCTCGGTTTCAGCCATCTGTCAAGAATTAGAGTGTTCTGCATCACGGTGTTTTTGGGCGGCTTCGAGATCCTTGGCTGGAAGGCACCATTGTTTATTAATTATGATTATAACTATTAGCAGCAATAAATGCAAGAGTGGCACTAGAGAAAGCAGGACGTGAAGACGAAGCGAGTGCACCAGGCTGCTTTCCCCACCCTCACAGGTGTAGTATTTCACCAGGAGATCCATTGTGGCTTCTGCAACACATTCACTTTCCCTTCGTGTTTCTCAAAGTCCCAAAGAGACATTTCCCCATCCCCCTGTCCCCCCACATGCCCATTTCCAAGGCCCTGAGTCTTCACGGCTTTCCTCCTAGCTGAGGAGGAATGGACGTGACTCTTTGCACTGCTCCTGAACCAGCAAGGGGGCTAGTACAGAGCTACGTGGGGCATTCTCTTCCCATCCCTGGGGGCTGGAGATAGGTCTTAAACTCAGAACCAGATCATCAGCTGGCACAAATCAGTGCAGCTCCACTCCGAGCTGAGGATTTGGCCCTCTGAGCCCCTAGCAAGTCCTAGGCTGCTCCACTCTTTCACTTTTTTCTAAAGTATTTAATTCCCAAACCAAGTGCACTCAGATCTCAATAGCACACGATGCCATGACAACATTTTCTCTATGGCAAGCATGTGATCAGATGAAAATATCCAATGTGGGTAGCTGCCTAGCTCGGAGGAAATAATAATGACTAACACATATTAATTCCCATGATTACAAGTGGGAATTCACTGTCAACTAATAAGCCACCATTTTTTTTTCTATTCGAGGTGTTGCTATATTGAGGTACAACCTGTTGAATTCTTATTTTATATAGAAAAGATTTAAATAAGTACAACACCATGTAACTTTAGATTTGATTATATTCAGTTTCTTTTTATACTGGCTTTTCAGAGGAAAAGTTACAAAATCTTCAATAGCTGTCGTAAATGGGTAATACGAACAGCAACAGCAGCAACTGTGGCGCACAAGACCATTGTTGATGGTGGGGGTGTGACACATCTAGGACATTATTTCCTTCTCGCCAGGTACTGGATAAGCTTTCAGCGTGGCATATGTGGATGTAGCCCATGAGCTATGTTAGTTCAACTGACAACCAAGGGCCTTGCATGGCTAAAACACAGGTTGAAAAATGTGTACTATAGCATCATGTCTTAGGGCTTGTTGTCCTTGGGAAATTTGTCCAATGCATGAGAAAGTGTGAATTTACAGCACTATCTGCTCTGCACTAACTCCCTGTGTGGACACTAAAAGTGCCTTTGTGAACTTTAGCTTAATATACTTTAAAGAGTGCTACACTAACCAGCCTGAGGGCACTTTTAGTGCTCAGTAAAAGTGTCCACCCAGAAAGTTAGTGCAGAGCAGCTAGTGTGTTGTAAATTCACACCCTAGTTTACTGCACACTAACTTTCCATTTAGACAAGCCCTTAATAAATGTACAATTGTTAGAATGGAACTTACCATGTTATACTTGCTGATACTTCTTGCTTGTATGCACACCAGGAAGAATTCTGCTTTTTCTTTTCCATCACTGACATTTCAACTTTTTCTCCCTCTTTCCTGAAACTGTGATGGTTTTTCATGGCCTTTTCCCAGTATGCCAAGCCTAATTAACTTGCGACACTGGCAGAACCAGTCAATTCAATATCTCCTTCTTACCCCCCCCCCAAATAATAATAATCAAGATCTGAATGATCTTCAACTGGAGCAAGGTGGAAGTTCTTCTCTGAGTTCTCCTGAGGCCCTTGTTGTCCAATAATCCTTGAGAAGTTGCTTGGCACCAAAAATAAATGTTTTCAGGAAGCCACGCTGACAATCTTAGTGGTAACTGCAATACGCTATGGCTGAATCAAACACTGCTCTTCAGATGCAAGCTAAACCAATGTTTCAAGTTTTCCCAAGCCAGGATATGCCATACCATGCAAGGAGACTAGCTAGTGCATTCTCAGACAGCTGCACTGCTTAGAGGTTCCCAATCCATGAGCAGTGAATACATTACACAGACAGAAAACTAGAGGCTTCATTTTGAAAGGCCAATACTAGGTACATTGGGAAGAGTATTCAGCATAGTTACTAGCCTGGACTTGAGTAACACGATCCATCCTGCTTATAATTATTTAGCAACAGTGCCCAAGAAATGTTTCAACGCAAAGGAATTTCACTTGGGGGGTGGGTCCATGCAAAGAAAAACATTTGGTCAATTGATGATTAACCTGATAATTTGCAGTTGATATCTACAGAGAGAAGAGACAATCAGAGATTTCTTTCCTGTGCTCTGTTGGACATTAAGATTTTGCACCACGAGCTCAATGTGTGACTAAACGTATCAGGTGAACCTTTAGAAGGGGATTAATTTAGGGAATTACAAGTAGCCTGTTGTGCAACTCTAAGGCCATAATCAGCTGTGGTGGGTTGGTAACATACACTGCACAGAAACAGAAGTGAATAGCTAAAGAGACTCCTTTACCCTTGATCTCAGAAGCGGAATGCCCTTCCTCTTTCATAAATGCGGACTGGTTATTTAATAGTGAAACAGGATAAATTTTTGCCTTGCTATTTTCATTAATACGTAATTTATTGTGCTGTCAATATTTTCTTGTCGCCATAACTACAGGTGATGCCGACGTTCCCCTCCCTATTCCATGAGATAGTTAAACTATAACAATTCCGTGAAGCCTCCAGTCACGTGCAAAGCAAGAATTCTATAGAGTAAATGGCCTGTTCTTTCAGAGACTTTGAGAGAGGGTGAAATCCAGGGTGCCTGTTGCTTTTTCACAATAGTATCACTTCTCTCCTTGTTTTTAATTGCTGCTTTCAGGCCTGTGATTAGCCTTTGCCAGCCTTAAAATCAGAGTGAGACCATGATACATACATACATGCATATTCTCCTTCACACCTGGGTGCAGAAGTAGGTCCTCAAATTTCCTGATACACCCCTGAGAAACATCTTATTTCCCTTGCTGTAAATCTTCTTCTTTAGAACTAGCATTACAGGCAGCAAGGGCAACGAGAGAGGACCTCTTTAACGGTCCTGTGTGTCTTAATCCAGCATTTCCATACGTGTGGGGCTTGTACACAGGCCTCTTAGTTATTTTAGAATCTCAGCTTTCATATTAATCATCAACATCCCCATTCACTTGGGTGGAACTAGGAGAAGTTACATCACGCTGCGGATTTGACCCCTAGGGTGTGCTTAGATTGGATTGATTGACAATATACTGAGCTGTGGAGACAAAATTTGGATTATCTATATTCTAACTCTATATTCTTGATTTAGTTGGGGATTGGTCCTGCTTTGAGCAGAGGGTTGGACTAGAACCTCCTGAGGTCCCTTCCAACCCTAATATTCTATGATTCTATGATAATAGCTAATATATTTCACATACTAGCGCAGTTAGAAAGGAAACAGTGCTTGCTTCATCTTCAGCAAAGATCCCTACATCCTTTGAGAGGTGGAAACAGGTCAGATAGCTTGTAGAGAGAATATTTTCTTGTCTTCTGTTTCGCATGAAATGAAGAGCAGGTGACATTCACACCTCTGACACATGCCCACTGCTGAAGAATGCTATCTGGAACAAGCCCCATGCAATTCTGAAGTCTAACCAGCAGATGGTAGACTATGAAAAGAGATGGAGAGCAACAGATACAATCTCTTTTCACTGGGGTGAAATCCAGTGGAAAACAGCCAATGACTCCAAAGAAACCTATGTCATATGCTGGAAATGTGTGCAAGACATTCCAGGAAAGAAAAAAGCCTTGTGTATCCTTTCGTAGAAATTCCGAATGATTGTGCAATGTTCTTTTAAATCAAACCAACCCAATAACTGATTTTGTTGTCAAGAGTGAAACAATGAGAACAAACAACTCCCCGCTCCACCCCATCACCCTGCAGTGCCCCCTCTCCCCTGACTTTTCTGTCTGAGAACATTTTAAGCATAGAGCATAAAACTGTCTTCTGTCTCCAGGGCCTTTCCTATGTAACTCAAGACTCCAGTGATGTCCTCTGCATGCCCCCCAAAATATTTCCCCTTTCATTCTTGTGCCCGCATTCACTGCTCCAGGATCTCATCATGACTACATCTCATTCAGAAGAATTAATTTATGGTTCATATTAAGTAATATTCATTTTTGGCCATTAGATTCATAGAGGGACCAATTTTAAGCCTAAAAGGAAACTAGATTATGTCGTGAAACTTGGTTTGTAAGGAGAGGTTTTCTATGGTGAGTGATAGAAAGCTGTGTTCTGTGGGCCCATCTGATGTGCAGATCTGGCTTAATACTTTTGCTCACACAGATGCATGTTCTGTGTGCATCTACTTTGCAGGAGCAATTTAAGGCTCCAATATCTGAAACGATAAACGTGGAAAAGAAACAATGGGCTACATTTTCCATTCACTGGCAATGTACACTCTGGGAAAAGTGGAACAGCCCGTAGGCTTTAGCACGTACATTCCTGAGAGACCAAAAGAAGGGTTTTTCGACAAAGCACTGACAGTGGGAACCTCTAACACAGCTGCTTTGGAACTAAACATTCCACTTCTAGTCTTTCATGTACTCAGACACCTTTGAAGCAAATCAGTACTTCTGAAAGCCTTGTAGAGGCATGATGTTCCATACATCCTGCACCTAGTGTGGTAGAAACTGTGCACAATCTGTAACCGAAGCTGAGGTTTGCTTCCAAAGAAATATTTATCCCCCTCCATCAAATTCTTTGTTCTCAGACATGCCTGTCAAAGTGTTGAAGGAAACACTCGGTCAACAAGGACATAACAGGGCCTGTAGGGATAACTGCACGAAGCAACCTCATTGTGCCATCAACAGTTTGTGTGATACAGGTATGATTTACTGAGGGAATGGCCAATGGACTTGTTTAGTTTATAAAGGGCTTCACTCCTACCTGAGCAAAAAGCAAGCCAGAGGATCTGTCCAAAGAGCAAAACATAGCATGTTCCTATTCCAAAATGCTGCCATTAATTTGTTCTGCAGGAGAAGTGGCCATCACGGCAAATGCTAGGGGAGCTTGAGATGAAGTACCCCGTGGTTCAACAGGGCTCATATGATGCCCTGTACACTACCTGGTACAGAATTAACCAGCCGCCGGCCAGTCTCACTGAGTTTGTGCACCCAACAGCAAAGACGTAGTCAGGAGGCTAGTACAGCCAACATTGTCTCACTGTCCCCTTGTGCTCCCCCATCTATCTCTAGCCACCTGCTGTTTGAAACAGGGGTATGTCAAAGCTCATTCCGGAACTTTTAGTGCATGGGGGAGGAGTCCACAGGGCTGTAGATTGGCACCCCAGCATGCCGTGCACTGAGTCTCCATGTAGACAAGCCCTTGGACTGTAAACTCATGGTGACAGGGACCATTGTTTGTCCTGCATTTGTACAATGCCTAGAACTAGGGGGTTCTGGTCCATGACTGGGATTCCTAAGTGCTACCACGAAACAAATAAGAAACAACAACAAGCTTTGCGAAGTATCCCAGGTGGAAATTGCTCTCTCTGGATGTCTGGGTTGACTAGGGTAGCCCAATAGCATCAAACACTTTAATTTCAGCATCAAGGAGCTGAAAGTTCACGAAAACCAACAAACAAAGAACCCTGCAGATATAACTGAATGGGAAGGATGGTTGGTTACTAATGGGAAGCCAGGGAGGGGCAGTATTTGCCTGCCTGTCCAAAGATATCAGGCCAAGAACTGGATGCTGAAAACAAGCTCTCACTGAATTAAATGAAGAGAGGGAAAGCATCTATAGACAGACATGAAAGCTAAGAAATGAGAGGGACGGACTGAGGTACATGAGTGCCAAAGGCACCTTTGCATTTGTAGACATTTGAGTACATGGGATATGCACTGCTGATCCTAACCGCTGATCCCTTTATGCTCCAGGGGAAAGAACCACCCCCTACTCCGCCAGTCATTCCTTCCAGAACTCAGCGGGGGGCAGTCAGTTTAATTCTGAACACATAACAATAGCTAATATGACTTCTCTCCTCAGATGCCACAGGGATCCAAGTTACCTTTGTCTAATTCTCAAGCACGGTACTTATTCCATAGCTTGGTAGGTTCCGTCTACTGCCCCCGGTGGCAGAGGAAGGCAGCAGCAACGTGAAACGGCGTTGTCTTCGTGTACACCAGGTATAAAGAAAAATGCACCGAGAAGCAAGTTGTTTTATATCATCCCACAGAGGGGAGCATTTTAGGTTCACGTTGTTGTTCAGACGCAGCCCTGAATTTCAGCCAGTGGAACACAGCCAGAGTTGAGAGAAACACACTTCTGTTCCTCTTACAATTGAGACACTAATTACACTGAAGGGAATGCACAAAAGTTCTCTAAGAGTTCACATGGCTCTGCTTATATGATTGAAAAGAAATGAGAGAGATTTCCTGGCAATTAACAAGGATCCTAAACGTTCCCGTTAGAGTTCTCCTACCATTCAGCCTGTATAATTCTCGGTGGGTGCATGTATAATACAACAGTTGCAATCCGTGCCTTTCTTTTTATGTATAAAGGGCCAAAATCCACTCCACTGAAATGGGTAAACCAAGTCTGAATTTGGCCCAAGGTTTCTGCCAGTATACATATAGGACCCGATGCTACAAACCCTACATGTATGTATCGTTGTGCTATCGTTAGGTTCTGAGGCTTTTGTTTTCTGCATACTGCACCTTTCAATCAGTAAGGATTGTGCTGTCAACAAGCAGGCAGCCAGTTTGTGTTCAGAACAGATGGTTCTAGAGGAGGCATAAACACTGCTCAGCATCGAGACTTTTCTTTTGTTCTTTCTTCTTGCTTTTGATTCATCTTCAATAAAAAAAAAAATGCAGGTGGAAAGGTTCTGATCCGCTTCCCTGGAGAAAAAAGATAACTATTTCGAGGGATAGATCTTCTCTAGCCTCTGTTGGACTGTACTCAGAACCCAGCCTGCAAGTCAGAACAGGGTGTTCTATAACGAACAGGATGTTCGCCCCTTGAGAATTCTGCATGTTTTATGTGTCGTTAACTTGTGAGGGGTAGAAAGGCTGTGGAGAGAATTCAGTCTTATTGAAAAAGGGATTGCCCATTTATTAGGATTGAATAATACCCTCTTTATTTTACGCTGCCTTTCACATTTTGTCCAGATTCCTTGCAGGCAGAGAAATGAGAAAAGCCGAGTGACTGTGGTGGATACAATGGGCCATTGAGCAACACGGATTTCTCCTTAAAGCACAACGTGTATGCAAACCAATCGTCAGGAGAGGGTCGGCAGAGAGCAGAGCAAAGTGTTTCAAGTGAGCAAAGAAAAATCTTGCCGGGCGGTCATTTTTCCAGTACTAAAGGCCAGGGCGAAGAGCGGGCAGGACTCCTCTAGGATTGCTCAAGGTCACCAGTTCAGCTCCAGCCAAGGGCCGGATGACCAAATGTTGTTGCCACCTGATGGCTATTTGGCAGTACCACAAGAACAACCAGGCAGCCACATCCGAGAATGAATGGGCCAAAGGACAAGCGGGTTCATCCTGCAAGGGGATCCCTTTGGGTCAGGGTGGAGCAGGGCTGGATTAATGCAGGCACTCTGGGGGCTGCAGCCCAGGGCCTTGGATTTTGAGTCCTCTACCCCCCCCCCAATATATATAATTTACTGCATTATTCTTCAGTTGGCGGCTGCAGGCCAGATCCAGCCGCAGCCGCAAGGGTTCCCCCCGCTAGGCATCAGCTGTCTCTTCAGGCCTCCCGGGAAGCAGTAGAGTGCTCTGGAGCCTATCCTATCCTCACAGGAGGGACAGGGAGAGGAGCAGAGGAAACATCCCTGCTCACAGGAGGGATTGGGGGAGCAGGAAATGCCTCACAGCTCAGGGTGGCTCCACTTCCCCTCCCAGCTCCTCCTCTCCTCCCCCCTCCCTTCCTGTAACAGCTGCCCTGGGACGGGGAGGGGGGTGAAGAAGCCCCGGAGCTGCCCCTTCCTGCCTGGAAGGGGAAGCGGGGGATGAAGAACCACAGAGCAGAGGGAAGGCTGGTGAAGCCACAGCTGATTGGGGGGCGTGGGGAGGGGGCTGGGAGCTAGAGGCAGAACTGATGGGGGACTGGCAGATGGGGTGTAGAGGGCAGAACTGATTGGGGCTGGGCAGATGGAGGCTAAAGGCAGATCTGATGGGGGCTGGGCACATGGGGGGAGAAGGCAGAACTGATGGGGGCCTGGCAGATGGGGGGTAGAGGGCAGAACTGATGGGGGCTGGGCAGATGGGGGGGAGAGGCGGGGGGGGGGGGGGCTGGGCACATGGGGGGCTAGAGGCAGAACTGTTGGAGTGTGTGCGGTTGAATTGATGAGGCTGGGCAGATGGACTTCAGTTTATTTTCCCTGTTTACTATCATGCCATGTATTTAATTTAGACACTTTTCATTTACGTTTAAACACATTGGACTGTGTTGATAGATGCAGACTTCCAGTGGTACACCTTTAATCAGACACTCAATCAGATACTGTAAAGCAATCAGTAAATGCCGTGGGTTGTGTACTGTGCAACACTTTTCCGCTAAAAAAAAAAAGGGCCATGCGAGGTGAGTGTCACAATTTCAGGCAGTAAGAAAGGGAAATTAGATGTCCGTTCATTTCTCGTGAGTTTAACTTCTAATTTTAGTTCCATAGTTTTAATTGAATTAATATTAATTGCATATTGCTTTAATAGCAGTGCAAGATTTTGTTGGAATATTGTCTACTGGCACACTCAATCTTTTATTGTGAGATTAATAAATACGAACTGGCACACCACTCTGGAAAGTTTGCCATCCCTCGCCGATGGCAGGCTCACTTGAGAGCAAACATTTGAAGTGCCCTTCGGCCCTTAAAAAAGCCCTTTGGCAGCCAACATCTGTCCCTTGCCTTAGCCGGTCTGCCAGAAAATGTAATTGAAACCGACTGCGCGAGGTAAGTAAAGCCATAGTATCACTATGTGTATTACGACCAGTTACGTGCCGAAATAAAAATGGTTTTGTTCATTTGAACTTTCATTCCGTTTTACAATTGGACAGTATAGCACACTGAAAAACCAGACCTGAAATAATCAAGGTCATTTTAAGAATCGAGTGTTTGGCATCCCGCAGGGATGGTGGTAAAACAGTAAAGGGAAGAAATTGAATATGCAAAGAGGGCCCCCAAAACCATAACAGCCCCGGGCCCCCATCAAACTTAATCCAGCCCTTGCTGGAGGTACATTAGTAGAGGTGTGCAGGACAAGTTTGGCTACTGCACCTGTTATGTGAATAAATAAAGGATGTAGGTCTGCAGAGTGGCCTATTTAGCATTAAATTCATCCTTAAAAAAATAAAAGCCCAGCTGCAGACATTTGCTAATTATTAACATTCATTTTCCATTGCATTACAGAACGTGACACCAAACAAGCATGATTTGAAAAGAAACCGCAACATGTACATTCCACCAAACAAGCAGGACAGGGATCCCTCTCAGCAGGCCCATGGAGGTACATCAGGGTAAGCCTGGTACGAAATGAGAAGAGAATCAGGTGGGTTTACCTTAAGATTTTCTTCCCTGGAGTGAAGCTCAAAGGTGGAGTGTCCCTCTTCGGACGGTCTGAAAAACGAAGTCCAAATATTCAGAGCAGGTTGGGCAGATGACTTGATAAAAGAACATTTGCAACGTTAGGAGATACCAGCCAATTCAGTTCTGCAGCTTAGGGTTTGTCTACACTGGGGTTCTCAACCTTTTTCTTTCTGAGTCCCCCACCCCCAACATGCTATAAAAACTCCACGGCCCACCTGTGCCACAACAGCTGTTTTTCTGCATCTAAAAGCCAGGGCCAGCATTAGGGGGCAGCAAACAGGGCAATGGCCCAGGGCCCCACACCACAAGGGGCCTGCAAAACTAAGTTGCTCAGGCTTCGGCTTCAGCCTCGGGTGGCAGGGCTCAGGGCCCTGGGCTTCAGCGCCGTGTGGTGGCGCTTTGGTTTTCTACCCCGGGCCCCACCAAGTCTAATGCCAGCCCTGCTTGGCAGACCCTCCGAAACCTGCTTGTGGCCCCCAGATTCCTGGTTGAGAACCACTGGTCTACACTGCCCCGCAGTTCAGACTACAGTGATGTGAACAGCAATGCACACCATAATGCTGCTCTAGAACTCACCCCCTGTGGATGCTCCGGCTGCAAACTAAAAGGTTCTAGTTCACATGAATGTAACCCTCTCCAGACAGGATGCCCTAAGATTTTGGGGTTGTTAGATGAGGCTGCAGATGAAAAGGGAAAGTTCTATTATGGAGGCTGATAGATGCTCAGGCCAGAAGATACTATGAATTAGACACACTGAGAGGTTCCTATTCACCCACTTTCTCAGTTATGAACTTTCTAAATTTATTTTTTTCAGCAAAGCTCCATCCAGTTGCAAACTTAGAGAGGCAACAAGAGGGTGAATGGCAAGAATGGGCAGGAGGGAGGGTGAATGAGGGGTGTGTGAACAAAACATGACTATAATGTGGCTTTCTTAGTCTTATGTGCCCCTGTAAAACACCCAGTCGGACCATCTTCCAAGATAACCCTTCTTTGTATAATATTAGTGATAGGGAAGCAACTCTGAACTGAATAGAAAAAATTAATGCTTTCTATTGATGAGTATTGCAAAGCACTTCACAACCGTTAATGAGTTAAGACTTGCAACCCTAACCCCAATTGCAAACCTGTACCCCTAATCTCACAATACCTTATGAGCGATGGAGAAGGAAGGCAAGATTACAGGTGTGGGTGGGTGAGTTCTGTGGCCTGCAATGTGCAGGAGGTCAAACTAGATGATCATGATGGTCCCTTCTGACCTTCAAGTCTATGAGGCACTGGGAGATTAAGTGATTTGTTCAAGGTCCCACAGGAAGTTTGTGGCAGAGCTGGAGATAGACCCTGGGCCTCTCTTTAATCCACATAGGATGACCAGATAGCAAGTGTAAAAAATCGGGACAGGGCATGAGAGGTAATAGGTGCCTATACAAGAAAAAGCCCCCAAAACCGGGACTGTCCCTATAAAATCGGGACATCTGGTCACCCTAAATCCACAAGACCATCCTGCCTATCAAAAACCATACTGCATGAAAGTAGCTCCAGGTTACCCAAGTACAGCGCAGTTCACCACATTTTGTCACAGCAGAAAGATGGTCTTCAAGCATAGGATAAATAAGGCAAAGCAGATGCTGGGCAGCCATTCACTCATTATAATTCAATTCTGCTTCTCCAACCACTTGAGACTGACAAAGGAAATCGGTTCTGGAAGCAGAGCCGCAGATCCTCAGCTGGGGTGCCTTGGCACATTTACATCCCATTATATCGTAGCTGTGTGTTGGCAGGAGCCTTTGATCATATTTTAAATGGGAAAAAAGTCAGTCATTTCAGGACCTGAATTAGTTTACCAATCAGAGTGGCAAAAGGTATATTTTCTTCTTTGCATTGCTCCCCCTAAACTCTAGCGAGCATTCCTAAAGCATTCCTAAAACAGCTCAGCAGATGAAAAAAGCGTCTAGCCGGAAGAATCTTGGAGATTGAGAGAACAGCCAAAAACAGCAACGTCTTATCTTCAAATAGGGAAGGAGGGTAGTTTTCCCAGCTGGAGGCAGAGAGAAAGCTTAAGGAGAAGGGAAAAGAGAGATCATATAAGTTATTGCATTATAATTAAATCATGCTTGAATGATAGAGGTTCATGAATTTATATGCTTGGCAAAATGGGAGCTATTGCGGGTATGATTTTCAAAAGGTGGCCTCCACTTATGATTGTGCATCTTTGTCCTCACAAACATCAGCTCATTTGCCCATGGGCAGGGGTGGAATGGTAAGAGAATCTATCATACATGAACACAGGTCATAAAAAAACAACAGGTGGGAACCTCTTTATCCAAAAGGATTGTGTGCCTATAAACTCTGTTTATTGCACACCACAGTGTGTGCAGGCAATGCACTTCAATGGTGCCTCTTTTCTCTGCCTAATGCTTTTAAACTGGCTGGATAGGAATACCTGAGTGCTGCCCGCTGGGCTTTCTCGTTAGGTTCCCTTCTCAGGACACTGTGCATGGACATGTACGTATACAAGTGGAGACCGAATTGAGGCCTTGCTGAAAACCAGGTCCCGTACGGTTAATATAGGTGCTGTGAAAGGGTACAGGCTACCGTGGCACTGCAAGAGTGTTGGGATTTATCTACTGAGATTCTTGAATGTATCGACTCCATCATTGTAGTATCTGAATGCTTCCAACCTGACCTGATCCAACCCCCATTGAAGTCAGTGGGCATCTTTCCTAACTGAACATCAATTGGAAGCAGAGGGTGCTTTGCGGGTGGATGAAACAATGGTGCAAGTGCTAAACTGTGTGATGTGAAATCCAAGTTGAACCTTGGCGTCTCTGAGCTGCAGCCTTTGTTGCAGTAGCTGTTACCAACCCTGACCGAACATGCGACTTGTGCATTGCCTAGCAGTCTGTGAATGAATATTTGGCTATTGGTCTATAATGGAAGGGAAAAGTGATCCAGTGGTAAGTTACAGAGCTTGCCTGGGGCTCAGGAGACCAGAGAATTGTCTGCTCTGCTGCAGACTCCCTGTGCGACCCTGGATAAGTCTCTTAGCCCTGGTCTACACTGGGGCGGGGGGATCGATCTAAGTTACGTGAATAACGTAGCTGAAGTCGACGTACTTAGATCGACTTATTGTCGTGTCTTCACCGCGGTGAGACGACTGCTGCCGCTCCCCCGTCGACTCTGCCTGCGCCTCTCGCGGTGGTGGAGTACAGGAGTCGACAGGAGAGCGCTCGGGGGTCGATTTATCGCGTCTAGACTAGATGTGATAAATCAATCCCCGCTGGATCGATCGCTGCCCACCGATCCAGCGGGTAGTGTAGACATACCCTTAGTCTATCTCTTCTCTCTGGGCAAGCAAAGGCTTTGTGATGGCGTTATTCTTCCGCCTATACATATTATTGAGCGCTTGCTGAGAGAACAATGGATAGAAATTTGGAGGAAGGTGAAACGGACAGATTTTCATAGTTAGTTTATAAGAATATTTCAACCCCGTCCAAATATGCCAGCCCAGACAGTGGGTAATCTGACCACCTACTAGCAAAAAGAGCCAGGAAACACACAACCCTTTGTAACACACAACCCTCAGTACAGAGTAACACAGCTGTGCCTGCCCTATTCCCCAGCAGGTGGAAGCGTCTGTCCTGATTAGCCAAGGTTTTAAAGTTTGCTTTTCCTTTTTGATCTGCCTAAATCTTTTAATCTGGCTGGATTAGACCAGCTGAGTGCTCCCTGCTGGGGTTTCTTGTTATTTTTCCTTTTCTCCCCTGACTCCATTCCAGGACACCGGGTTCCGAGGCAGCTGCCTGCTTTTTGTATCTCCCATCCCGCTTTCCATATGAGATTCAATAGGATTTTTTTCGTATGAATTCCATTTGGCTTGACAGTTCTTTTTTCCTTTAAGAATACAAGACTCTTCCATAGGCAAAGGCGTGCTTCCCTTCATATATCTGTATAGCCCTCCCTTTGTTATGTACTGGCTAGTATGTATGGCCCCCGTTACACAGAATCAAAACAGCTCTGTGTACAGCACAGGCTCTGGTGCCCACTGACGTCAGTGGGAGCCTTTCCTTCTACTTCAGTAGGTGGAAGAATAACTCCATCACAAGTATAAGGATCAGACCCTTCTACTTCATTATTACAGTAGCTGGCAATAAAATATTATAGTGTTAAGACACTGAAGAGCTGATTGCTACCATCCCTGAGTGTGAATAACCATCCCAGACAAACAATCCCAAACAGTGGTGAACCCTGAGTGCATTTCAGGTAAGCCCAGGAGGACAGTCCGGCGCACCTGGGTATGTTTTCAGAGTGGTTACGTGGTATTTTTTTCTTTGTTTCCCTTCATTGCCTTTACAAGAATAGCACAGCCAAATCTCCATCTCCACTTGACGCAGCTTAGGGTACACAGGCAGAATCAATGAAACCTGCCAGTCAATGCAAAATTAAAAGAAAGGCTTTGGCTCCCAGTTATCCGTCTTCTCAGAAACTCCTCTGACTCCAGCAGTGCAGAGGCTGAGACACGCTGCAGGGCACATGAAGTGGTTTGCAGACTTGGAAACAGGGGCATCATTCCTATTTATGATTCCCAGTGCGGGAAGTCGTCTCGCTGAAGGCTCATATGTCTCTTAAGCAATGCACTTCTGATTAACACACAAAATCTGCTCCGGAAAATGCAGAAACAGGCTGCCACTGTGACGATAATCTGGAGCTGAGCAATTCCCAGCTGTAAAGGACAGGGTGCCTATCATCGCCTGCCAGAAATGTTATTTTCCTTTCTTTTTTTAAAAAGAAGAGGTGAAGTTTTTGAAGCAAAAGCACAAGCTATTTTTAGTTTTAAAGACAGCAGATTCCAGTTGCCTTTTTTGGTTTGTTACGCTGGTGCATTGCTATGTATCAGGAGTTGGATAGCGATGCATTCAATTGGATTTTCTAGTTCCGAAGGTGTAGAACCTTCTCATCAGTAGAAAACCTATTTCTCTGTCTTTCACCTCAATAGTGAGGTTGTTCTTGAACTGCATTGTCCAGCTACCACACAGCGGGTGTGACAACTGGCTGAGTAACTGGCTGCTTTGATTGAATGAATTCCATTTGATGCCCTATTAAGGTTCACAGAATCTCAGTCCCTGCTGACCTTTTTCAGATGCTGACTAAGAACTAAGGAGGAAGTGTGGCCAGTTGCACGCAGTACGAAAAGTTACATGGGAAAGGCCATTGGTTGTCTTGGAAGCGCAGGCCAAATAAACAATAGAACGCAAGAGGCAGGTTTAAACAGTAAGACATACCTAGTTATGTTGCTTTGGCATTGTATTGTATGGACCTGAGAAAAAATGCTTTGGCCGTTTGGAGATCAATAGGTTAGTAACATGAGCAGACAGCCAATTTACGAGTGGAACTGCATGGGAGAATTATAAATAAATATGCTGCTCCAATAACTAAACGAGAATCTTTTTTTTGAAAACCCAAAACAGACGGGAGGATGCCGGGGAGGGGGGGGGGGTTGAGGAAAAGAAAAGCAATACGATGAAATACAAGGGGGGAGGGGCAAAGAAACAAAAATCAGAAATAAAACCCCAAAGTTTAGAAACCCAAAGCTTCGGGCACAGCTAAACCCCCACAAATCCCCCAACCAAATTTCTGTCGTTTATTTCCAGGTTCCCAGCTGCATATGACACACCAGAAAGCCTCTTTATTGGCAAACGGCTAGACCATCTCCTGGAAACTTGTGTTAGGTTGCCAATGCCGACAGGAAGCGTGGGCCAGGTGAAGAAGCGCTCTGTGTAAGATCAAAAGCTTGTCTCTCTCGCCAACAGGAGTTGGTTCAATAAAAAAATATTAGCTCACTCACCTGGTCTGGCCCCTTCCAGGGGTTCTCAAACGTCATTGCACTGCGACCCCCTTCTGACAATAAAAATTACTGCCCGATCCCAGGGAACCAAAGTCCAAGCCCCACTTCCCTGGTGGGGGCCTGTAACCTGATCTCCATCGCCCAGGGCTGAAGCCGAAGCCTGAGCCACGCTGAGTGGCTGAAGCTCTCAAACTTTGGCTTTGGCTCCAGGCGGTGGGGCCAGGGCCGGCTCTAGGCACCAGCAAAGCAAGCAGTTGCTTGGGGCGGCACATTTGCAGGGGCGCAAGAATCCAGCATGGGAGCTGAGAACCAACAGGGGGCCCTGGGAGCTGTAGTTCCTTGGTTAGCTCCCTGCCTATAGAGCCAGCCCTGGAGCAGGGAAAGAACTACATTTCCCAGCATTCCTCGGCCGCTAGCAACAGGAAAGGGAGGGGGAAGGAGTATGGAACTGAAACCTGCAGCTTGCTGTGAATGGTAGGGACCGAGCCAGCTGTAGGTTTTTTGCCGCCCCCAACCCCAGCCCTGGGCTCCCCCCGCACCCCTGTATTGCCCCAGCCCTGGACTCTCCCCTGCCCACATCCCCTGCCGCCCCAGCTCTGGCCCCCACCTGCATCCCCCTGCTGCCCCAGCCCTGGGCTCTCCCCCCACCCGCACCTCCTGCCACCCCAGCCCTGGGTTCTCCCCCAAAGAAAGAATTGGGTGGACTAAATGGACAGTGCACCTCTCTATCTGAAGCCTAGCAAGGGAGGTACGTGGATCCCACTAGAATTTAAAATGAAAAGTAAGGGAGGGGAGGCTCTACTAGACTGGGCAGCTTTAGATACAGTACCAGGCACGTGCGAGGATTTACACTTCTGAGCCCTGGAAGCAGAAATTGACTTTTCTTTTCCAGATGTAGCTAATATTCAGAAAGGGAATCTAGCACCTGCCTTCCAGATTTGAACACCCTCAAAATTCAGGAGTGCTCAAGCTCAATTTGGGCAGCTGTTACTTCATTTCTCCCAAATCAAATATACTGATCCACTGTAACTTGCTGTAGAAAAAGTAGAATAAATTGAGCAAGAAATGCTTCCCAGTGGTTATTAGGACCGGAATTGCTATTTTCAACAGCCATTGCTTTTTTTTTGTTTGTTTGTTAAGTTTTAGTTTTATTTGTTTAAATGGAAGACGGTGATAGTGCATTGGCAAATTCCCCATAGAAACAAAGAATGGAACAAAAGAATAATAAAGGCACCTCAACTTTTCCTCATTTATGTAGAACAGTCTTATAATATGCATCCAGATCTCCTCCAATCACACAAGCTGAAAATTGTTCCACTTTACTGCAGTTCTGTAACCATATGGGAACCAATCCTGTCTGTGTTCTGTGCACATCCAAAATTCCTGCTGAATGACTCGCCCTGGGAGCGAGTTACCAGTGACCCAGGGCTGGGGCGGCAGGAGGGTGCAGTTTGGGGGGGGGGGGGGGGGGAGAGGCCCGGGGGGGGGGGGGGGGGGGCCAAAAACTTTTTTGCTTGGGGCAGCAAAAAGCCTAGAGCCGGCCTTGGGTGGGGCCCGGGCCTCAGCAAGTCTAGTGCCAGTCCTGGTGACCCCATTAAAAAACAGGATCGCGACGCACTTTGGGATCCCGACCCACAGTTTGAGAACCCTTGGACTAGATGGTTTTAGGGAAACATAATACTTGTAGGAGGCTTTCAGTTAAATGAATTCCAGAGATCACAAACCACAGGAACCTGAAGGGGCTGCGTCCTTGTGTTCCTTGTTATTGCAATGAAGGGCTTTGCCTGACACTGTAACAAGCACTGCTGCTGTTCTCCCTATCAAGAGAGCCACCTTCACAGCCACCTTCTCAAATTTGCACTGGCAAAAAAACCCCATCATCTTGTAAGAAGAATTAGTGCTTGGGGGATGGATTAGCTGAAACACTGCAGTTTGCTAGGCAGCCATGTGCTTGCTACAAAGTATTCTGGCTGAGAAACCCATAGGAGCAACTTTTGTGGAAAACTTTTTCTGTGAGAGACGGTGTCAAATCTTTAAAATGATGGGTGAAATCTTGGCCTCATTAAAGTCAATGGCAAAACTACAATTTCCAGGATTTCACCCCAAATATTTAGGTTAAGGCTCCCTACAAGGCTCCGCTTTAAGGGTGGGACTGTCAAAGTGCCCAAGAGATGGACAAGCACAAGTACCACTGAAAATCAATGGGTCCTGTGCACCTAACTCCCTTAGGCACTTATGAGAATCCCAGCCTAACTGAATAAGATTATCTTCTGTTGAAGTAAAACTGTTTTTGTTTTTACTTTTTGCTGCCTAAAAAACCTCAGTTGTTTGTTTGTTGGTCGGTTGGTTTGTTTTTAAACAGGGAGAGGTTTATTTGCCCTGCTACCCTCTGGCCAAGAGCTGAACTGCGCATTGCGTCACTGTTCGGAAGACAGTCGATCACAGGCGTTGCTGCTTGTGGGATCTGTGTGAGATCAGAACCAGTGGGGTGAGGGAAGTAACCCCATGGTTTTTCCACAACCAAGCATCTGAGCAGCACATTCTAAACATGTTCAATTGTTAGAATTGATGTTACTTCTCTGATGGATGTTTGGGGGTTTTGAAATTTTCCATGTATGGATTGAGATCACTTCTCCATCCAGCATCCTGTCATCTGTTACTTTATCTTTAGTGAGATTTAATTAGTAGACTACTATATCATGCCATGTCTGAGTGCATTTAACAGGTTTCTCTGAGTACTTTGTCATCTCAGCTATTGCTTCAACATCATAGAATCACTAGTCCAAAGAGCAAAGGTGAACATTTGGCATCTTTGTGAGCCATACACAATTACAGATCAATACCAGATTTTCTTTTATATACAACAAGAGAGAGATAATATATGGAGTCACCATTTATTGCCATTTTTTTTCCAGAATCTATCCTATAGACATGTTGGCATTAGGCATTAATGCTGGGTAATGCACAATAGGAGTACTTGGTGACTGAAGACAAGTATACTAGCTGTCATGAGTTGTAGTTCTCTTAAAAATGTACATCTTAAACCACATGCAGATCTGTAGCCATGTTGGTCCCAGGATATTAGAGAGACAAGGTGGGTGAGGTAATAGCTTTTATTAGACCAACTTCTGCTGGTGAGAGAAACATGCTTTTGAGCTTACACGGACTCTCCTCACTCACCTTGTTTCTCTGTTGAGGGAGTTAGTCATTGCGGAACGAGAAGTAACATAGTGTGAAGCAGTTTTGAAAACCAATACCAGGTCCTTGTGTATGATTCAATGTTCAATGGGTAGCTAGCGTTTGAAGCCCTTGGGCGATGACACGATGTCATTCTGAGTTGCTTAGAGGGTACAGTCCATTGCAACAGTCAAGCTTATGTCTACACTACAGGATTAATCCGAATTTAGATAATTCGAATTTGGGAAACAGGTTGTATAAATTCGATTGTGCGCGGCCACACTAAGCACCTTAATTCGGTTTTTAACCACATTAATTCGGTGGTGTGCGGCCACACTACCCCATTAATTTAAACACAGTAATTCGGTGGTGTGCGGCCACACTAACCTTAATTCGAATTAACAAAATTGATTTAGGCGCTACTCCGCTCGTCGAGGTGGAGTACAGAAATCGATTTTAAGTGCCCTTTAATTCGAATTAACTGGCTCTGTAATGTGGACGGGTGAAGGGTTAATTCGGATTAACGCAGCTAAATCCGAATTAAAGTCCTAGTGTAGACCAGGCCGCAAATGTGTGGCTCAGCAAGGCCGAGTCATGATTCAAAGGATCTTAAGTGGTGTTGCTAGGTACCGATGGAAGATGGTGTTTCTAGCAGTTGCAGGTATTTAAGGGTCCAGTAGTAGTGAGAAATCTAGAAAGTCCCTGACATGTAACAATTCCAGCTGATCTACAGCTATTAGGATTTTATTCACTAAAACTGTAAACAACGTTAATTCTTATAAAGTTGGAGTTTGTAATTTATCAATGACTCATACACAAGAACTACCAGTAGTACCAGGAATATTGCACTGCTTTTTAATTTTTTGTCATTGTCTTTGTCTCCTACAAATAATGCTGAAGAGACAGAATTTCCCTTTGACATCAGCTCTGCTCTTCTATTGATGTCCTATTGGCAGATAAAGGAACAGCAAAACAGTATTACCATTAACATCCAAGAGGAGAACGTTTTTCTTCTTCATATATTTAACATATCTCATAGCAAGTAACCTGAAGCTCCAATAATATAAAGAATACTCCAATAATGAGATCACTCTGGTAAATTGCTGATAACAGTGTAAAAGCATCAGACTCAGTTAATAGCAATCACATCTCCTCGGTAGAAGATTGTTGATTCTAGTCCCATATAAGCACTTGGGCTCACCGACAGAGATGACACTACTGCTGTACTATTAAGGGTGTTGCTCCATTGATGAGAGATCCCTCTATCCATAAGGGAAGGGGAAGCTGGAAAAACCCAGGACACTTACAGAAAGACAGAGATTATCAGTCTCTTACTTACACTGCTGCAAATCTAAATAACTCAGCTGCAGCCAGAGGACTAAAACCATAATCAACCTACTAAGAAAGCGAAATCAGCCCCCAGTATATCCAACCATCTGTGCATTGCTCATCATGGTAATACATGAATTCCTGCTGACAGGTTTATACATGTAGTCCAGGGGTGGCCAACCTGTGGCTCCGGAGCCACATGCGACTCTTCAGAAGTTAATATGTGGCTCCTTGTATAGGCACCGATGCCGGGGCTGGAGCTATAGGCGCCAACTTTCCAATGTGCCGGGGGGTGCTCACTGCTCAACCCCTGCCTCTGCCACAGGCCCTGCCCCCACTCCAGCCCTCCCCGCCCCCTCCCCTGAGCCTGCCGTGCCCTCATTCCCCGCCAAAGCCTCCTGCACGCCACGAAACAGCTGATCAGGAGGTGTGGGGAGGGAGGGAGAGGTGCTGATTGGCAGGGCTGCCGGTGGGTGGGAGGTGCTGGGAGCGGTGTGTGTGTGTGGAGCTGCTGATGTATTACTGTGGCTGTTTGGCAATGTACATCGGTAAATTCTGGCTCCTTCTCAGGCTCAGGTTGGCCACCCCGATGTAGTCACTTCACCACCAGTATTTAATTGAAAACTCTGTAATGTGTTTTGGGTGATTTGTGTGACAAATGTGCTATCAGTTCAAATTTCTGAGCAGATGGCTTTTTAAGATTCAGTTCTGCTTTTATCGTATTTACAACTAGAGATGTATTGAAATTGGACTGATTTTGCCCATGAGCTCCCTCGTCTTCTGTTATTGGCGGCCAACCCCATTTCTGGTCCTTGGCCAATTTTCTAATGCAGCCCCGTGTCTCAGAACATTTTCTCTGCTCCAAAAGGAAATGTGGCCATAGCCAAATGTAATTAATCAAAAAATAGTTTTCATGATGACTGGCTGAACTTTCCTCTCTTGACATTACCATAATACAATGTTAGTACTGGGTATAACGTAGTATGTAATTGTACATGCAGATATTGTTTGTAGAAAGATATAGGACTGTGGTGCAGGGCTTTAATTATCATCCTTTTGAAGGAGTTTCCATTCTGCTGTACTATCCAGATTCATATCAAAATCCTCTTTCTCCTGCTCTCTTGAAAGCTCTAAGAACACCTGAAATGTGAAAGTTAAAGGAAGGGTCTAATTAATTCCCAGGATTGCAAACAAAGAACTCAAATCATTTTGTTTTAGATTGAGATCTATTTATCCAACAATCCAAAGGCAGATTTGACACAAAAATATATTGCAATGAAGAGAGAGACATGGCACGAGAAATTGTTCCTGTACTCTAACGCAATAAGATGTGAGCTATCAGAGGATAACAGAAGTATTTCAAGTGGGGAAGAAAAACCAACACAGGACCAAATTCTAACATTAGTTACAACTGAGCAAACTCACTGATAACCATTGTTTTGAATGCTTGTACATTGGTGTCATTTGCATCTGAATAGAAATTCCATATCAAATCATAAGGCGTTGCAATAATTATTGTTCTGTGCTTCTGACAGGTACACGGCATAGACCTCAGTGCTGAGATGACAACCTTTATACAACTTACTGATAACTCTCATTTAGGAGGCAGTGTTCCTAGTGCACAGGGCACTGGATGGGGACTCTAAAGACCTGGGTTCTATTTGTGGCCCTGCTACTGGCTTGCTGGGTGACCTTGGGAAAATCACCTCATTGCTCTGTTCCTCAGTTTCGCCATCTGTAAACTGAGAATAAAGATGCTGGCCTGCTTTGTAAAACACCTTGGAATGTCCTGATGAAAAGTGCGGTGTAAGATTTAGGGATCATTAATTACTTGGACTGATCCCCACACGGACATTCTTTAGAATATGTTAGTTACCAGGTTAAATATGTTCATTTTTACACATTGTATTTTCTTGCTACTGTCTCTGAAATATTATAAACAGCACACTGTACCTGTTCCAAAGTAGACTGAGAAAGGCTGTATTCCTCCAGGTCGAAGGTACGTTTAGCTGGACAGAAATGAACACACATTAGAAATCTCCCCCAAATATATTTAATGACTTTAAACAATGATTCTTCATGTGTGTGGTGAGTCCCTTTTGTTTAGTTCTCCTCAGGCCTAACCGTAGACAGGTGCAGAGAACACAGCTGTGCAAGCAACTGCCTAGAAGTTCTCCCAATAGCCTGAAGACATCCACGTTGCAGGGACACCATCTCTGGCTGTATGTAACAATGGATGGAAAGAGCTGCTTCCCTTTTTGGCCAGTCATGACATTTTAGAGCATCCACAGGACTACTCAACAGGCCCCAAAGTTGTAGTTCACAGGGCCAGAACCTCACCCCAGTATAAACTGCCTTAGCTCCTTAGACTTTCAAGCAGCTAGGCCTAATTACACCCACAGAGGTTCTGGCCCAAGCTTTTTTGACAGAAAAATATATAGATTAAGATGCAGTTGTATTACAGAGATTCCAACATTTGACAACACCCCTCTTACCTGCCTCCAAATTGAAAAAGGCCTGGGACAGAGACTGTACATTTTCCATTGGTATCTTATAGACCATCAAAGAGGAATACCTGAGAGAAGAAACGTGCAGAAGGTGACCAGAATGTTTAAGCAATGATTGGATCACAGTCTATACATACATGCACAGAGAGAAGATTTCGGATGGCAAACGGCTCTTTAATCTAGCAGACAAAAGCATAACAGTGGTGCTGGAACAATTTGTATAGTGAGGGTGCTGAGAGTCATTGAATCAAACTGTGAACCCTGTATATAACGGAAACCACTTCAAGCCAGGGGGTGCGGCAGCATCCGCTGCACCCCTATTTCCAGCACCTATGATAACACATTCCGGTGGCTGAAAGTTGAAGCTAGACACATTCAAAGTAGAAATAAGGTGCATACTTGTGGAGAAGAGGGTAATTAACCACTGGAAAAACTTACCTAGTGATGCCATGGATTTGTCCTCTCTTGAAATTGTTAAAACAAGACTGGATGTTTTTCTAAAAGTTATGCTCAGCCATAAGTTACAAGATTGATGTAGGAACCAGTGGTTGGAATTCTATTTCCTGTGTTATGCAGGAGCTCAGACTAAGGGCTTGTCAACACTACCCGCTGGATCGGCGGGCAGCAATGGATCCAGCGGGGGTTGATTTATCGCGTCTAGTATAGACGCGATAAATCGACCGCTGAGCGCTCTCCCGTCGACTCCGGTACTCCACCAGAACAAGAAGCACAAGCAGAGTCGACAGGAGAGCATCAGCTGTCAACTTACCGCAGTGAAGACACCGCGGTAAGTAGATCTAAGTACGTCGACTTCAGCTACGCTATTCACATAGCTGAAGTTGCGTATCTTAGATCAACCCCGTGAGGTAGTTTAGACAAGCCCTAAGTCAATGGGAGTTTTGCCAATGACTTCAAAGGGTCCAGGATTCCACTCTAGATGATCATAATGGTTCTTTCTGATCTTAAAATATATAACTATGGGAAATGGGGTTCTCTCTTGTGAACACACAAACCAGTCATCAGCCTTTCTATTCAGCTTGTATGGCGTATCCCTTTCCTTTACCCTTCATCTGTTTTTGTCATTCAGATTGTTAGCTCTCTGGAGTTGGGACTGTATGTTGCGATATAGCACCTAATATATTAGGATGTTAAAGCAACATAATAAAAATAATTTGTGGGTGATTATGCATACAAGAGAAGCGGGGGTATTGAAAGCACTTGTCCACTCATGGTAAAATTACTTTGTCATGGAACTTGTATCCTTATTCAAATTAATATCAGTGGATTCAGAAGAGAAATATTAGGAAGCCAGGTTTTTTTGCATTGGAGTCACATAGAGGAAGACGCTAAATGTTGAATGATGTTAAAAGGGTCCCACTAAGAGAAAGAAGGTTGGTTCCCCGGAAAGTTCATCTTTTTTATGTTACTAGTATGGAATGTCCAACCCCCAAATGGGATAGTTAGAAACAAGTTCAAATAATGGACATCAGCCTGGAAAATATTCCCAATCAAACTGACCAAAATCATTTGTAGAACAATTTCTAAATGTCCCTTTTCAAAATGTTAACAAGCTTTCTTTTGAAAGTTCATGTGCTGTCCAGCTTTCAGTGTGGTTTTCCCTCTCCCTCCATCAGTGACCCAAGACGTATGTTCCATCATAAGGTGTGCATGCTGAATTGGACATACTAACTTCATTACTGTTTCCTCTGGCCCTGATGATAATTAATATTCATCCTTTTTAATAATCTTCCTGGGCCTATTGCTGTAACCAATTGCCACTCTTCGAAGTCATATTCTGGACTGGTGAGCAGGAGGTGTTGTAGATGGGCTCGGTTGGTGTCCTACCCTCTCCAGCCTATCATCCCCTGGCTTTGTGGATGCTGGAATTCATACACGTCACACAAACTCAGATCTCTAAGTTAGCCCACTGTTGTGCCAACAGCTATTGCACCCAAATCCAAATAGCATCCAAGCCCACTAAGTAACCCCTGCAGCACAGAAGCATTTGCATTGTCAATAAGGCTCTGGCATTCTTTTAAGTTACCGTTCCTGACGTGCTGCAAGTGGGAAGATTTGTATAATCTCTGCATGGATGAGATCAACTTGTTCTGGGTCCTTCACTTTAATTTCCAGCAAGTAACCTTTGCCAAACTTGTTTTTCAGGTACTGAATGGAGCCGATACAGCTGCAGAGGAGAGAAGCACAAAGTGGATCACTCATCAATGGTTCTCACGACTCTCTTTTAGTAATTGCAACCACATGATGTGAAGAAAGTGGTAGAATTCATCAGTTTTTCTATTAGCTCTCTAGGGGAAGGATTGATATTAGCTCAGATTCTTCCTAAGTCTATCTGTCTTCCAAGGCAGTACATTTACTTTGTATCTAAGCAACAGTATTCCTTGGAAGGAGCAGTATCTTTTGGCAAAATAA
The DNA here is from genome assembly GCF_002925995.2 of Terrapene triunguis. Taxonomy (NCBI): domain Eukaryota; kingdom Metazoa; phylum Chordata; order Testudines; family Emydidae; genus Terrapene; species Terrapene triunguis. The sequence continues at coordinate 5,985,278 of NW_020664543.1, read as the reverse complement.
ACTGGCAGTGTGCAAGTACTTAACAATGGCTTTGCGACTGAATGTTGCCAATATATATTTAATGCTGGTCCCTGTATTTTGTTTTTATCCAAAGCTGTATTAATTTTTGACACTTATATTCCTCTAACGTATCTGCTGCTGCTTACCGGAGCTTTCCAGACACCATGATGGCCACTCGGTCACACAATGCCTCAGCCTCCTTCATGTAATGGGTTGTCAAGATGACTCCTTGTTTCTTATTTTTCAATGCAGCACGAACTGCTGTCCTGCAACCAAAAAATACATTTGATTTGCCATGTACAACTCCTGTGAGTATTTTCCTGCATTCCTGCTCTGAATTTCCAGAAAAGGCAAAGACATGTAACTTTCCTCCTACAGCTGCCCTGTTACAGTAATGAAAGGAGAAACTAATAAGCTAACCAAAATAGCAGAACTTGCATGATCACTGAACCTTCAAAGTTCAAGGCCATTGGGGCAGAGAGTGAGGGATGATTTACAGAGAGGAATGACAAGTGGGGGAGTGAGGAGGAAGGACACAGTCAAAGAAGAGAAGGAAGGTTAGAAACATAATTGCGGCTTGAGGGTAGCTGAGAAAGCAAAGAGACCGAGGCTGGTCTGGTCTATTTTGTGCTTAGAAAATGATCACTGATATTTTCAGAGTGATCACAGGTAAATCAGGTGGGAGTCCAGGTGGGGGAAGAGTAGGAGGTCACACTAACAAGGAACCTAAACCTTTAGAATTGAAGTGCCCCTCGTTGGGTTTGCTCATCCCCCTACAAGTAATGAGCTGCTACAGTGCAAGGATTCAAATAACGACCAAAAGGTCCCTACAATTTGTTCTGAAAGCAAGGGCCCTTTGGATTTCAGACTATTTTATGAGTGTGACTCAGAGAGAGGGGCCTAGGAGTAACTAAGTCTGGACTGAGAATTCAGACCATCTCTCCTGCTTCCACAGGGCTGGATTCTGTCAAAAGAGCTTCGCTCACTTGCATGGCTCACTAAGAGGTCAGGCAGCACTATAAACCTGACTGCTGGGAATACAAAGGCTGCCCTGCTCCAAATCCTCCCAGGGCATAACAGACCCAACATGCCCCCCAAAACTACATGCGGCTTGCTGTGCAGGCTGCACCCTGTAACGAGTGTAGTAGGGGGTCCTCTCCTCTGCTGTGCTGGGAACCTCCATGGGGCCGCCTCCTTCCCTGAGCCTCAAAAGCTCTTCCCTCTCACCAACAGCAGTTGGCCCAATCAAAGATATTACCTCACCCACCTGGTCTCTCTAACAAGCCCAAGGAGCACTCGAACAGTTGGTTTCCATGCTGCCTTCCGGACAGTTAGCTGCACTCACCACACATGATGTTGCCCCATGGGGTCCATTCCAGTTGACAGTTCGTCCAAAAGCACCAGCGTTGGCTTGCCCAGCATGCTCAGTGCAAAACACACCTGATGGGGGGAAGATCACAAAGTCAGTGGCTTTTACCTTCGCAGCTTGCCCTGGTCTCATTGGTAGTAACTGCCTTTCACTCAGCACGGTCATAGCTAGAACGGCTCAGTTGGTTTAGTGAGGGCAGCCCCTTTTGTATAATGTGGTATGCACTTTGAGGGACTGTCAACATGTGGTGAGTGTAACTGGTATGAAGAAAGCAAGCTTTGACTGAATTTGCAGGGAATGGGCAGGTCAGGCATGTCAGTGACACATGCTGAGGGGGCTTCTCTCACCCACGACATCTTCACCATCTACTTAGGCTTCTCCAGTGATTCTGACACTGCACAGTAAGGTGTGACCCGCTCTCTGCTAAAGAAACAATGTGTAACATTTCTTTCTCCTTTTCCAAGATGCTCCAAAGAAAGTTGTGAATTCACTCCTCTTCATACCCCTGGTCTTTGGAGAACTTCAGATCCAGATCCGAACTGCATGAATGGTCCCTCTCTTTCTACTGGGCTGACCCAAAACCTCAACCTCAAACACCCCTGAACTCTAGAGAAGTTCGGATCCAGAGTTTTAGGCTCAGGTCCATCTTTAATTAGAAATCCAGAGCAGGGATGCACCAACTATAGAGCAATGCACACAAATACAACAGGAGGCAGCTCGATCCTTTTCACTTGCCGTTCCAAAATAAAGAATGATTGAGAGGGATCTTCCTGGAATGGTTCATCCTCTTCTCTAGACACTACTGACCCATCCTTGCCAGGGCTGATTTATCCCTGCCTTATAGATAGGGTTGCTATCTGTCCAGGTTTTCCCAGGATCGTCCGTTTTTTGAGATAGCTGTCCTGGGAAATCTGTACACACCACCAGCTGTCCAGTTTTATAGGCTCAGGATCATTCCAGAGGCCACAGTTTTTTTTATATCTTAGATGGCAACTCTACTTACAGAGTGCAAAATATTTGCCTTTTGTGTACTCTAGACAGCACCCAATAGCACTGGCTTAATACCCACAAAGCCAAAAGCATTTGCAGGGAAAAAGATCCCCAAACTTCCTGAAAAGACAACTTGAATTCTTCCTTCTGAACCCTTCAGGGAGGGTCCAGGTGGAAACTCTAACTAAGAAGTGATGGGTTTTAGAACAAAAAAAACCACAGGAGAGAACAAAATCCACACCTTTCTGCTTATTCCTGCCGGTAGTTTCTTGGCTGGTTTTTGAAGATGCTCCTGAAGTTTCAGAGCATTCACTACCCTGGTGGGGAGAAAAAGTGAAATGAACCTATCAGTCATCTCTCTCCTTCCTGGCCTTGAACCCCTCTGTCTGTTACATCAGAATCATTTCTACAGCCACCCTTGTGATCTCACAAAGATCACTCCATCCTCCCGCTCCCTGCCCAATCTTCTCCAGCAACAGTGCCATTCTTAGTCACCCATTTAGCCACTTCTCTCACACGTGCCTTTCTACAAAGCTCTCTATGTATGGAACTTCCCCCCCCCCAAACTAGTCAGTAAAAGCCATCAGTCCTCCTTCAAATCTCTTCTTGAGACCTCAGCCGTGATGCTCGTGTGAAATTGTCAGCTGATAATAAATGGACTCTCTTATTTACTTTTTCGCATGTTTATTTATTAAGATGTAATTGGCTCAAAACCATCCACCCAGCTATCCTTCCTCCCATGTCCCCTATTTGTCACAGACACTTGGTGTGTCTTGGAAATTAAAACACATGTTGTGTGTACCCTACAACACTAGCAAGCCCTGGTCCTGGGGTTCCTGGACCCTCCTACAGTACAAATAATAACAACTTATAACAACAATAACAAACTGATACTAGTTAAAAATAAAAACAACCACCTTCCCGATTTTTCACTATGGCCTGGTCTACACTACGACTTTAATTCGGATTTAGCTGCGTTAATCCGAATTAACCCTTCACCCGTCCACACTACAGAGCCAGTTAATTCGAATTAAAGGGCACTTAAAATCGATTTCTGTACTCCACCTCGACGAACGGAGTAGCGCCTAAATCGATTTTGTTAATTCGAATTAGGGTTAGTGTGGCCGCACACCACCGAATTACTCTGTTTAAGTTAATGGGGTAGTGTGGCCGCACACCACCGAATTAATGTGGTTAAAAACCGAATTAAGGTGCTTAGTGTGGCCACGCACAATCGAATTTATACAACCTGTTTCCCAAATTCGAATTATCTAAATTCGGATTAATCCTGTAGTGTAGACATACCCTATGACATTTCAAAACCTTGACATTCTAAAATGTGAAGACCCCTGAAATTCCTATTTTCCTGTATAGTCATTAGAAAACCTCTCTGTTTTTTGCTAAGTACAAAAATATTTTTGCCATTTTCCACACTAGTCGTTCCCATTCCAGTGGCCAAAAGACAAGTGATCAGGCAAACTCCAGCTTTCGCAGCTGGGTCCTATGTGCCCAATGAAATGCCTTACCGGGATTTTTTAAATGTTCCCCGCTCTCATCTCATTTAACCTGAGCAAGGAGGGAAAGAGCTCCACATTTTCTTCTATTTCATAGGTACACAAATGTGATAAAGAAGCTGGACCAGAAACAGCTTTAGACAACATGGGCGCAGAGGTCGCTAAAGGTGATTAAACACAATGTACATCCCTCCACACCCCCATAGAGGCTGGAATCGTTTTATTTCTGTACCGTTTGATAGTAACAGCAGCATCTTCTTTCCTCATCCCTTTCACAGCAGCATAAACCTCCAGATGTTCCTGAACAGTAAGATTTGGCCAGAGAGGGTTCTCCTGAGGGCAGTACCCTAGAAAGTCGGTTGTGTCCTCTTCTGGTTGAGAAGCAGCTGCATCTGCCCCCTTCATCACCACCTGCACAAACAATCGGTTTATTCTGGGCTCAGAGATACAAGTGTTTCTTCACACTGTTTAAAAACTCTTCTTCAACATGGAATCCTGCAGACCTCACCAAGGGCCCAGCTGAGGGCTCTGCAGCTCTAATATGGCCCCACTACTTCAACAGAGTCAAAACAGGAAAAGGGAGACAGGGAAAAGAGGTAAAATGCAGTCTCCTTTTTGTAATGCTGTGGTGAAGGAGTGAAAGGAATGGGGCTATAAAATTAGGGGTAAGCTAATAGGAAGGAATTATTTACAATGTTCATGAAAGGGACCTCGAGAGGTCATCTAATCCAGCTCCCTGCACTCATGGCAGTATTAAGTATTATCTAGACCAGGGATCGGCAACCTTTGGCACGCGCCTCGCCAGGGTAAGCACCCTGGCGGGCCTGGCCGGTTTGTTTACCTGCGCGTCCGCAGGTTCGGCCGATAGCGGCTCCCACTGGCCTGGTTCACCGCTGCAGGCCAATGGGAGCTGCTGGAAGCGGCAGCCAGCACATCCCTCGGCCCGTGCTGCTTCCCGCAGCCCCCATTGGCCAGGAGCAGCGAACCAGGCCAATGGGAGTGGCGATCGGCCAAACCTGCGGACGCGGCAGGTAAACAAACCGGCCCGGCCCGCCAGGGTGCTTACCCTGGCGAGGCGCATGCCAAAGGTTGCCGACCCCTGATCTAGACCATCCCTGAGAGGTGTTTGTCCAACCTGCTCTTAAAAATCCCCAATGATGGAGATTCCACAACCTCCCTAGACCATTTATTTCAGTGCTTAACCACCCTGACAGTTAGGAAGTTTTTCCTAATGTCCAACCTAAACCTCCCTTGCTGCAATTAAAGCCTATTGCTTCTTGTCCTATCCTCAGAGGTTAAGGAGAACAATTTTTCTCCCTCCTCCTTGTAACAACCTTTTATGTACTTGAAAACTGTTACGTCCCCTCTCAGTCTTCTCTTCTCCAGACTAAACAAACCCAAATTTTTCAATTTTCCTTCATAGGTCATGTTTTCTAGACCGTTGATCATTTTTGTTGCTCTTCTCTGGACTTTCTCCCATTTGTCCACATCTTTCCTGAAATGTGGTGCCCGGAACTGGACACAATACTCCAGTTGAGGCCTAATCAGCATGGAGTAGAGCGGAAAAATGACTTCTCCTGTCTTGCTTAAACATTCTTGCTAATACATCCCTGAAAGATATATGCTTTTTCTGCAACAGTGTTACGTTGTTGACTCAGATCGTACTGTATTAGCAGGTCCAAGATGTGGACAAATTGGAGAAAGTCCAGAGAAGAGCAACAAAAATGATTAAACACGAACGAACACATCTCAGAACTGTAGCAATTAGGCTGCAGCCCCCAAATCCAACAAGTCAAGCTTTTCCCTCTGTGTAAGACAATGCTTGGAAACTAAGGCTGCACAACTTTGATGTCATTATTGCAAACGAATTGTAGTTTATTGTAAGTTTTGAACTCTTAGGGTGAAATCCTGGCCCAGTTGGGTATGTGTACATTGCATCTGGGAGTGAGCTTCCCAATTTAACAATAGCCGTGTAGATGTTGTTTTGATGTTGCAACTCAGGCTGGAACTCAGGCAACCTCCCAGCTTCTTTTAATATTCTAGCTTGAGTCCCATGAGCATGAGTCTGTGGGCGTGGGCTGGGAGGCTCGCTTCTAGATGCAGTGTAGATATACCTATTGAAGTCAATAGATATACTCCCATTGATTTCAATAGGACCAGGATATAATCCTCGAGTTTTCAGCTTTCAGTTAGCATTCAGAATAGACAATGCTCCTTCTTCTCTTTCCCAGGTTTCTCCTACCTGTCCAGCAGTTAGGGACGTGTCTCCAATGATCACCTTTAGAGTAGTGCTTTTGCCAGCCCCATTGGGTCCAAGTAGCCCAAAAACCTCACCTAGAATAAAATGGACAGATGAGTACCATCTACTGGAACTGCCAGCAACTGTGCATCACTACAAGAGAGAGGGAACGGAACCAGGGAAATCTGACATTTTTGTAAAGAATTGCAGCTGTGTTTCTTTACAGGACTAGTGTCCCATGCAAATGTTTTGAAATACAGTGCAGAAGGCTTTTATGTTTCCTGAAACTGATACACTTGATGGTCTGCCATTTGTGCTGGTGGTACAAATATGTACTCAGATCTCTGAACTGGTGATGAGATACAGCAGCATTCCTGAGTCACTGATTTAAATCCCACCTCGGTTAGTAGTGACTGAAGTTCTCTACCATCTGATGCAAGTTCAGTGGCCAATGTGAACTCAGCTGACAGTGCCAGTCAAATCCCTATGATCAGATTCCAGTCACAGTTATACCTGCATATGTCTGGAGAAGTCTACAAAATTTAAAAGACTCACCAGCATAAATGAAATCAGAATATGGCCTCCAGTATTGAGGTGTCTGTATCAGAAAATCAGCCATTACTATTTACATAAATATTGGCAATCTTAACAGAGAGATGGAGGAGCGCCAGAGATTACACACCCATCTAATTCCATAGATTAGGTTTGAGAAAAATTAGCCAGGTAACGTGAGGACACTTGCAACAAGCCTCTACCCAAAATTTCTTGATTTGTCATGCTTGGTGCCTCTGATAAATAGAAGGCTCCAGTCACCAGTGATGTTAATCCAGTAATTTTCCCAAGATCTAAATATTCTATTAAACAAAATGCATAATATTGTTTGTAAAACCTCTAGTGATACACCTGTTTGTTCTGACCTTTTTTAACGCAAAAGGAGACATTTTTTGTGGCGACTTTCTTCCTTTTCTTAAAAATGGAGCTGGCCTTCTTGTCTTTGTATTCCTTGCGTAGACTGTTGACGCTAAGGATTGGTCTCTGTGGAACAAAAGCAAACCACCATCACTTTGATCAAAAATATGGATGTAGCAGATATGGCCCACTCTGAGAACTGAATGAAAGATGATTGAGAAAACTGTTCCATAGAACTCATTTGGTATCACAAACCTTCCCCATTTCCTTCCTCTGCTGACATTTTAAAATTTACAGTTGACTATTGTTATCTATGTGGACTTGTGGATTTATTAAGCACAATTTGAGAAGCAGCTATCTATTGCTCAACACCCAGCTCTGAAAATGCACATGGTAAGAAAAAGTTGGGTGTTTCTCAGGTTTCTGTGGTTGGTGGCCTTGTTGCTGAAAAATCACTTATGGACATCACTTGTGACTAGAACTATTTGGGAATTTTCTGCTGGAATGATTTTCTGGCAGAAATGCAAATTTTTTCTTGGGAAGGGATCCCCTTTTCCTGCTTGTGACTATGGCTGGTTGAAAATTTTCCATCTAAACTTCTTTTTGATGGCAAGTTGGGCTTTCCAATTAATTAAAACTTTCATAGAAAGTGTCTGATTTCCTTGAATATTTTCAATTTTTCATCAGAAAACTGGAAACCAAATAATTTTTGGTTTTTGGATGAAAACTGTTGTTTTCTGCAAAAAATCCCATTTCCTGACTAGCTCTGCTTGTGACACCAAGAGCCTGTTAAGTGTTTTCCAGTGTTCAGGGCCTGCTTTAAGCCCAAAGCAGCTTGAGGCGCTGCCCAGACTCTGCCAATTCACAGGCTGACCTGCTTTTCCTATCTGGCAGTAGGATGGAGCCACCATCTCTTCTCCCTGCCAGTGACATCAGCCAGAGGAAAATTGCTAATACGTGAGAAACTCCCTTTAGCTTGTGTTTTCCCCATGACCAGGAGGTATCTTTGCATAAAAAGTCTTGAGAAAGATTAAGCAGCTCCCTTGTGCCCTGGCTCTAGGGTGAAGACAAGGAAAACTCACAGCATAAGCACAAAGCAGAAATGGATGATTTTACTGCAAAATGAAATATATAAAGAGCTAGCATTTAACTGCACTGTGCCTTTGGTGGATCAGAATGAAGGCCTGGTGAAGATTAATCAGATTTAAAGTCAGGCTAATTGCTATGCAGTACGCTGTAGTTTACAGCGACATCAGCAAATGTTTTATTACAGAAGTCTGCAAAATTTAAAAGAGCCACCAGCATAAATGAAATCAGAATGTGGCCCCCAGTATTCAGGTGTCTATATCACAAAGCCAATCATTACTATTGGCTTTAATATTGGCAATCTGAATAGAGAGATGGAGGAGCGCCAGAGATTAAACACCCATCTCATTCCATAGGTCAGGTTTGATAGAAATTGGCAGGCTAATGTGGGGAGATGTGCAGTATGCCTCTACCCAACTAATGAATTGTCATTATTTAGGTTGGACATTAGGAAAAACTTCCTACGTGTCAGGGTAGTTAAGCACTGGAACAAATTGCCTAGGGAGGCCGTGGAATCTCTGTCATTGGAGGTTTTAAAGAACAGGTTAGACAAACACCTGTCAGGAATGGTCTAGTTATTACACAGTCCTGCCTTAAGCACAGCGGACTGGACTAGATGATCTATTGAGGTCCCTACCAGTCCTACATTTCGATGATTCTATGATTTCATGTTGGATGCACATTCTCCTTATTCATTTTTACCTCTTCCTGGTTCTGACAGGTCATCACGCTCCTGGCTTTCATTCTTTCAGCTTGAACATCTTCATCTTCCCCTTCAGACTCTTCAGGGTTTTGGTGGAACATCTCTTTCCTTGGAGAAATTCTACAGAGAAAAGAAACCAAACTCAGCATCCTTGAAGCATATGGTACAGAGGCAGATTTCCACAGGTAGCTCCTGTGTCATGAACACCTGATCTATTCAGCCTGAGGCTCAATTCAATTTGTATAAATTCTGTTTTGCACAGACCTGAAGATTGGATCCTCTCTCGTAGTTTTTCTTCCGTATTTCCACTCCAGACATCGCAGAATGAAAATAAAAATAATACAGTGCAGGTATGGCTGGAAAACAAGCAAAAGACAATGGGTGAAATGCCTGAATCCATTGACGTCAACGGCGAAGCTCCGATTTACTTCAGCGGAGCCAGGGGTTTCACCCAAATACTTCTTTTCAGATTTTAGCATCCCATGTGAAGATAAACAGAGTGCAAAAAAACCCAGAGGCATGGCCTAGCGATCGGCACACAGGACAGAGCAGGAACAACCCAGATCTAATACTGGCTCTGACGTTGACTCTGTTGTCTTGCCAGAGAGAGCGAGGATGGATTATAGCTCAGTGCTTAAGGCACTCACTTAGGAGGTGAAATCAGTTCTACCAAGATAGCAAGGACAGGGAAATGGAGATAGTGGTGGGAAGAAGGAAGGAGGAGGATGCTATGTATTTTTGTTCAACATCTTTATGAATGATGTGGATGATGGGATGGATTGCACCCTCAGCAAGTTCGCAGATGACATTAAGCTGGGGGGAGAGGTAGATATGCTGGAGGGTAGGGATAGAGTCCAGAGTGACCTAAACAAATTGGAGGATTGGGCCAATGAGGTTCAGCAAGGACAAGTGCAGAGTCCTGCACTTAGGATGGAAGAATCCCATGCACCGCTACAGGCTGGGGACTGACTGGCTAAGCAGCAGTTCTGCAGAAAAGGACCTGGGGATTACAGTAGATGAGAAGCTGGATATGAGGCAGCAGTGTGCCCTTGTTGCCAAGAAGGCTAATGGCATATTGGGCTGCATCGAGGGAAGTGATTATTCCCCTCTATTCGGCACTGGTGAGGCCACACCTGGAGTATTGTGTCCAGTTTTGGGCTCCCCACTACAGAAAGGATGTGGACAAATTGGAGACAATGAAAATGATCAGGGGGCTGGGGCACATGACATACGAGGAGAGGCTGAGGGAACTGGGCTTGTTTAGTCTGCAGAAGAGAAGAGTGAGGGGGGATTTGATAGCAGCGTTCAACTACCTGAAGGGGGGTTCCAAAGAGGATGGAGCTCGGCTGTTCTTAGTGGTGGCAGATGACAGAACAAGAAGCAATGGCCTCAAGTTGCGGGGGGTGGGGGGGGAGGTCTAGGTTGGATATTAGGAAACATTATTTCACTAGGAGGGTGGCGAAGCACTGGAATGGGTTACCTAGGGAGGTGTTGGAATCTCCAGCCTTGGAGGTTTTTAAGGCCCAGCTTGACAAAGCCCTGGCTGAGATGATTTAGTTGAGGATTGGTCCTGTTTTGAGCAGGGGGTTGGATTAGATGATCTCCTGAGGTCTCTTCCAACCCTAATCTTCTATGATTCTATGATGCAGGAGTGTGGGGAGAGCCTTCAGGGAGTGGCAGATGCACAAGGGTACTCACACGCCCACACGAAAAATGCTGTGAAGGTAACACTTGTACTGTCCCCCCTCAGGTAGCTGGAATGGATGGCCCCTCCTTACCAGTGAGATGTCGAGCCCTCTCAATTCCCCCTGAAGTCAATGGGGGGTTGAAAGGGCTCAGCACATCACAGGACTGGGCGGAACATCTTTGCTTTTCTTTTTTTAAATCTCAGAGCAGCGGTGTGAGAAATTTTCTGCAACGAAACTCCATTCAGCAAGGGGCGGGCGTTGAAAACAGGAAAACTTCACATCATCTTAGAAATGGAAATTGGTTCTTACTGCCAGGCTAGCTAGCAAGTGTACTCTGCTCAGCATCATTTCTTCATCTTCTGCCCAGGCCAAAAATTCATGGTCTGACGACACCTGCATAAGGATAAAACAATTTATAAATTAGAAACAGCAACATTTTCCAGCGTAGAGTAAAAGTGAAAATCTACATCCTTTGAATGTAAGATAAGATTGAATGTATCCCTCTGTGTTTAAACACATATAAGCTCACCGCAATGCTTATGGTATTGTTAGAGCGTGTATGAGACCTTCCTAGACCTCTGTTTCAAAGGGGCTTTACAGTTTATCATTTGGCTGCACAATTACTCGGCACTTCATTGGTTTGGCATGATTGGACTCACTCCTATAACTCAATGAGAGATCGAGGTGATGCATCCCTGAACCTCCCGCTTCCATCACATCCTCCATCTTCTCTTCCATCTTAACCCCCTTGCTTCCTGTTTTCCTCCCACCACCGCTATGTTCTCCCTTCTCCCTCCCACATCCATCTCCTACCTTTTCTTACCCCCAGGAGACCCTCATCCTACTTTCCACTGCCCCTTTGCCTTCTTTTTCTTGCATCCGGCAACCCTTCCCCACGCCTTGCTTTTCCCTTCATCCCACCATTCGCTGCCATCACCTCCATCCGCTCTGCCAGTCTCTTCACCTCTAACTTCCCCCCATGCCCAGTTTACCCTCTCTCCCCTGATCTCTCTGGAATGTCCACCATCCACAGGTCCTTTACCTCCCTCCATCTCTGTCTGCAGCTGCCCTCTCTGATGGTGGCACTCTTCCCACAGCCCTTGCCCAGCGTCATCTCCAAAGGACCATCATAGAGCCACTAGATGTCTCCTCTCCTGCTATTTTCAACCCTTCTCCAATCTCACTTCTCCTCCTGCCTCATTCTTCTCCAGGTAGATGTGACTTACTGCCTCCCTGACTCCTCCCCATCCACCTTCCTCTTCCACATTGATTTCTGGCTCTCTCCCTTCCTCTCATTACAGTCCCTCACGTACTCCACTTCCATATTGACCCCTTGGAAAACAACCTGTGCAGCTCCTTAGCCAGCTGCCTCCTTGCCTTCATCTTCTTGTTCCCTCTGCACCAGACCTTCACCAGTCCACTACAGTCACTGGCATAGGGCTTACATTTGGGGAGAGTGCTCATAGATACAAAATACAACCACAGAGCCAATTCCAAAGAGAGGCTGAGCACCTGGATAGTCCCACTGCAGTCAAGGGGAATTAAAGATGCTCAGCACTGCTTAGGATTTGGCCTGCATATTTGGTTCCATCTTCCCAGTGAATAGCTGCAGTGCTGCATCTATCATATGCTGTTTGGATCAATATTTCGTCATGCAGGTGGTTTTCTGTAGATGCAAAGTGGCATTTCATCATGCAGTACAGTTGGGAATTCTGGTAACTATTATTGGTAGGAATCATGGCACTGGTGTGAAATTTTAACCCAAGGTGTCAGGTCATGGTACATAGCTAGCAAGACTGCACCTGGCAATGTGCTACAAACAACTCATCCGACCTCCTTGGGTTTTTTTTAGGTTTGGTTTCAACTTTTTCAAATTAAAACTAGAAAAAAGTTTATTATGGCTGGAGTTTGTGATGTTCCGCACGCACCTGCACAATTATTGTTATACAGCCAGCTAACGTATAGATAGGAATCAAGGCAGTGAGGATGGTCGTGATGAAGTCCACATGGGTTATGTAATAAATCCCATTAAGCACAAACGAAACCTAGAAAGCCACAATAAAAAAAAAGCAACACACCCATTAGTCCACTTTAAGAGAAAATTATATACATGTCATTTTGCTTCTCTGAAGATATCAGCTCGAGAGCATTGCCCCATTGAGCATGCTCCAACTGCAGGTGTCTTAGCAGTTATGGAATGTCCTGCTCAGATGCTAGACAAGTGGGAAGCAGGAGCTCCTCTTAACCTCTGAATCTGAAATCCAAAGTGAGATCCAGGTCCAAATTTTGAAATTGGCACCTATCCTTATAACAAGCTGAACAAAACTCCAGGATGAAAACCCCCACTTATGTCCTCTGAATTTTTTCTGCTTGATCCATCTGTAATTGTCACGATGATAAAATCCGATCTTCAACGACACTATGACCCCCCCCCCCCCGAGCCATATATACTTACAAATATAAAGATAAAAGCCCAAAGGTCACTGTAGCTTTTCCTTTTGCGAAAAGCAAAAGAGATCACATAAGTGAGGAGGACAATGGATGCTGCGTAGCCAAACATAGACACAACCTGAATGGAGAGAATCAGAATGAGCATCATGCCAACACACACAATAAGTAACACAAATTTAGAGGATCAAAATGGCGTCACAGACATTTTTGATGGAACATTTGTGCTACCGAACCCTAACCAAAGTGGAATTGGAGCTGAGAAAGGATGCTACTGTAGTGAACACAGCTTCCTTGCAAACTGAAAACCCAATAACATGCTAAGACTGGACAGCTATTTCTCCCTTCTGAACATGTATGTTGAATTTTGTCCTGAAAAAAGTGACAAACTTATGGTAATGTGCAGTGAAAAATCAGGCATAGATAGCCAGATGACGGGCACATTTCTCCCTCCAGCTATCCTGACACAGCACAGTGCTCTTGTACAACAGCCTTGCTGTAATTCTAGTATTGAGATTCTCCAGAAAAAGACAGTCAATTTGACAACTGACAAAATGAGGTGGCACGGATTTCTTAGGGTGTTAAACCATTCTCTAAGGTCAGCACTTGCTATGTCCATTAATGAAGATTTCAACACAGATCTTTCAAGCCCCCCAAAGTTCAGAATAGAAAACAGGTGCTTCAATACCAGGATGGTGAAGGATATGTAAGAGCCTAGAGTATTTGGATAACATTTTTTAAAAGTCAGACCTCAATTTTCCCCAGTTATTTTATTGTTGAAGATGAATTTTCCACATAGTTTATTAAAAGGAAATTTACCAAAGGTAAGGCTAATAATCCAGGAGTCAGACTAGCTTGATAACTAATTAAAAACATAATCCCAGTCATTGTGAAGAGAAGAACACAGCAGAGAGGAATGTCTACCAGAGCCTGGCCACACCAATATGCTGAAGGGAGCATGCCTGAAGTCCACAGCTGGGAGTGAGCTTTTATCTAGGAAAGGAAAGAGAAGGCATTCACTCAATTGTCAAATAGTTACACTAAATGAGATGGAATGGGAAATACATTTAGGAAAAACAGATATTAAAAAATAAAAACACACACACACACACACACACACACACACACACGTTTTTCCAATTGGGAAACAGCACTGACATGGTTGGATTTCTCACCAGATCTTTACAAGAGGTGAAAAAGCAACGATCTATTGTTAAAAACAAGAAACACAGCAGATATGACATTTGCTTTTACCTACCCAAAGTATCCATTCTTACCTTGTAATCACCTATGCTGCTCATTGCAAAGTGAGGTGCAAAACCAGAAGCTAAAACAGACATGAAAATAATGTAATGCCAAAGTAATCTCAATCCGTGCCCATTTAGTATCTAAAAAACAGTAAGAAAAAATGGTAATATGCTTTCATATAATGGCCGTGGGTGCTTATGTAATGCCTATAAATAATAATAATAGAACAGATTTTAAATAATGTCAACATACAGCAGAAGAAACAAAAGTATCCTAGTTGCTTTACAAACATCTGGCTTGAAATTGCATCTGCAGAGACATCATGTCTATGCAACCTCAAAGCACCCCTTTTTGTAAGGCACCCAGAGAGGTGACAGCCAATGCCACTTCTCTACAGACTGACCCTGCAATATTGCATTCAATTCTGGAAGCCACAATATAGGGGGATGGAGACAAATTGAAACAAATGCAGAGAAGAATAAAAATGATTAGGGGACTGGAAGAACTCATCTCTTGGGAAATAATTACCTTCCCCCCCACCCTAGAATCCACACACACTCCAGCAGAAATTCCCATGCAGAGAGGCTAACGTACATAGAGATGGAATGGCCATTCATCTCTCTGGACGTGACAAATCATTAGAAAATGTACGGGTGGAAACAATTTGGCACTGGCTGTGGCAGAGATGGGAATGGCTTGACTTAAAGACTTGTCCCACACTGTCTGGATAACATAACCTAGCAGTTCTTTTCTAGCTCTAATTTCTATGAAAACATAATGGTATTACCACCTGTAAAACACAGGTTTGCATTTGTAATGAATGATGTGTACAGTTTGGGTCTCCTCATCTCAAGGAATATATAATAGCACAGACTGAAAATTCAGCAAAAAGGCAAGATGATGACAAGAATGTCTGGAAGGGACTTATTGTACGCATGACTAGAGAATGAAAGAGCTAGCGTCATTTAGCTTGGAAAACAGAACAGGTGAAAGGGACCTCAAATTATATAAAATAGAGAACACAGGGACACGTAGTGGCAAGATTTTCAGAAGTGACTGGTGGCTCTGGGTGCCTCCATTTTTGCGTGCTCACCTTGAGACCCTTTAAAGAGACCTAATTTTCAGAGGGTGAGTGCTCAGCATGATTTGAGGACTTCAATGGCTCAGACACAGGTTTGATACAGGAGTGGGTGGGTGAGATTCTGTGCCCTGCATTGTGCAGGAGGTCAGACTAGATGATCATAATGGTCCCTTCTGACCTTAAAGTCTATGTTTCTATGATTCTTTAAGGGTTCTCAAGTTGGGCATCCAAAAATTGAGGTTTCCAAAATAACAAATCACTTTTGAAAATCTTGGGCAGAATGTCAACTACATACCATAGGGAGCATCCGAGTCGAGACTTGAATATGCCTCGTGGAATTTAAGGTTCTTAGTAATGCATTGCTAATGATGTTCATAAGCACTGGAAAGCAATTGATTCTCTTGGCATGGCACATCATTGAAAATCTGAAATGCTGAAGAAATGAAAGATTAGTCAGTCTTCACGCTAAAAACTAGACTTTAGCTAGCTGAGGAAATTGGATTGAAAAAAGCAGAGGGTTAAATTTTGCCCTCAGTTTATTCCAACAGTGTAAGCGAGCATAGCATTTGGCCCAGATTTTACAGTTCAAACCCCCATATCTCTAGTATTGTTGTATGCTGACCTTGCTCCATGAAACTTTTATGATACCTGTTACATTTGCTAGCTTAAAACCCAAAGATTTTTTTAAAATTTATTATGCTTCAAATTGCTCTTCTAACAAAACCCTCTTTAATCTATTTTTTGAGGCAGAGACCTTTTTCTTTGTACTATTATAGAAAATATCATGTGCATTCATAGTACCATATAAATTAGAGATGAACATAAACCAACCCCTTGACCTGGAAGTTGCCAAAGTTTGGATGTAAGCTCTAGATCTGGATTTCATTGTAGAAAACATTTCTGTATAATGAGCCAAAGTAAAAACAAGTCTCCCAGCTATAGGAAAGGCTAGATCCAAAGTTTGCTGCTTGAATCCACCTCTAATAATAATAAATAACCATAACATTTTCCATCAGTGGTTTTTGAGTTGTAAAGTTTTACAGAATGTTATATATACTTAGTTTCAGTTACCTTGTCTACAAATGATACTTTAATAGCCCCATTGTATTCTTGACCATCTGAGATGCTTTTCCCATTAGCTACTTCCAACATTATATTCTGACTTTTCACAGCATGGATGAAGTCCTCAATGTCGGAACCTAACAAATTAGAGAAAGCAGAACTTAGACAGTTCTTTTATAGTAAAAGCACAAGAATGATAAAATCAAAATGAAGATCCCATCCAAACACCCTAGTCTGTGAGAAATTCTGTGTCCAGATCTGAATTATGTGGCTTAGGATCATTCCTAGTAAAATTCTAATGTCACTTTAATAAGGTCTATTGGAAGCTAAAAGTCTGGAGAGAAGCTCTTTGAAATTCTTCCATTTCACTTGGCTTACACGTCTAACATTTTTCAAGTGATGGATTTCTGAAAGGGGGCCTGGTCTGACCTTTTAATAGGAAGGTATTTCTTAGCAAAAACTACTTTGCTGCACACAGTAATCAGGAAGTTTGCATGGTGAGAAATAAAGCTGGTAAAAAAATATCATTTCCTACAGGATGGAAATTCAGAGATTTTGAAATTTGCTTTTTGTCTCAAATCACAATGAAAAGTTGAAATCTCAGAATATTTTATTAAATGAAATATTCTGAAACATTCATTGAATCATTAATCAGCAGAGTTGTTGCCCATCTTTTTTCTTTCAGTCTGCTCTCCACAGTTCCCCATAATTTCCGTTTTCAACTAGACATTCCATTGAGATGAATGGGGCCGGTCAAACCTTTCGAAGTTATTAGTGCAGGCTTTCTGCAGACGCAGGAAACCAATACAGAATCAGCTTACACTTGATTCAGTTTTCCAAGGTTTACTTTAGAACCATGAGGGTTAGAAACATAATTTAAAAAAAAAAAATCTGGAGATGATTCATGCAGCAAGGTATGGATATCATGGCAAATGCAACAGCCATTTAATAGTGGATTACAAGTGACTCTGATTATAACACCTGACATTTTCAAAGCGCTGTGCAAACAATAAATGTTGTTCTGGTCTAAACTAATAAATAAAATGATCTTGTATGAATTTATTCAGGGAATCACTATTAAGATACTCTAGGATTTAGTGCTGGAATATACTTTGCAACTTTGTTTCTTCAAAAGAAAAAAAAATCAGCAGGACACTTAGAATGTACTGTGTTGTAGATTCCAACATTGACATTCTTAATTCCATTTTTCTCACCTGTATCGTTAAGAACCAATAAGCTGGTGTGACGTGTTCGGTAGCGCTGCTGTCCAGGTTGGAGAAAATACATCTGAGGTGAAACCTTCCTCGTAAGGGCAACAGGTCCTCCACCAATTAGTATCTTGGAGATCAGGCAAGGCAGTATAAGAAGACCACACACCAGTAATCTAAAATGGAAGAGTAGGTGATGAGTTACAATATACATCCATTTATTAATCCAGGTGCCAAGTTGGCTAGAAAAATTAAAATAAGATGCTTATACTCTCTTATCACCATGTTTTTGGCATCATACCAATTGATTTTGACAAACCTGCAGGCTTCTTAGAGCTAAAAGTCTAGCCATGCAACTCAGGGATGTGGAAGGATCACAAACCTTTAAGACAGCACCTGGTCTCTGCCTATCATTTCTTCAACCCAGAGGTGTGCCTGGCAGGGAGAAGCTTCAGGCAACCGAGTGCTCTGATGAGCATACCATGCATAAACCATGCTTGCAGGGACAGCGAGCAAAACCAGAGCAGAAGATGGGGAGAAGTGCCATGGGCAAGGATGGTAGGAGGTAGAGGGGGGGGAAGAGGCTGAGGATGGCATACAGGTAAGAATTTGGGACTGTGTCCAGAGGCAAGCGACAAAGCCCTGGGGAAAGAGCGGGGCTTTGAAAATTTCTATGGTGGGTGACAAGAGATTCTTCTGATATGGCTACCCCCCACTCCTACTGGACCATGTGGCTGCCTGGGCAGATCATAGAAAAATACAGAGCCAGGTAGAGCGACTTCTAGCTGCCACTTCAGCGCCTGGCAGCCAGGACCCCAGAAGCTGTTGCCCTTCACCCTGCTGGGGCCACCATCCTTCACAGACCTGGTATCAGACTCATTTCTGCCTATATTAGCTCTGTCGTTTAAGAACCTGGTATCTACTTATGTTATCCCATTGGTGTTGCTTCTTTCCCTCAAACAATGATAAGAATAAGCGGAGCTGTGGGGTAAACCAGAATGTCTGTTTCACAGGAAATTCAGTCATTTCAAATTTTGTTTTCATTCCAAATGGGAACAAAATGTTCAATTTTGAAATTTCCCACAAAACATTTTCAAAAAGTTGTCTTGGAGTAAATGTTTCCTTTTGATTTCCTTATTAATCATAATCTAATATAAAACCAACTTTCAAAACAAAAGGGCATTCTGAAAGAGAAAAGTAAAATGTTCCATTCCAAAAATGTCAAAGCGGAGCATTTTGAAATGCTTTCTTTTGGGGTTTTTTTGGCCCCGCAAAACAAAATTTCATCCAATTTGACACGTGCCCATGGAAAGTTTTGATTCTGATGAAATGGCATTTTCAGATGGAAAAATGGTCAGCAGGAAATTTTTCAACCAGCTCTAACAATACAGTCTCAAGAACTGCGATTGTCCTTTTAAAGGACAAACCAGCTTCAGCCTTAATAAAGAATTATATTATCAAAGATGTGCTCAGGCCTCAAAGTTCAGATCCAGACACATATCTGGGGTTTGGTGATTATGATTTTGGTTTGGCCCATTTCTAATTAAAATGATGTCTAAGTCAAATGGGCCAAACCACATGCACAGTCTCTCCTCTGCCTAGACTGGTGAATCTACTGTAGCAATTTTAAAACATGTGTGAGTCCAATAGGGCTACTCTATATTTGGTCAGTTGGTGTCTGGGAGGGAAGCAGAGCTCCCATCTGCCAAGCATCAGGGAGACATAGTCTTGGGACCCAGGGCAAAGGGTCAGGAAGAGCTTTCACTTCCCTTTATTACCTTCCCGAAGACCACTTCCCTTCCTGCACCTGAGGGCCCTATCTCTTAGGCATGGTTCCTCAGTAAAGTAAAGCAAGAAGAGTACAGGATCTGGGGTAACTTCCTTCTCCGGGTGAGATACACATGGTCTCTGAAACTCCTTGGAAGACTGGTTTAGCTGCCCTACCAAAACAACAAGAAAGTCTTTGTTTTGAACCCTCTCTCCCTTCAGGGGAAACTGAAAAACTTTTTAATAGGTTGAAAATGGTTTCTAAACTCTTCTTCCTGGAGGGTGGTATGAAAAAAACACACACCCCTAAACACAAACAAGCGTCTCAAGGCAAAGTGAGATTACAGTGAAGTTTGCAGGGTTTACATGATTCTGCTTCTCTCACATATTCAAAGTACCCCTTTCTGTTGGCTCATACTTCTGTTTAGTTGCTTCCAGACAGCTAACAGGCCCAAGCTGTTTCCTGACCGTGCTGATTAACTCTCACATTCCTGATATGGAGAGCTAGAGCTTTCTCACTCAGTAAGTAACCCTCTTGCTTCCTTGGGACCCAGATGGCTGGTACATTTTGATACAGTGACCTTACTACAATACCTGAGCACAAGTGAGTACAAGAAACAAGTCCCCAAATTACATTTCATTTGCAAAGCTATAGGAAAGTCTCCTGTGGAATAGCAAAGCCACAGAAAATAATAGATAGATAGGCAGATAGAAACAATATTACAGCCAGGGGGGTCACTTCGTGAAGGTGCCATGAGCTGAAAAGTTGTTCTCAGCTGCTTGTTATTTACGGTGCATTCACGGTTTAATCTGCAAGTTGTTTTGAGTGCTGACAGACAAAATAAATACCAGTGAGAATTTTTTTTCAGTTTTTTGGGGGGCATATTCAGTCTGAGTTTGCTTTTGCTTTTCCTATATAGGATCAGATACACTCTGGCACTTACATGGACCTAAAAGTTTGACTCTCATGCTTTAGTTTTAAGAAGCGAATTCTTGCCAGGGCACAGACTTGCTGTCTCCAGAGGGCTGTGCCTCTTACAGTCGCCTTTCCAGTGTCTGAGAGTGACAGGAGACTTTGCTCCAATTCGTCCGGAGAGAAGGCGTCTCTTTCTTCTTCTGCCTGCTCCTCACTGAAAACACCATA
Source organism: Terrapene triunguis (assembly GCF_002925995.2). Classification (NCBI taxonomy): domain Eukaryota; kingdom Metazoa; phylum Chordata; order Testudines; family Emydidae; genus Terrapene; species Terrapene triunguis. The sequence continues at coordinate 5,964,822 of NW_020664543.1, read as the reverse complement.
ATCTAGGAGCAAAGAAATCGGCCAGTTAAAGCCTACCCCTTATCATGGGGTGTTTGGAACACAGAAGTTCTTTCCTTTTAGCTTCACTGAAGAGCAATATGGAATCAATCCCAGATTACAAATAAACGGGGTAGGAGGGGAATGATTTACCAAACAAATTGACTTAATCTGCATCTCATTGCTACATATTACAAATTCAGTTACCATTGATTAACCGTGTAACAATATATGTGTAAGTCCAGTGGCTGGAAGACCTAAAAAGCTCATTACTGACACCTGTTGATGCAATGGGAGATGAGTGACCCAGAGCTGCTTGAGAACTCCAGATGAACAGAGGCTCCACAGGGGAGAGAGTAACTGCTAGCGAGCAAGGGGAAATGACAGAGTGGGCCAGGCCTCATTTGCATTTTGGTTATGTGACATCGGCAGACATTTTGGTTAAATTACGGCTCAGTTTTGAGTCGGAGGACAATAAAGTGCTATTGACCCTGTTGGGAACTGAAGGAAAAAGCGACTGACGCCAAACATGCCGGGGTCACCCTGATGGAGACTGCAGTTAAGCAAATTGGGCAAGGGAGCACTAAAAAGATGGAGAACCTCTCTGTTTGTGAGGACTCTACTAAGGGACCTACATACCACTGATCCCTCTCTAAAGAGCTAAGATGAGGCAGCAACAAAACCGAAAAAAGCAGACAGCAGAGGCAGCCTTTGAGATAATGGGTGACAGGGCTGAGGCGGCTTTGGCTGAAGCCACACAGAGAGCAGCAGCCTATTTTGAGGGACACTGGGGTGGGTCGCCTTACCCAGCAATCCCTTCTGCAATCACCTCAACTGAGTCAGGTGAGAGAGCCCCGGTTCAGACTGAAGCCTGGTCTCACAGGATTGGTCTCAAAGCCTGGGTTCCAATCCAAGCCCGAAAGGCTCCACTGCAATTCTACAGCCCCACAACCTAAGCTCTGCAAGCCCGAGTCAGCTGGCATAGACTAGCTGTTGGTGTTTTATTGCAGTGTAGACATACCTTGAGGAACTGGAGTCAAGTCTTAGAGTCACTTTGGAACCAAAAGCCCCTTCCCTACGGTAGCAACAGCACCTGTGCAGGGGATGCACTTCATTGTGCAAAGCTCCATTTTCAAATGTAAGCATTTAAGTTAAGGCACCCGACTCTAGATCTGAGTCCAGGGAGTAATTTCAGAAAAACTCTTGGGGGGGGGAGGGGAAGGGGGCATAGTTGTGTCCATATGTAGAACATTATATGCGATTATATTCTATCCTGCAAAGTTGTGGGAGGGGAAAAAGGTGGAGTATATCAACCTATGAAAATTCAGAGGGGGGGGGGCAAACCAAGGTTTGGGAGAGGTGCTACTCCCTCTATAGCAAATTATGCTCCTGATCTGAGTTCTCAAATCAGCGAGTAGGACCCTAAATGGATATTTGGATACTGGGGTTGGAAATGGCTACTCAACTCAGAGGCTGAAGTTTCAAGCTTTTACAGGACATACCAAACCATTACTAAGTTGTAGCACTGATGAGTCACATCAGCATGTGTGTCTGGCACTAGTGAGCTTAATTTTTTTGGGCAGGTTTGGGAGTGTTCTGTTTAATCTGAGATCCACCATCTGATTGGAGATGACCAGAATGAGATTCTGGATTCCAGGCAGTTATTATAAAAATGCGAAAAGAACTGTTTCAAAAATCAGGAAAGAGGCCTTCGGGTTGCTTTCAATGGAACAGAAAATACCATAAGGTTACTTATTTGGATTTATCTGATCCATGATTCTGGCACAAATCCCACTGCTCTTATTAGGCAAAACTCCCATTCACTTCAATGAGAATTTTGCCTTTGTAAAGACTGAGTCATCCTTTTCACTTTGGACAGTATTGGACTTTTTTACCTGCTTCATCAATTGCTGCTTCTTCTTCCAGTGTCAGGAACACATCAGCCAGGGTTGTCATGGAAATGCCGTAACTCAGAATCTCCTGGCACGCATGAGTGTCTAGATCACAGAACAGTTCTAGAACACAAAAATATCTAATAGTTGCATTCTTATAGTTGCATATTTTTAAGCTTTAAGAACAGAGTAGCTGCTAAATACTTTGGGCCGAATATGGATTCCCGTTGGCCTCCATCATGACTGGATTTAGGCATTTAAAAAATTAAGTGACACAAAACAGTTCTCCAGGCTGTTTTATGGAGAGTGGATATCCAACCAACCTGATACAGATGCTCACTGGGAAGGTGTGCACTCAAAAAATAAAATAAAATACAATAATTATAGTTTCAACTTGTACAACACCTTTCATCGTACGATCCCCAAGTCCTTTACAAACACATGCTCTAGTCCAGACAGGGATTATTTCGGGGAAGTTTTCCTGCTGTGTTATACAGGAAGTCAGACTAGATAATCACTGATTGTCTTAGAATCTATGAATCTGTGTATTAAGTCTCACAGCTCCCTTGTGAGAGAGTTATATCATCTTGACTCTGCAGATGTGGAAATGGAGGAACATAGCATGTAACTATGACTTGCCAAAGGTAACAGAGGTGGCAGAAAACCAGATCTTCCATACTTTATTCACACCACCACCCGTCTCCTCCAGCCCTTTCTGTTAATTATCTTTTTCCTTAAAAAGATATGGTAAAATGGGGTTGCTCAGCTTAAAGAGACAATTGACATAAAATAATGAAGGCAAAACATTAACAGAAAAAAAAGTTCAGACACCTTTACTTATGGATATTTTCTTCCAGGAGTCTTTTAGACTTGTTCTGAAACTTCTCTGCTATGACATCCTAAAGAGTCACTCTTAAATTACAAAGTGATAGTTACCAGGGAACTTATCCACATTTTCAAAGGGCAGCATGTAAATCAGTTCTTCATGACTCTGCCCAGATAACTTAGAATTGGGAATATGCTGCTGGACCAGAGATGTCATTTTTGCAGAATCACAAGAGTCATTGATGTGCAGGCTGGAAAGGAAAGAAAAAGGAAATATTTGTAACTGTGCCTCTTCTGTTCATCCTGGAACAATCCAACAAATCCAGAAATGTACAGCCAGCCACTTAATAAGTTGTTGGAAAAAGTTAAGTCTTTTGAAGAAAGTTCAGAAATGAATTGTCCACTAGCATATATGTAACAAGATTTCTAATCACACACCTATTTGGCATTTGGAATGTTAGCTGTTTAAACTATCAAGGGTTCTGTTTCTCTCAAACAAACGGAGAAGTCTGACATACTAGATGTGATGTGGGAGCAGGAGTGGAATCTAATTACAGGATCAGCTCCAGGGTTTGCCTTTCTGCCACCTGCAGTTGAGAATTTGATTTGATTCCTGAGAGAAATAAAAGGTTGCATGAAAAGCACAGGAACATCAGATATGGAAAGTCTATCACAGAGAATAGCTTGCCAGAGTTCACAGCTGTAGAGGGGCTTTCTTTGGGTGTAGTTAGAAGATAGCACATAAAACACAGTTATTCCAAATTTGCACTATATGCCCCAGAAAGGAATCGCTGAATTAAGTTGGAGTTGAGAGAGCAAAACACCTCTTGGGATCAGGCACATAGTCCTCAGCAGCATGGGATTTTATTCTCTTAAATGAAGGGATGAAATATTTGGATAGGAAACCAAATGGAGTCCTCATAACTGAACTGATCAGTTACATCAAGAACTTTGCACAATTTGTCAAATGTTAGAAAAAAAATGAGTAAAAAAAAAAAAAGTTTTTGCCAGGCCCCATAATGCTAAATGACAGAAATTTATCAATAGTAAAACATTTCTTCTTGGAAGTCTCAAAACTCCCTTTCATTCTGTGACCCATGCTGATTTCTTCTTCACACGAGAGAGGGTTTGCAGAACCACCATTCCAAATTCTGAGGCCCTTATGCAACTCTTATGCAGGCAAAGTTCCCATTCAAGTTATTGAGAGTTTCCTTTAGTGACAATTCAAATAAACAGTGGAGCAAAAGCTGGGGAAAGGACAATACCAACCAACCTTATGTCCTCTGGTTATCTACATACTTTATTGTTAATCAATGCCAATTTTAGACATGAACGATTAAACTGTTTTGCACATTTTTAAAATTTTTTTACCCAGGTGTGAAAAGATCTTTTTCTTTTAGTATCGGTCAGAGGACTAAAATTAACAGATGTTCAGTACTTAGACAGATAAAATATATAGCTGAGAAAGATGCTTAATATACAAATGACAAAACTAATACACACCAGTACTGTGTACATTAATTTTGACAATATAGAGATTATTATTCCCTTCACTGTCCCCCCCAAAGAAATATAGAACCGAAATGTACTCAAAATGGATCCTTTTAACGCAAGCTCAGTATACTGCACCTTAAGTGATAACCGATTCCCCATTTTCTCTTCAGAAAGAGAGACGAGCCAACACACTTTAACCTCCCATGGGAGATAAAAGCTTTCCGGTCTAAAGAAACAGAAACAAAATAATTTGTACCATAGAGCTAAAATGGGAGATTGTTTCTCACTAGAGAGAAAAAATGAGTGAGGGGAGACATAAGTATCTATAAATAAGTGCTTGCCATGTTGTTGAAGCTGTGTTGGTCCCAGACATGAGATAGACAAGGTGTGTGAGGTAATATCTTTTACTGGACCAACTTCTGTTGGTGGAAGGGACAAATTTTGAAACTTCACAGAGCTTTCTTTCAGGCCTGTGAAAGACCTGAGGAAGAGCTCTGCGAAGCGTGAAGGCTTGTTACTTCCACCAACAGAAATTGGTCCAGTAAAAGATATTACCTCACTGACCTGGCCTGTCTTATAAATAAATGGATGTACTAAAGACAGCAGGGACTAACCTCCTCAACAGTCAGGACAGAACAAGTTATGACATTGAGAGCAGGGCAGGAACTGGCTTTTCCATTTCATGGGAAATTCTTAGATTTTGAACTTTTTTCTGTTCCAACATGGAATGAAAAGAAAAACCAAAATGCAATTCTGGAAAAAAAAAATTCATGTAAACTGAAACATTTCACTTGGATAAAATCAAAATGTTTCATTCCAAGATTTACTTTTTAAATTTTATATTACATAATGTAAAATGTTTAAATATTGAAATGAAAAATCCTTTCAAACTGGAAAATTGAAATGTTCCATTCCAAAAAGGTCATTATCAGAATGCTCCATTCCATATTTTTTTCCTAAATGAAATGTTGTCAAAGCTGACATACTTCCGCAACGCGTTTTCCTTTCGACCAGTCGGCATTTGCTGACAGAACAATGTTCCACTGGAAAATTTCTGGTCCAGAAAATGACATCTGTGTTACTATTCTCATCATCATCATTATCTCTCGGGTAACAAGAAATCCAGTGCTCACCAGCGACAATATCAGCCTCATCCGTTAACTGGGTACTGAACAGGGTTACTCTGTTAGCTTTATGCTCCTTCAGTAGGCTCCATACATGGTATCTGGAACTGAGATCCAATCCAGCCGTTGGCTCATCTAATATCAAAACCTGCCAGAAGAAAATAATAAAACATTCCATTCCAGCCACATGAAAGACTCTGTGACCGGGACACAGATTCTGATGTTTAGGATTGCACATTTAGTGGAGTGTTTAGGATTTTAATGGGGCTGAAGCATCTAAATCCAACACTTCCTGCGGAAAACATTATATTCAAAGGAAAGAGAATTAAATCGATAGATACAGCTCTATTTATACAGATGCTAAGTGCTCTCATCTAGGGTGACCAGACAGCCTATGGCGTAGCACCCTCTGGAGAGACCAGAAGCCTGACCAATCTGTACGGGGCATGGCACGATGAGTGTTTGGTACCGTGATGGGGTGTCCACCACCCACACAGGACTGGAAGGGGTTCAGGTGGCTAGGTAGGCCTATTAACTCCACAGGCTGCACCTGGCGGAAGAGTCAGGGAGCAGGGAATTGGTCGCAAGCAGGTTCAGCTGGGCAGGAACAGGCGGACCCTATAAAGGCAGGAGGCTGGCAAAGACAGAGGCTGCTGCTGGGAAAGGGCAGTCACTCCCTGGGAAGAGGAAGGAGGGTTTGGGGCTAGTACCCAGAGCAAGGAGGGGTAGGAAGCAGCCCACTGAAGGAGCAGTGAGGACTGGGAGAAGAAAGCCCAGAACTGCTGGGTTGAGGGTCCCTGGACTGGAAGCCCGAGTAAAGGGTAGGCCCAGGTTCCCCTCCCAGCCAGGGCGTGGCATAGACCGGCGGTGCAGTGAACGGGAAGACTGCCTGGGTCATTGTGGGAGTGACAGAGAATTGAAGGACTGTACCCCAAGAGTGGGAAACGTTGAGTAACCTAGCTGGAGGGCTGAGTCACAAAGAGGGTGCTGCAGGATTCCAGGAATGAGAGAGGAGCTGCAGAGACAGTGTCACAGCATGCAAAGGGGTGGCGACCTCAAGAGCTAATCCGCGGAGCGACCAAGAGATGGTGCCAGATTAGCAGTGAGTGGTGCAACCTGTGACAGGCACACAGACAGAGATGGCCTGTGACCAGGTTCCAATGCCTTGCATAAGACAATACACATAACGAATGGATAATAAATAGCATATTGAAAAGCACAGCTCTTCAAAGTAAGTCACCAGCTTCTGGCTACTTTCACCAGCCTGTCTGCCTTCTTCTCAGCAGGGTGTCCTACCAACAGGTTGATGTTAATCTTACCTGCGGGTCTCCTAAAATGGCAATTCCAAGGGTCAGCTTTCTTTTCTGTCCACCGCTTAAGTTGCTAGCTTGGCAGTCCTGGATGTCTTTTATTTTCAACATAGTCAAAACCTTTTGGACCTAGGGAACAGAGAACATCCTGGTTTCAAGCTAGTCATTTAAGATTTTCCTCAGAGCTATTTGCTGTATCCCAAACATTGGACGCAGCAACAGCACAGGAACTGGGTTACCAAAAATTATTGGGTGTCAATAATTGACTATGAAACCAGTGTTACACCCCAAAATGCTTGCTGAGCTCCATGCAGTCATTCTGGGATACAATTTCCAGTGTGGCCAATTCTTGAGATTTGCAGGTCTCACAATGTGCAGGTTTCAGAGTAGCAGCCGTGTTAGTCTGTATCCGCAAAAAGAACAGGAGTACTTGTGGCACCTTAGAGACTAACAAATTTATTAGAGCATAAGCTTTCGTGGGCTACAACCCACTTCTTCGGATGCATATTGAGTGAAACATATCGAGGAGATATATATACACACATACAGAGAGCATGAACAGGTGGGAGTTGTCTTACCAACTCTGAGAGGCCAATTAAGTAAGAGAAAAAAAACTTTTGAAGTGATAATCAAGGTAGCCAAGTACAGACAGTTTGATAAGAAGCAAGTGTGAGAATACTTACAAGGGGAGATAGATTCAATGTTTGTAATGGCTCAGCCATTCCCAATCCCTATTTAGCCCTGAGTTGATTGTGTCTAGTTTGCATATCAATTCCAGCTCAGCAGTCTCTCGTTGGAGTCTGTTTTTGAAGTTTTTCTGTTTTAAGATAGCCACCCGCAGGTCTGTCATAGAATGGCCAGACAGGTTAAAGTGTTCTCCCACTGGTTTTTGAGTATTATGATTCCTGATGTCAGATTTGTGTCCATTAATTCTTTTGCGTAGAGACTGTCCGGTTTGGCCAATGTACATGGCAGAGGGGCATTGCTGGCACATGATGGCATATATCACATTGGTAGATGTGCAGGTGCAGTGTTTTGTCTTAAAGGCCCAGCTGGTGAAATCCAATTTTTTCACGAGAATCTCAGCTTCCTTCCCCCCCTCCCCCCCAAAAAGTAAAGCAAAATTAAAGAACCCAATATTTATTATTATTTTAAAAATCTGATGACTTTTAAGCCAATCCCATCATTTTGGGGGTGAGTGGGTTCTGACATGTTTTTGAACATGTGGGGCTGGCAGTATTGGGTATAATTACTAAATAATGGCACATCCAGAAGTGGTATCTTAGGGAACTTTGTAAGAAAATAGCCATTCCTATGTGAAAAGATACAGGTACAGTGTATAGTCATCCTGTGTCCCCTGGGTAGCCCCATCCCATTGGAGCCTGCTGAGCCTGACATTGGTGTGGGTTTTTTGTGGGGGGGAGGGAGGGTTCAGTCCCAGCAGGGGTTTCATAGTCCCAGCTGGAAATGCTTCCTTGCATTGAAGCAACCATGGGGAGCTGAACGAACATTTAAAAGGGGCTGGGGTACTCCCATGGGAGGCAGAGTGAGGAGTCTGCTGACAAGAGACCATGGCTGAGAGCTCCGAAACACAAAAGTGGCCTTGTCTACAAGGTTAGTTTGGATTTTTATTGTTGGTTTGAGCAGCAGGAATGGAACAGGGCCAAGAACTTTGCTGGCTGGTGTTACTTTGGTTTAAATAGAACTTTGTGAATAAAAGTTTTATTTTCATTATCTTCATAAATGATGTGGAGAATGGCATGGAGAGTAGTATAAAGTTTGCGGCTGATACCAAGCTGGGACGGGCTGCAAGTGCTTTGAAGAGCGGGATTAGAATTCCAAATGATCTTGACAAACTGGAAATATGGTTGTGGAATCTCCCTCACTGGAGTTTTTTAAGAACTGGCTAGGCAAACGCTTGTCTGGCATGATCTAGATAATATTTAGCCCTGCCTCAGTGCCTTCCAGGTCCATTCCAGTTTTACATTTCTACGATTCTGTGATTAGCAGGGACTGCTTGTGAACAATCTCCACAGCTGCTCAATCCCCGGCCCCACCTAATGCATGGATTCTTGCCTTACTCATTGGCCTGAATGTGCTTCCTGTTAAAGTCATGTTAACTGTAGGGCAGCATGTTCTAGTGTAGAGGCCATGTGGATCTGTAGTATGATGAGTGGAACTGGAGAAAGGAGGTCAGATTTTAAGAGGGACCTAGTTTGGTGGGACACGAAGGACTCTGCAAAGTGCCAAGTCAGGTATCGTTAATGATACAGGGTCCTCGGTTAGAGTAAAAGGCTGGGAGTTCAGAGACCTGGATTTTATTCTTGGTTCTGCTATTGGTTTTCATTGCAGGGCAAATCACAGCTCGCTGCCTCAGTTTCCTCAACTGCAAAATTGCTGGGTATGGCAATACTCACTAAGTTCTGTAAAGTACTCACATGAAAGTGCTATAGAAATGCAGATTCATTATTATTGTTAATCTTTGTCACGACCATGAAACAACTCTAATTAATGAAAAACTGAACATGTGTGGCTATTAGAAACTTCCACCACCATTGAGGAATTTGTAGCTTGAGATTGTTTCAATTCGCTAACATGACACATGTTCATGTAACGCTCAATGCAATTTTTCATTTGGTCTTATTTAACAAACAGATGCACAGCAACAACAAAGATTTATTTTGGAAACAAAACCAGTTACATAGGACACAGAAAACCCTCTTTGAAACTCATTGTAGAATTATCCTGGGGTTTAAATTTGCTGTAGGAAGTTCATGGACACATGAACAAAATGTTCAATGATTTCACTAACTAGTTTCCTGCTGGCTATTGTAGCTAAACCAAATATGCAAACAGTTACTGTTTGTTTACTGCTGAAAGCCAAACAATGTAGTTTGAATCTTTGGACTGTATGTGCCTGGCCAACGACTGTAACAGAGTCAATAGAAAAGGGAACATCTGGTAGTGGAGTAATCAGTCTCAGAGCTGTTTCATAAGCTGGAAGTATGTGGATTGCACAATGAGAGAAATTTGGATTTCCAGGTCCCCCCACACTCTCAAATAATCACCCAATTGTCTCTAAAATATGAGTGGTACAGATATCTGCTCTGAATGCCTAACCAACTTCCCTGCAAGAATCATCTTTGATTTTGATCCATGAAAGCAGAATGTAAAAGACCCCTGCCTGGAAGACCTAAAACATGATGGCTGGATGGTGTCAGACATTTGTCCCTCACAGGCATCACCATAAAGCACCAGACTTGGCTCAGAAGGGCCATCCTTAGGACTACGCAGCACGGCATAGGGCACCCGAAAATTTGGGGCACCCCAGGATCTTAGTGTCCACCTCCCACCTCTTCCTATCTCTGTTCTGATCCTTCCTGCAGGCTCCCACCACAGCTGGGTGGGGATCTAGTACTTAAAAGTGAAAAACCCTTCCAGCCTGCCAGACCTATTAGCACAACATTGAAACTGTTAAAGAGCCATTCAAGTGGTAATGAAGCCATTTAACAGGCATTTGCCAACCCCAGGTATATACCGTCAGTTTCTGAATTTACTGACAAAAACGGTTGTGCGTTACTGTAATATTTACTCAGAACATGTTAGTCTACAGGACCTAGTTTAAAATTTGCTTTAAGAATATTTCATTAGTGTGTTGCTGAAGATGATAAAATCACATCTCTAAAAAATCCTTGCATAGATTTTTAGATGCACAATCTGAGTATTCATCTTTAGCCTTAAATGCTTGGATCTCCAGACATATGGTTTTTTAAATAAATCCTTCAAAAGACCAGGCTTATCTCAAATAAACACGTGAGCCCGGGCTGCCGTTGGGCACAGGGGCACAAGTTTAATAATACTGCCTAGTGCCCCATAAATCCTAAGGATGGCCCTGTGGCTCAGGAAAGAACATAATGGAGGTGCATAATGCATTTGGTAGCCTCCATGCTCTCCAGACAACATGCAAACTAACCTAATAGAACTTTCCAGGATACATCTACACTGCAAAAGGAACCCCACAGCACCAAGTCTTAGATCCTGGGTCAACTGACTCAGGTGCGCAGGGCTTAGGCTGCAGGGCTCAAAATAGCAGTGTAGACGTTTCTGCTAGGGCTGGAACCTGGGCTCCAAGATCCTCCTCCGTCATTGGGTTTCAGAGCCTGGGAACATTGACACTGCTATTTTTAGCCCTGCAGCCAGAGCCCTGCAAGGCCAAGTCAACTGACCGGGGCTTTGAGGCTTGGCACCGCGGGTTTTTCTCTGAAGTGTAGGCATACCCCATGTGTCTTTTGGTCCCTGAGAATAACCCCACATTTACAAATAATGTACTCCTGCCTTGAAAAAAAGAAAAAGAAAAAAAAAGGCATTTTATCCCTACAGTAGAAATAAAAGAGAACGTTTGAAAGGTCACACTAATACATTACTTTCATTAGCAATGGGAAGGATGTAATATGATCATAGAATGTCAGGGTTGGAAGGGACCTCAGGAGATCATCTAGTCCAACCCCCTGCTCAAAGCAGGACCAATCCCCAGACAGATTTTTACCCCAGTTCCCTAAATGGCCCCTTCAAGGATTGAACTCACAATGCTGGGTTTAGCAGGCCAATGCTCAAATCACTGAGCTATCCCTCCCCCCCATAACCTCTCAGTCAGGGGTGCCAGAACTGGGTGGGCAGGGGGGCAATGGCCCTCCCACTTTTTAACATGAGTGTACTTTGGGAGGCAGGGGGCTGTGTTGCCCCCACCGTCCCCAAACTGCAAGCCTTGGGTTGTATGGAGCAGCACCGGCAGGGGCTGTGCTTCGCGGAGGGGGAGCTGATGAGGTGACCAGCTCCTCCACAATGACGCACAGCCCCTGCCCATGGTGACAGCCTCATCCCAGTGGAGGGGACCGAGGTGGGCCTTAGCACCATGAGGCCCAGCCCCTCTCTGTGGCCCTGCCCTTGCTCCTCTTCTGGGCTGTGGTAAGAGCCGCCCAGGGAGCCCAGGACCCTCCACCTGCCCTGGGCGGTGGGCCCTAGGGTGTGCGGATGTGCCCCAGAGGGTGTGGATGTGCCCCAGGGGTTGTGGATGTGGACCAGAGGCTACCCGCAGGAACCCCAGCCCCCTGTCCACGGCAGGTGGAGGGTCTGGGATTCCCCGCAGCAGCCTCGGCTCCCTTGGTAGCTCTTACCACTGCTCGGCTCCGGCTTCCAGGTTGGCCGGGGGATAGGGCCTTGGGGGGGAAGAGAAGGAGCAGGGGATGGGGCCATGGAGAGGGGAAGGGCCTTGTGGGCTCCCCACCCCCCACTTCTACCAAGCTTCCAGGACTCCTGCTCAGAGTTACTACCTGAGCTTTCAGATCCTTTTGGATAAATGTACAAACCTGGCCTCTTACCTTGTGCTGGCAGCCCTGGGGAGATAGCTACTAGTCCATCCTATGGCACTGGACTGGAAGTGCCACCACCTACTATGTAAACTTAGGCAAGTCACTTCACCTCACTGTGTCCCCTCCCAACTTGTCTCTGTCATGTCTATTTAGTTTGTAAGCTCTCTGGGACAGGGTCAAGGTTGTCTCTCAATAGCACAATGGGGCCCCGATCTCGCTTACAGGATCACGTAGAGGTCCTAATGCAAACCAATAATAATTTGCTAGAACAAATGGAATTTGTGAGTACTGTGCCAATGCTATTTGTATGTGTAAATGGGTCATTTGGACACTTCTATGATTGCACTTCTAAAATGGTGCATACAAAGTTAGAGACCAGTGTGAAAATTTGGCCCTTTAAGTCTAGTCAAAGGCAAGGTTTCTCACCAGTCATCTTCCATATGAAACATACTTACCTCTTGTTCAACCTCTTTTAGCCGAATCCCTTTGATTTTAGCAAAAATCCTTAGATTTTCTTTCACTGTTAAAACTTCAAACTGAATGTTAAATTGTGGGCAAACTCCAATGATTTTCCTAATTTCTTCCAAGTCCTCCATTTCAGACACTTTGTATTTATAGATCATGGCAGAGCCTGCAAAGGTAAACATGAGGAACAGAAAGCATAACATGCTGTTAGAATGCATGGTATGTCAGACATCGATATTGAAATCTGAGCAAAAGTATCTACCCTTATAACCTGGATGAAAGAAAACTCTGGATATTTGCAATGTGTTGCTTCCACAGTAGATGTAACCCACTAGTGTGTATCCCACAAAAGCATTAACCTACTTTACCAGATGAAATTTTCTTACATGATCTTGTTTTAAGAAAATAAATAAATCGATTAAAATGTTACCAACATGAGAAATCATTTGCCAGGTGTGCCAGATTCGCCGACAGTGCAAACATTTTGCTTTCTTTTGATAATATAAGGCTGTGCAAAAATAAAAGGGAAAATATACACACATACAAAGGCTAACCAAATATTTTCAAACTTTAGGAAACAGATGAAATTTTGGGAGAAAGTTTTGGTCGACTCTTATTTTATTCTAACTAATTCACCCATCCCCTGTTCTTCATCTGCTTGAAATAAGGGGAGTCTCTGGGACGGGAGGAGAGGAAATTGGGCTTAGTACATGGTGTAGAAACTTTTGTGCTTGGAGAAGGTAGAGGAGGACAAGTTAGCAGGGCGTGGAAACATAAGAACATAAAACCGGCCATACTGGGCCAGACCAAAGGTCCATCTAGCCCAGTATCCTGTCTTCCAACAATGGCCAGTGCCAGGTGCCCCAGAGGGAATGAACAGAACAGGTAATCATCAAGTGATCCATCCCATCGCCCAATCCCAGCTTCTGGCAAACAGAGGCTAGGGATACCACACCTGCCCATCCTGGCTAATAGCCACTGGTGAACCCTTCACAACATCCTCTGGCAAAGAGTTCCACAGGTTGACTGTGTGTGTTGTGTGAAGAAATACTTCCTTTTGTTTCTTTTAAACCTGCTGCCTGTTAATTTCATTTGGTGACACCTAGTTCTTATGTTATGAGAAGGAGTAAATAACGCTTCCTTATTTACTTTCTCCACACCAGTCATGATTTTATAGGTCCCAATTCCAACCCCTGGGGGACACCACTATTTACCTCTCTCCATTCTGAAAACTGAATATTTATTCCTACCCTTTGTTTCCTATCTTTTAACCAGTTGTTACCAATCTATGAGAGGACCTTCCCTCTTATCCCATAACAGCTTACTTTGCTTAAGAGCCCTTGGTGACATACCTTGTCAAAGGCTTTCTGAAAATCTCAGTATACTATATCCACTGGATCCCGCTTGTCCACATGCTTGTTGATCCCCCTCAAAGAATTCTAGTAGATTGGTGAGGCATGATTTCCCTTTACAAAACCATGTCGACTCTTCTCCAACAAATTATGTTCATCTATGTGTCTGACAATTGTGTTCTTTACTATAGTTTCAACTAGTTTGCCTGGTACTGAAGTCAGGCTTACCGGACTGTAATTGTCAGGATCACCTCTGGAGCCCTTTTAAAAAATTGGTGTCACATTAGCTCTCCTCCTGTCATTTGGTACAGAAGCTGATTTTAATGATAGGTTACAGACTACAGTTAGTAGTTCTGCAATTTCATATTTGAGTTCCTTCAGAACTCTTGGGTGAATACCATCTTGTCCTGGTGACTTATTACTGTTTAGTTTATCAATTTGTTCCAAAACCTCCTCTAATGACACCTCAATCTGGGACATCACACCCCCTTCCCTGCTATGAATATGTAGGAGTATAGGAATTGTCCTACCATATTAGATCAGTGGTCTATCTACTGTAATGTTCTATCTCTGACAGCAGCCAGTATCAGATGCTTCAGAGGAAAGTTCAAGGAGCTCCTTAGTGAAGTGACATTCATTTCCAGCTCATTGACAGCACATGGGCATTCCCATCTACTCATAATCACACATTTCTATTGTGCCTTCCCACATGTAACCATAAACTGTTCATTCCTTCAGAGACCCAGAAGGTGTGTATAGGTGCGGGAAAAAAATCACACATTGGTAACCTTCCCTTCAGCTTGACATTAGATAATTTTACCTTCTGAAGGTGGGCAAAGTCCACTAAGGATGTTCAGTAGCGTACTTTTCCCAGCTCCACTGTGACCAAGTAATGCAGTGATCTGGCCTTCATAGACATTAAGCAACAAACCTAATATAAAAAAATGGTATTGGTGAGAAGGTAAAGCAAAGGAAGTTTAAACCAGAGAAGGGCTATGAATTAGGATTAAAAATTCCCCAAGCTTCAGGTACTACAGGTAACTGGGTAATTGATCTAGCTAATATTACCACACTAGACATCGGCAAAGTTGCTTAAGCTGAAGCACGTCTAATGTAATCAGGAGTGAGCTGCTCAGGGATTTCGGCATGAGGGGTCTTGATTTGGAATCTTCCCCACCCTGGCATGCCAGAGCTAGGACTTGTTAACCTTTTCCATTATGCTGGAGAGCCCACCGGTTTTTTTTACCCTTCTGAGGAGAGCGGGGGAGGGGAGGGGTGTTTGTGGATGTTGACAGGCTTCCTGTATATTATATTGAGGGTTCAGATTTGTGGGATAAGTGCCCAGAGAATGGAATGGGCTAAATAATACCCACAACTAACTGGGTACCTGGGCCCCAAAAGTTCCTTTTTCACGTATAATTATTAATAGCTATCAAAGTCCTGGTTGAATCATTTTTTGTATTTATAAACGGTGTCCATCACCTTGGTATCTAGGTGCCTCACAGGGACTAAAAATACCCATGGGATGGCATGGGATTAATGGACACATGGTAGCTTGGTGCTTGGATAAAATACCCACAGGTACCTTCACTTTCAGAGGCTTCCCTCCTTACCTCTTAAAGCGTTCACTGTCTTGTCCTTATCTTTATACGTTTTTTTAATATTGTTGATACTGAAAAAGAAGCAAACAGGTTTGAATTAACATTGGAATCGAAGGGCTAGGCTCTTCCTAAAACTCTGCTCCTAGGTTGGGCTAATGGTAGGCAGGTACTGTAGAGGGTTCCTAGAGTAGTCTTCTACTTCTCAGCACAGACCTCCTGGAGAAACAGGTCCAGGGTACTTTATGGGGAAGATTAAATAGAAACCCAAGTCTTTACATTTCTCTAGTAATTGGACTCCGATAAGCCTTAACACGATAGAAACCAAACAAACACGCTCCAGTGCCCATACCTGATGGCTTCTTTCCCACGAAATTCTGGAGGCACTTGCTCAACATGATCATTAAAGACCTGGTCACTGTATTCTTCATGGTCTAGGATATCATTGTTGACACAACTTTTTCTTTTTTTAAACCAATAAGATGGCTTCAGGAAGAACAAACGGGAATGGTGCATCCCATATTTATCTAATTATTAAACCAAAATAAAATGGAACATTTTATTCAGTGAAATATTCTGATAAAGCGTCTGCGGGGCGGGGGGGGGGGGAGGGGGAAAGGGGGGCATTTTCTAAGGTCCCAATGGCAGTTTTGCACCACTGAACTCAAAAGAGAATTAGGCACCAAATTGCCATTTGTGCCATCACCATAGCAAATGGTACCATTCTAGCAATGTCAACAAGTCAGGAGGCCAGGGCTAGAGATGGAACATGGAATGAATAATCTGTCTTCCCTACAGGTAGCCCTTCTGGAATATTATCGAAGCCCCTTGGCAAGGCAAGGAAGGGGAACTTGCATTAACACTGCCGTGCGGTGTTAGTTTTGTGGGAGAGGACTTTGTCCTGAGAGCTGTCATTCTCCTGTGGGTTAAATGTGCTTAGAAAACAGTAAATCAATCAATCTGAGCTTGAGCAGAATGGGAAAATAGATGCTGGATATAATAACAACACCTAACTGTAATATAGCAGTTTCTATCAATAGATCTCTAAGCAATTTACAAAAGAGGCAAGTACAATTATCCCCATTTTACAGATGGGAGGCACAGATAGGTAAATGACTTGCCCCAGGTCACCCAGCCAGCCAATGGCTGGGATGGAAACAGAACCCAGGTATCCCTGTGAGTCCCAGTCCAGGAGGCCACAATACAGTCAAACCATGTTAGTTACAGAAGATAGTTCAAGAGAAGGGGAAAGCAATAAAACCATTTAAATTAATTTAAATTGCAATCAGACTCATACTTACCAGGCAAAACTTTGTCAAAGTAGATGGCTAGCATCAAATAGAGAAGAGCATCAAAAGCCAACAGGAAAAAAATTGCCAACATTGGGAAGGAGTCTTCCAAAAAGTCAGAAAAATCCACCCCTTTCACAGCGTCTTCTAAATGTACAATCTGAAATAATGCAGACATTTACAGGGGAAAGAATACGAATGGATGGTAGAGCAGTTGGCTATGTAGAAGAAGCCCGTGGGGAAGTACAATAAGGGGTTGCCTAATTGTGTGGGTTGGATGGAATAGAGAGGATAAGGGCAAATAGGGATAAGAACCAAAGGGTAAGAATAATTAAATTATTCAGGGCCACGAAGGCCAGAAGATGTTGAAATTTTACATGGAAGGTGAGGTGAAGCCAATGAGCTTGAGGTTCTATTACTGGATTTGAAGGACTCAAACCCTTTCACCAGGAAATGGGTGTCATCATCAACTTTCCTTCACTGACTGCATTTCTGAAAGTCTTAACAGATAAATTTTTCATCCTTTCCTAAATGAATGATGCATGAGGAGGAAATTATTCTGTATCATACCCGCACAAATCCAGCCGTGAAAGCAAAAGGACTGAAGAGACCTAAAGCCCATTCCAAAGGTTCAGTAACATGGTTATACAATACAGCAAGGCCAAGACTTCCAAAGGACAGGATGAAGAGGAACCCAACTATGCCAGTGAGCTTAGGTTTCTTCAACAAAGAACTTAGTAAGAAAGCAAGTGACATCTGAAAGAGACCAAGGGTTTGTTAGCAACAGTTTCTCAGAGAATCACAATATTGTCATATAGCACTACAGTTGTAAGACTGTTGGTGTTTCATTACTCCTATAACCCCTCGTGACCAGGTGCTTAGAAGAATGGGCCAACATAAAAGAGAGTTATTGAAACTAATGATGTTTTACATCTATGAGAACTTTATTGAACAACTGTAGGAAAAGCTACAATTATGAGGTAACAACCAGCTCCGGGGGATGTTTTAAAGGCCTTATCTTATGTCAGGGTTGCCCTGACTCTGAAAGTTTCCGAATTTGGAAGTATCCTGCCCTGTTCATTAATTGACCAGTATTTTTAGTCTGAAGAACCAATGAACTTTTTCAGGTGCAAACCACCAGGGATAGAAATGACTGAACCAACATTTGTTTTAAGGTGATTGGCTGGCTGCCTCGTCTGAAGCAGAGCTTTAATGATCTTGGTCATCAGTTGGCCCAGGTATCCTTCAATGGCTTGATAGCTTGAGTCTATCTAACATACAAAGGCCAAACGACGCCTCACAGCTTCCAGACATTACACTTGGATTAGCATCTGTGTATGGGTCTGAACTTGGCTCAAGACCTTTAAACCACTTTTTGTTTAACTGGATCATGAAAATAAACCTAAAATCCAAGAGACCATAGCAAAGAAGCTAATACTGCCGTACAGAATTCTCCTTAGCATTACTTAGTGTAGGTAAATGAAGTCTATTTGAGTGGAGATATCCCAAACCAGGGGATCTCAATCATTCTCTGGATTGCGGAAGTAAATTCCTGTCTGCTTTGGTCTTGGCTAAGCTTGCACTGAATTGTGTGAGGAATGTAGTCTGCAGCTGAAAATGAATTGAGAAAATGAACTGAGCCCAGCAAGTTTCGTCCCGGAGTGGACTAAAAATATGACTCTATTTAGGATCTCTATGAAAGCTGTCTGAATCCTCCAGGTCAATAACACACTTCTCTCCCCCGCAGCTCAAAAAGTTTCGTTTGTGGCAATACCAAGGATCCTTAAATCCAGACTTATTATAAGTCCAGAGATGGAAACAGCTAAGCTGAAAAATAAAACTTACCAAAGAGATGCCATAGAGGTAAAAGAGGAAGAACATCACAGAATGGCTGGTGTGGTATATAAATTCATCAGATTTCATGATAAGTGTCAGTAGAATTGCCACAATTAAAATATAGCCTGCATACAGCAAACCCCAGGAGAACCTAAAATCAAAAGACATGGTATTACTTTTCTGGTTTATGTATGGATGTGAGGTCATGCAGTAATCTGTTAAAAAAGGGGGGAGGGGGAAGAGAAGCCTGTTCTTTGATACAATCATTGATATTTGTTTGACAAAACATGTCACCATAATGTTTTATAGAGATACTGCCAACTTCTCATCATTCGCTTACAATTTAGGTTTTAATAAAAAGGGGAGTTTCATGCCATGATAGAAATAGAAATATTTGTATGCAATTAAAAATAAATAAATGACTTATGTTTCCCTTAGATGTTCCCATGCAGTGTTGGAAAAACAATCACCACACTGAGATAGCGCATGAGAATCAAAACACGAAACTGGCAAACACCACTGAAATATACCTGTCTCATTTCATTATGCAAGCTGAATAAAATGCAAAAAGGACCGAGAGAAAATAAAAAGAAATGTTGATTTTGTAAAAAATGCTTTCAGTCTTAATGATCTCCTTTGTTATATTAGTAACATAGGTAAGGGATTTTAAAAAAAAAAATCTGAACTTGGATCTTTTGACTGCAATTGGCCCTCAAAAAATCACATATACACACAATCACCAGAAAAGGGAGATTTTCAAAATAAAAGCTGTACTGAGGAAAAGAATGAACCATAGATGACAAAAGTTAATTATATGGCTTAATGCATGACTGGAAGGTGCTCAGATACTATAGCAATTAAAGTGATAAAAGAACCTAAATAGAAAGTGCAACACTGTTGACAGATGATACATAAATAATAACTAACTGTTATATAGCATTTTTCATTAGTAGATCTCAAACCGCTTCACAATCTTTAATATATTTGTCCTCAAAACACCTATGTGAGGTAGAGCAGTGCAGTTATCCCCATTTCACAGATGGGGAAATGAGGCACAGAGGCTACACAGCTTAAGCAAGGTCATACAGTCTGCAGTGGAGTAGAGAATCGAACCCATGTTTCCCCAAGTCGTAGGCTACTGCCATAGCTATATATCAATCTCAGATGGACAACTCATAAACACAAAGAACTGAGTTTTAAATGTGGTAAGAGACAGTGCAGACTTCAACCCCCAAGAATATGGGCATTATATGATCTCTAGTTTGCCCGTCAGATGGGGAGAACATAAAACACACATCTTGAAAGGACGTGAATCAGCGTGCATCCATCAGCTTCCATCATCCTCTCTTTACCGACAAGAGTTTTAGCTGAGATAATGATAGGAAGATTTTAAAACAGGGAAGATATCCTGGGCAAAATGTTCATTCTGATTGTGGCTATTCTTCCTGACCAAGAAGTTTCCACATTTCTCCCAGGACTTACAGGGTAAAAAACTGGCTCAATTGAAGTCAATGTATTTCAGATTTACCTTCATTTCTTTTAAAGCTGGATACTTTCCCGTAAACATGCATTTATTTTAGACAGTAATTTAAAAATTGTTGCATAATGTTTCTCTAAGCAAAGAGTGTGAGGTTCATTTTCCTAATGGCTACTCTTGCATTTCTGGGTTTTGTACAGTAAAGATTTATAAAATTGCTCATGCTTCCTAAACAAACGTCTATAAAAATATAACCAGGCACTTATGGAAGGGCCAGGGACAGAAGGGTGAGAGTGAAAATTTGCTGGAGGCTCAGACTTGAGCACAAATCACCATCTCCATGTTGGGATTTAGGACGGGGTTTGACACCAACTTGGCAGAAGTCTTTAGTTACTCCTTTCCAGGCTGTTTTTCAAATAGTAAGCTCAAAATTACACAAGGAGCAGCTATATACTATATTTCCTCAGAACTCCTGTCCTGATCTGGGGTCCCTGTGTGTACCTGTATTGCTCACTCTTTTATGGGTAAGGCCCTATTTAAATTGCAGGATGGTCTTCAAATAATTGCAGATGGGTTGCGGACAAGACTTGGAAAACAGCGGAAAAGTAATAACATAATTTGCAAAAGCCAGAGTAGTCCTATTTGTTCAAGAAAAAATTGCTGGAACAATATAAACACTCAAGTGTTATGTCATGCCTGCTAATTATTTTTGATAACCAGACATTTTGCTGCAACTATATTACATTAATTATAAAAAAAAAGGTGACCGGTACAATATAAAATTCAGGAGACAAAAAGTCTTAACACTACTGCTATAGAAATCGAGTCCAGTCACTTTAGCCTTTTACGTTTTACAGGCATTGAATGTTAATGCAGTACTATTTGCATACTCAAAATGTAGGCAAAATTGTGGACTGTGCAAAGTTAGCTAATTAAAATCCAAATGGTGGTGGAAGCCTAATATTGCAGGATCTGCAATTTCTGCAATATTGCAAATGAAGTAGGACCTTACTCATGGGCATAACCCATCCTTACTATAAAGTGCTGAATCTAAATACTATGGTGAGTGTGTGTACAGTTAGCTCCCAGCTGGGAGTGTCTACCTGAACAGGCACTGAACCCTGGTTGGAAATTACCAGGCCATTGTCTAGCTCAGTAGGGTCTCCTCCACAGGACACTACTGGGTTAGGGAACAGTAATGCCTCAGGTATCCCACAAGGGGGCACTGAAAGATCCATACACCCCATCACAGAGTGGTACCACAAATACCATTCAGTAACAAAACAAAATCAGCCTGCACTGTGTTGACTATAATGGACACACATTGGCTTCAATGACCAAGTTAGAACACACTGAAATGTTTTGAATCCTGAACATTTGAATGTAGGAAAAATCAGGGAAAATGCGAGGGGCTTGGGGGGTGGAGAAGAGGGAGAAAGAGTCCCTGAATTTTCTTTTTGGACCCATTCTAATGGAATTCCTCTGAAAGACAGTTTGGTCCCTTGTCTTTGTATTTAAGGCTCAATTCCACATTATGATCTGTGGAAGGACTGCTATGCCTGCACCAATTACAATGCAAGATCTACAGCTTTCACATAAAGCAGAGAAAAACAAGCAGTCATTCAGCTACGTCATGACAAACTAAAGGCTCTCAATTTGATTTGGCTACTTCCATGGACTCTCACACATTGTGCAACTGGCTGGTAATTCTGAGGCACTGCCTGTATTTAGCAGCTTCCTTTGGCAACAGGGATTACAGCTGGACTTAATTTACCATCTCAGATTTTGCACATGGAGAGGCCACATCTTGCGCACCCAGCAGAATTTCCCAGCTTCTTACAGTACACTTTAAACACATGGCTGCATCGGTGAGATATTCATTCACCAGTTGATTTATCAGCCATACATAGTTAAGTGGGCATGTCACACACCAGAAGGCTAAATCCTGGAGCGCCATCATCTTCATCAGCTCCTTAAACTTCCTCCTTTCTTTTGCCACATTGAGTGACATGAAGTATATGAGTGGAGAGAAAGCCACTGCAGTGCAGACAACCAAAAAGTCATAGTTAATGCCTTGTCCCACACGGATGGGAGGTAGCCTCATCTGTACAGCAGTGACTGATCGCAGCTCTTCCATCACTGAGTGGTTTAATGCAATCTAAAATACAAAAGTAACCAGTTAGATTCATTTGACAAGACCACAGATTTTTAGGGACATATTGTCAATGATTCTTGGCTGTGAGAGCTGGACTTGAGCACTCTCACTGTAAACTTCTCCGTCGGAATTAAGGAAAGATGAGAAAAGGGCAACTTAATTCACTCTCCACACAAACACTCACTGATGCCTGAGCTCACAGACCCTGAAGCTTCAGCTGTAAAGGAGGATGATAGGAGCCAAGTGGAAAACATTCCAATCACCAGCAAGAAAACCCCATGTTTCTTGCTGTTTTCCAAAGCAGCAAACATTTTCACTCTAGCCTCATGGCACAGGGTTGGCGGGCGTGGTATGTGTGTGTGTGTGTTTGTGTGTGTGTTCATGCACACGCAAATGGCAGGCATTTTTTCCAAGTGTTAAACTCTCATTTTGACACAAGAGGAGCAACATTCTATCACTGGAGCACTGGTGGTAGCGTCGGGATGTTTTTCTTGGAAGGGCGGCGTTCAGGGTGTTATTTCCAGCAGTGTGTTGCTTTAACGTGGAGACAGTGTGGCCTGGTGTACAGACAGAACATTAGACTGTGATTCAGCCTGCTTGGTGAACTTGGGGAAGTCACTGCATCGCTCAGTTTCCCCATCTGTAAAATGGGGCTAGCGATAGTGACCTCCTCTGTAAAACGCTTTAAGATCTACTGGCGAACAGTGCCGTATAAGAGCTAGGTATTATTATGAACATGGTGCCACACACAAAGATAGTCCAATTATGCCTTCCTCAGTGCAGCTACACTAGATTTGGAGAAGATGCCAGGGTGCCGTACTTTGGCTGCAAATGCTAGCATGCAGGAATGCAGTGGAGGGTGGCTTGCTCTGTTGCATGCCTTTGTGGAGCTGAGGCAGATTCATGGCCTCACACGCTGCATACTGGCAAGGGAGTGCAGGGCTGGGAGCAGGTGACACCCTTCCAACAGGTAGAGTAAGAGTCAATGTTGACTGTGCTCCACTGGAGACATGATGACTTCTACAGTCAGACAATAACTGCTGGAAGGCAGTGGGGTCTGGAGGAATGTGCGCAGGTTTAGGAAACAGGCAGTCATGAGTTTAAAATATGGCTATATCATCGAATCTCTGTCTCCCTCAACAGTAAGGGGATAATGTTCCTCATGGGGGTGTTATAAGAATTATTTAATGTCTTGTACACTGGGTTTACAATGTAGAGTGCTAGATAAATACGACTATTTAACTACTGCAGCTGGTGTGCAAATGCAAGCACTTTCCACCAGCTCACCATAGTGCTCTAAGAAACGATCTGTTTATTTTAGGTATTTATAGGAAAGTGCTATTAATTCCATTTTACAGATGGGGAACTTAGTCACGGGGAGGCTAACTGACTTGCCCAAGATTACATAGGAAGCTTGTGTCCCAGATGGGAATCACATCTGGTCTCCAGCGCTCCAAACTAGTGCCTTAACCACTGGGCCCTCCTTCCTTTCACAGCATTTGTGCAATTCAGCGCTTGGACCACATTATGGTAGACTTATGGGCACCCTATTTGGTGTGCTCAGTATTTTCACATGGATAGAAACAGAGAAATATAGGGCTGGAAGGGAACTCAGTAGGTTATCTAGTACATCCCCCCATGTTGAGAATGGATTCAATATATTTAGACCATCCCTGACAAGTGTTTATCTAACCTGTTCTTAAAAACCTCCAGTGACGTAGATTTCACAACCTCTCTTAGTAACCTATTCCATTACTTCACTATCCTTACAGTTAGAAAGTTTGTCCTATTATCTAACTTAAATCTCTCTTTCTGCAGTTTTTTAACCAGTTATTTACACACTTTAGAGTAATTTCATCTAGGCCATATTTCCCTAGTTTTCTTAGGCGAATGTCATGTGAGACTGGGTCAAAAGCCTTGCTAAAATCAAGATACATCACGTCTACTGCTTCTCCCTATCCACTAGGCCTGTAATGCTGTCAAAGAAAGAAAAGAGGTTGCTTTGGCATGATTTGTTCTTGATAGATCCATGCCGGTTATTACTTATCACCCTATGATCCTCTTGATACTTACATACTGATTGTTTAATAATTAGTTCCAGTATCTTTCTAGGTATCAAAATGAGGCTGACTGGTCTATAATTCCCTGGGTCCTCTTTGTTCATCCTTTAAAGATAGGTACTATGTTTGCCTTTCTCCAGTCCTCTGGACCCTTACCTGCCCTCCATGAATTCTCAAAGATAATTGCTAGTGGTTCCGAGACTGCTTCAGTTAGTTCCTTATCATAGAATCATAGAATATCAGGGTTGGAAGGGACCTCAGGAGGTCATCTAGTCCAACCCCCTGCTCAAAGCAGGACCAATTCCCAACTAAATCATCCCAGCCAGGGCTTTGTCAAGCTGGGCCTTAAAAACCTCCAAGGAAGGAGATTCCACCACTTCCCTAGGTAACGCATTCCAGTGCTTCACCACCCTCCTAGTGAAATAGTGTTTCCTAATACCCAACCTAGACCTCGCCTACTGCAACTTGAGACCATTGCTCCTTGTTCTGTCATCTGCCACCACTGAGAACAGCCGAGCTCCATTCTCTTTGGAACCCTCCTTCAGATAGTTGAAAGCAGCTATCTAATCCCCCCTCATTCTTCTCTTCTGGAGACTAAACA
The DNA here is from genome assembly GCF_002925995.2 of Terrapene triunguis. Classification (NCBI taxonomy): domain Eukaryota; kingdom Metazoa; phylum Chordata; order Testudines; family Emydidae; genus Terrapene; species Terrapene triunguis. The sequence goes on along the minus strand of NW_020664543.1, from coordinate 5,939,978 downwards.
ATCCCAGTTCCCTCAGCCTCTCCTCATAAGTCATGTGCTCCAGACCCCTAATCATTTTTGTTGCCCTCCGCTGGACTCTTTCCAATTTTTCCACATCCCTCTTGTAGTGTGGGGCCCAAAACCTGAGAATGAATTTCATCAAGGCCCGCTGATGTGAATACATCTAATTTCTCTAAAAAGCTCCATCTACATGTAAACTATTTGGTCAGAGATTTTCTTTGGTTAGGTCTAATACTAATAATCTGGCTAAAATGAACTGACTTTCAAGCTCCCGACTCTACTTACTTGAATGATAGCAGCATCAATGTTTGCTTGCAGGGGAACAAATCCTGAAGTCCACTGTTGAGTAACAGGACAAGTGACGTCGTCATAAAATACTGAGCCAGAGCAGCTGTCTTTAGGAAAGATTTAAAAAAAAAAAAGCAAAATAGTAGTGTGTGTGTGTGTGTGTGTGAGAGAGAGGGGGCTGGTCCACACTAAGCCCCAGTTCGAACTAAGATACGCAACTTCAGCTACGTGAATAACGTAGCTGAAGTCGAAGTATCTTAGTTCAAACTTAAAGGTACTTACCACGGGTCCACACGCGGCAGGCAGGCTCCCCCCGTCGACTCCGCCTACTCCTCTCGTGGAGCAGGATTACCGGTGTCGACGGCGAGCACTTCCGGGATCGATTTATCGCGTCTAGACAAGAAGCGATAAATCGATCCCAGAAGATCGATTGAACCAGCGGGTAAGTATAGACGTACCCAGAGAGAGGGGTTACATGCCTCAGAGGATTAGCAATGGGAAGTGGAGCCTATCACCTGTAGGTCCCCCAATTAGACTGTACTCTGTGGCTGAAATCCTGACCCTGCTGAAGTTAATGGCAAAACCTCCTATTGACATCGGTGGGTTTCACTGGATGTCAATAGTGGCGGAGAATCATTTCCATATCATGGGTGCTCAGTGGTCATTATGCAATGATTTGGGGGAGTCTTAGTGTGGGCTGGGCTGGGGGGGGGGGTTACAGCTGCGCCGGAGGAGCTGCTGGTGTGGGGACGCCGGGCAGCCCCACGTTCCACTCCTTTCGCCGCTGCAGCTCCCGGGATATCAGGCCTGCTCTGCATGGCTGCTGTACAGACACCAGGCAGGAGGACTCAGGAGACGCAACTGCATGGAAGGGCGGGGGCGGGACCATACCACCGTACTTGGGGCTTACAGAACACTGGGCTTGTCAGGCAGTTCCTGATCAAAAATTTTCCAGGCGAATGTTTTTCAGCCAGAAAACGTCAATTTGTCAACGTCAACATTGTGGGGGGAAATGTGTCATTTCTGATGAAATTTCAGTCAGGAAGAAAATGCTTCAATAAGGTCCTTATTGATGTTTTATTTTGAAATGACTTCTTGTTTCTAAATATGTTATTTTATATTATTTTATTTGTATATATTTTATATTATGCCAATTACGATACTGATTTACCAAATCCAGAAGCAAACCTGTTACTCGTTAGATCAATTACCAATCATCAAACCAATTACCAGTTAGAAGACCAATTTTCAATTATAACATCAATTATTTTCTTTTCTATTATAAATTTTAAAAAATGAAACTAATTCTGAAATAAAATAAAAAAAATAAAATATTTTAAAAAGTTTAAACAAAAACAAAACATTTCAAATGAGCCAAAACAATTTCCCCCCCACAAATTCTGTTTTGTGTGAAATTTTGAAATTTCAGCTTTTCATTCCAATTGAGAACATTTTTTTTTTTAAATATCAGAATTTTCCCTGGAACAGAATTCTGATTCCCAAACAGATCTATTCCTGAGTATACTGAGTGGGTGCCATTGGGTGCTGAAACTTTGACCAAGTTAGCTACTTCCGTGAATGCCCGTGGCCAGAGTCACCCAACAATCTGTTCCAAATAGACAGATATCCCATATTCGAGAATCAATATTAGAAAATAGTTGTTTGAACACTAATTTTATTCCTACATAGATTTTAATCTCATGTCGACCTTTATAATTTGTGATTAAATTGAAAGATTAAAATTCACAATTATTTGTGTTAAACTGGAAAAATCACCTGAATGATGATCCATATTGTCCCTTTGCAAATGGAATGAAGAATAAGCATGGGAAGCTAACTCATAAGAAAAAGCATCATTAAAGTTAACTTCTATTGTGTCATAGAAGGTCATATTAGTGCTCTCTTCTCCAGTGTTGTTTTCAAAAATATGTAGACCTGTGATATATAAGAAAAATAAATGCGCATGTTTACATCTATTGTCTACCAAAACATCAGACGACCGTCACTTTTCTGACAAGCAAATTGAACCATTAAAACTAGGGAAGGACGGATTCATTTTGTCTAATGTTAAGTGCACTTCCAAATTGTGGGTTTGGAACTTTGACTTGAATGTTAAGACAGCATTTCATTCAAGAGAGGAGTGAAAAACAAATACGGAGCAACTACTAAAAACAGAAGCAGAGAGAGCCAGAGGGAAAAAATATAATGAATATAGAGATCCCTAGGCCAATGGAGTAAGTTAAAGCAGCCCCAAGGCAGCTCGTAAAAAAACACCAGGCCAACAGCAGTGCAGACTGGCAATCAGAACTGGAGAGCCATAACTAGCACCCGAGTGTCCCCAACATACTCTTTTCTGCACTGAGTGGCACATGGCCACAAGAGAGAATCTGCCCCATGATATTCATTAGCACCACACAGGTGGACTGGCACTCGTATCCTCTGGCATTAGAGATTAATATCTAACAAATATTCAGTACCAGCAAAATACACCTTTTAGTAAAAAGTCTCATGAAACACAGGAAATGTAAAAAAACAACTGTGTAATATAGTTAGGAGAGAACGTACCCTTCAAAAAGGAAACAGAAGCCATATGCTGCATTATTTGTCTGGTAGTATGCGTCACTGGTGTATACTGAACTACAAATGTGCTATCATTAAACTCATCTACGCGCCCAAGGTCATCTGAAGGTATTGCAGGGAATCGCTTGTACCAACTAGTAATAATATCCAGATACAATATGAGAGGTATCAGTAGTGAGAGGAGCAATTCCTAAGGAGAAAAAAATTTGAAGCAAATTAGAAGTTGGTAGCACATATGCAAATCACCTGACCAGCAACCATACTGCCCCATAGAAGGAACTTATCCCATTGTAGGGTTTTGGCATACGCTTTGGGAGAGCAGCTCCTGACTGAATGACCTTACATACTTGCATATTTGTTATGCAAAGTCCGCCCCTTGGCTACGCTGTGAAGCATGCAGTCAAAGCTCAAGTGCCTTCATCCTGTCAAGAAGTTAAGAATGGCAATTTCTGACTTTTCTCAAGCACTTTTGGAACAATTGATGAGTGAGCATTGACCCATGCAGTTATACCTGATACCCTCCCAGTCACAACCCCGGTTAGCCAATTAGATTCCTTTTAATGATTGCCAAGGATATAACTTTTTATAACATTGTGCTATTTTTCCAGCTTCTGTAGAGTAGAAATGGCATACAGAGCCAGTCCTACACAGAGGGATGGGAGGTCAAAGGTTTGGGGCCCCATCTCCGCCAGAGACTGCATTTCAGGTTATCTCAGTCTTGTACACTTTCTTGAGCATTAAATTCACCGACTTTTTTTTTTTTTTTTTTTTTGTAAGCAGAGAACAGCCTGGTAATGAAACAAGCCAAACGGTCAATGAAATGCAAAGAGCACCGAGAGGGTCAATAGCAACTGAAGAGTGAGAGCCGGCCTTTGCCTTCATGGCACTGGACCATGTCGCAGGTCATGCAGAGCTTCAGACCCAGATTGTCAAAGGTATTTAGGCACCTGACTCCCACTGAAACCAGTGGGAGCCAGATGCCTCAGTACCATTGGGGATCTGGGCCTCAGTGTTTGAGCGGAGCACAAAGCTTCCTAGAAGTTCCCAGCAGGCAGCTGTAGCTTAGCCATTGCACCACACATAAGGATGCTTGCTACAGATGGGAAGGTGGGGCTTTGTTCTGCCTCTGACCGGTTCTCTTTGGGTGGGGCAGTCTGGCTCCACGACTGCTGCCTGTTGTACAAGTTCTCCGGTGAAGAGCAGCCCCAGCCTCAGAACAAACCCCAGCTCTTCTGACTTGCCTGTAAACTCTGCTTTTTCTTCCTCCATTTCACCAGTATATGCTTTAATAGCAGGGCCCCGGTTTGTTGACACACACTGATCTCTCGCTGACGTCTAGGAAGCATTTCTGGAATGGGGTGAGAGAGAGTGAGAGGGTTTTTTTTCTATTGGTACAACTGAACGGAGCACTTTATGTGGTATGTGGGGGGGGGCAGGTCATCTGTGATGGGTCTTTTGGAGCATCTGGATTTCATTTAATGAGTCTGTCATCCATATGTCTCATAAAGGGAAACTCATATCTCCTTTCCTCCTGGTGGCAGGCATTAGCTCATCTTATTTTCAGCTGTAATGCCAAACGCTTACATGAAACAAGACTATTTAGTGGATTGTCTTTTTTTTTTTAAATGTATGTATGGGAGAGTCAGTATATTGATCTGCTATTTGCTGTTAAGGGCTTGAGAGAGATTATTGGGAATGTGCCCATCATTTATAATTAATATGGAGTAAAATTCATGATAAAGGGAAAACACACCCTCTATCTCTTTACATGAGTTAAATGCTTTAGAATTACTACCACCTTCCTTTAAGACAAACGCCCAGAGCAGATGGAAGATGCACACGTTGGGCTGAAAGCCTACTATGATGTGGCTGTAAGTTCCAATAAACCTTTGCATCATATAAGTGACTAGGACCCAGATCCTCAAAGGTATTTAGGTTCCTAACTTCCATTCATTTCCAATGGAGCCTAAATACCTTTCAAGATCTGGGTCTAGGGAACCCCCTAAGCTCATTTATGCAGGACAAAGGACATAAAAATGAATAACTGTAATACACATGAAACAGCGAGGATAGCTCTGTAAACATCTTCATTCAGGGTACCTATCTGCTCCGATCATCTAGTCATGTCAAAGAAATCAAAAGGCAACTAAAGTGAACCTAGCTAAGTTGTGTGTTGTGAATTTTCAGACTAGTTACGACCTATAAACAACTTAGTTTTGTTTATAATATGAATCTCTCTCTCTAGCCTTAATAAAATCTTGCTTTCATTAGGCCAGTTGTGGCCTTGGAATGTTGTTCTGGACCTGGGAAGAGGAAACCATCCTCATAAAACAGGGTATCTGAAAACTGACTCATCTTGGGTTCTTGGTGAAAAAGGAACATACTAAAGGGGACCTCTCACAGAAGAGGCTGTGGTTTTGGTGGACAGGCGGGAGGTACCTATCAGCCACAGATATGCAGGGGGTGTGGCTGACAAGGATGCTTGTCTATATTTATTAGGACCGGACCATGAGCGTAACACCAAGCACCTTTCACTTCCACTGAATTCAGCATACCTCAGAAGGTACTCAGCACTAGAGCTGGTTGGAAATTTGCACTGCTCCCCCCCACCCCTCAAAAAAGTTTCAAGTTTGCAGTGAAAAATCAACATCAGCAACATTTCAGCTGAAAACTGAACATTTCAATTTGGAAATGCTACTGTAGTGCTTCAATGGCCTCATTCTCCTCTGTGGGCCAGGCTCCTTGCAAGGATGAATCTTAACGATGCACCATAGGCCCTCCTTGTGGTGAGCTGTGATGGTGCTTTGTGGGAGTTCCTGGCCCAGGTGCATCATGGGAGATGTTAGTCCAGTTGGGGAACCCACTCCAGAGAGGAAAACGGGGACATGAGGCACCCAAACTTCAACTCCCAGAAAGCACCACCAGTGGCATATCCAAATTAAAAATTTTGGATATTTGAGAGTTTAACACAAAGTTGACCTTTTCCGCAGACAGCCGTTTGTGAAGTTTTTGTGGAAAAATTGTTGAGCTGAAAGTCTAATATTCCATCAAACAATAGTGTTGCTCGGCCTCACTCAACACTTCGAAGCACAAACAGCTGATCAGGGAAACCCAGCTTCTAGAATCAGAACGGAGTCCTGAGAGGAGCCATCTGCTAATGTCAGGCTCCCAGCAGAACTTCAAACTAGACTTGGTCAGGTTAACAATTGTCTTGTTCAGCAAAACTTTTCAGAATTTTAATTTTTTTCCTGTTTTGACTCAGGAAGAAACCAAGACCTTTCAAAGTTTTTCATGAAAAAAGAGAGCCCACCCACCCCCAAATAGCCAATCGGTTGGTGATTAGGGCAGTCCACAGGGAGGTGGGAGACCCAGGTTCAAGTACCTGGGGGGAGGGATAGCTCAGTGGTTTGAGCATGGGCCTGCTAAACCCAGGGTTATGAGTTCAATCCTTGAGGGGGCCATTTAGGGATCGGGGGCAAAAATCTGTCTGGGGATGGGTCCTGCTTTGAACAGGGGGTTGGACTAGATAACCTCCTGAGGTCCCTTCTAATCCTGATATTCTATGATACCTACTTGACCATTCTCTGACATCCCAGTGGCTATTCTGGGGTGGGTCTCTCTTAAACTTTCCCGTTGACGCTATTCTACTTTGTATAACTCTTCATCAGGGCAAGTACTGGAACCTGGGTCTCTCATGGCCCATGTGAATCCCTAACCACCAGACTATTGGCTGGTCTGGTGTGCAATTCTCTCTGGTTTTGCCCAGAAATTCCATCCTGGACCCAAGGACCCTTTCCCAACAAAAGTTTTAGTCAACACTGGTACACCCCCAGGAAAAGTTCCAGTTTCAACAAACAGCCATTTTCTGATGAAAAACCCTTTGGTCAAAAATTTCCCAACCAGCTATACATCAAACAAGACACGCTTAAGCAAAATCATTTGCAGCGTCAGTAAACACGAAAGACTGTAGAGAGGGAAGAGCACTAATAGAACGATAGGGGCTCAGATAGCAGAGAATCAGAACAGGCAGAAATAAACTCACCTTCACAAAAGCCTGCGAGGAAGAAGGAACCCGGGACACTTGGAAAAGGCTGCGAAGATAGTGAACCACTCTCCTTGTTTCTCTGCACAGTGGTTTTGATGCCAGCTGGATGAGCTAGTTATTCAGAACAGTCACTGAAAGGAAACAGTGTCCTTTTAACTGTCATGCTGCCAAAACACTCTGTTCATGTGACCATTTCCCCGTATTTCTCAATTGTCTTCTCCCTCCCCTTCGCTTACTACCAGTTCTCAGAACTGCAGTTATGCTCATAATACCGCAAACAAACTTAGCAAGAGAGAGCAGTCCCAAGAAAGTTACAGTCAAAAGTTTCTTAGAACTTTGCCTCTGCACCTTTCAGCTTAAATGAAAGCTGGACAAAGGTCAAAGCCCAAAAATCTGGTCTGAGACAGCAACGAGTCAATATGAGCTTGATCCTGTGAGAGGCTGAGCACTTCTTTGGGAATGCTTAGTGACCGCAGCTCCCGCTGAACTCAGTGGTGTTTGACAGAACTCAGAAGCTTGCAGGATTGGGCCCTATGCAAATAGAAAGCCTTGTTGTGGGGGAGGGGACTATTGAGGGTTGAATTCATCCCTGGGCCAGAGCTGAGTTCAGTAAAGGAACTCAGGGGGATGAGTGTGAAGAGGTGCCTTTATGCCACCTTTGCTCCTGCTCCAAACTGAGGGCTTCTGGGAGCTGTAGCTGTCCCTGGCATAGGTTAGAGCCGTCTGGAAAATTGTCCTAGCTTGCACTTAGTTGGCAACTGCCCCAATAAAAACAACGACTAACACGGCTACCCCCTGATACTTGCCCCAATAAGTTATTGTGGCCTCCAGGATAATCTTGGGCTATAGGAATGCCCCAGCCATGCCCCCTCCCCCCTCCAATGTGCCTCTGCCAGGGACGTCCTCCTTTTTCAGAGGCTATCCTTGCCCACTCTGATCCTTATTATATCTTCTGTGGTATTGTTTGTGGAGAGAGAACAATCTCTATGGTTCTCAAGAGAGTTGTACTCAACCAATCACCTATGTCCATTCCTGTCTCCCCTGAGGTTAGAGGTCAGTGAGTCCCCAAGGTGCACATCTGCGACTGGACCAGCGGTATCTGTGGCTCAAGTCAGGTTGTACTAATATGCACCAGAAAACTAACTCAACAGTTTTGCCCGACGTCTCTTCAGAGTCACAGCTGTTCCCTTTAAGGACAAGCAGAGCTGGCTCGATAGGATTTTTGCAGCTATTATTCCATAAAGTTAGCCATTTTTCGTTGTTTCTTCCAGTTATTCAATTTTTCGGTTGCTCAAGCCGCCATAGAGACAAAAATCCATTTTAACACTCCTGTTAGCATAGCAGAGCGAACACAGCTAGGTGCGAGTGAGATGGGTCCTATTCTTCCTCAGATAGCAACAACAGGTTTGGTGATTTAAGCCACGATCCTACCGCACCATCTGCACAGCACTCCTGAAAGAGGAACCCACTGAAATAACTGAGGATGTGGTTGGATTAACTGCCCAGTGGTGTTGCACGCAAGTATAACCAAGGGCAAAATAAGACGACAGTGGGGTTTGCAGAACGTGGCCTGTGGAATCTTTGTCATAGAATCATAGAATATCAGGGCTGGAAGGGACCTCAGGAGGTCATCTAGTCCAATCCCCTGCTCAAACCAGGACCAATCCCCAACTAAATCATCCCAGCCAGAGCTTAATAGCTTGACCCAAAGTTGGGTATATATATTGTAACTTGAGGATTAACAGGTTCATGTCCCAAGATCAGGCCCAGTAAGATTACTGTAAAATTATCATATAATTTGGGAACCCCAATGTGTACAGGTGCAACACTCACACCATAGGAACTCTCTCTATATATATTTACAAATATATAATTTATTAATTTTCCAGCAAAGATTATACACACACTTAAACTTAACAAGGCAGATAGAGATAATACAGAAAGTTCATTTGGACATCCATACTTACACCCTTATCTTGCTTAACTCACTTAACCATTATCTTACATAGTTAATCATTATCTTTCTCATCACCGTCATCGTCCTCATCCTTCCCGGTGGCCATCATTCTGGCCCCTCCCAAGGTCTACATCTCTCCAACCTTCTGTTGCCCCTGGGATGTTACTTTTATAGTAGGTTACACTGACGCTGCCATGTCCAATGCATATTCAATAGAGGTCCTTATTTGTATTTCCTTACCTTAAGGTGTCCATTTTCTATAGGTTAGTATATGTATGACGTTACCCTATTAGCATACACATCAATTTGCTGTTATGGAACCTTTGCGGTCAGAGGTTCTGTCCGGAACCTTCCAGATGCTGGTGTCAGCTATGTTCTGTGGGTGGCTGATGTCAGTATTCGGGACAAAATTCCCCTCTTGCTTGCTACTTTCAGTTCTCTATAACTTATGAGTTACTTATGTTTATATATACCAGAGATTATAGGCCTCAAGCTTCATACTATCTACTAAAGCCAAATCTTACAGGATAAAAGCCTGTAGGTTCCTTGCATTACTACTAAATATAATAAAGCAGAAGAACAAAGCAATGAATATAATACAGGTAAGCTGCCCCACTGGGCTACAGCTTTGTCAAGCCAGGCCTTAAAAACCTCTAAGGATGGAGATTCCACCACCTCCCTAGGTAACCCATTCGGGTGCTTCACCACCCTCCTTGTGAAATAGTGTTTCCTAATATCCAACCTAGACCTCCCCCACTGCAACTTGAGACCATTGCTCCTTGTTCTGTCATCTGCCACCACTGAGAACAGCCGAGCTCCATCCTCTTTGGAACCCCCCTTCAGGTAGTTGAAGGCTGCTATCAAATCCCCCCTCACTCTTCTCTTCTGCAGACTCAATAACCCCAGATCCCTCAGCCTCTCCTCGTAAGTCATGTGCCCCAGCCCCCAATCATTTTTGTTGTCCTCCGCTGGACTCTCTCCAATTTGTCCACATCCTTTCTGTAGTGGGGGGACCAAAATTGGAGGCGATACTCCAGGTGTGGCCTCACCAGTGCTGAATAGAGGGGAATAATCACTTCCCTTGATCTGCTGGCAATGCTCCTACTAATACAGCCCAATATGCTGTTGGCCTTCTTGGCAACAAGGGCACACTGCTGACTCATCTCCAGCTTCTTGTCCCCTGTAATCCCCAGGTCCTTTTCTGAAGATCAGCCAGAAAGAGCACAGCTTGACTTTCACAGCACAGGTTGAGTCTTCAGGCCTGGCAACTAGGGGAGTGTATCCCACACAGGCCTTGAAGTGGTTAATGTGGGCCTGAAAGACCAAATAGCATACCTGGCAACACCTGAGAGAGAGAGAAAGCCAAGCTTAACTGAATGAAGCCTAGCTGAGGAGGGGCTGGGTGGTGATTATGAAGCCAGGAAGTTTGTAGCAAAGGGGCTGAGGGAGACAGGCTGTAGTCACTCTCTGAGGGATAGAAGAGGTAGGAAGCGGTCTAGGGAGGCAGCCAACTTGGCTGCCAGCTACAGGGTCCATGGACTGGAACTCAGAGTAGAGGACTGGCTTGGGTTTCCCTACAAGCTCCTGAGGTAAGAGATGTAAGGCAGTGGTTCTCAAACTTGGGCCACCGCTTGTTCAGGGAAAGCCCCTGGCTGGCCGGGCTGTTTACCTGCCGCGTCCGCCGATCGCTGCTCCCACTGGCCGCGGTTCGCTGCTCCAGGCCAATGGCGGCTGCAGGAAGGGCGGCCAGCACGTCCCTCTGCCCGCGCCGCTTCCTGCAGCCCCCATTGGCCTGGAGTGGCGAACCGCGGCCAGTGGGAGCCGCGATCGGCCGAACCTGTGGACGCAGCAGGTAAACAAACCGGCCCGGCCAGCCAGGGGCTTTCCCTGAACAAGCGGCGGCCCAAGTTTGAGAACCACTGATGTAAGGAACATGGAGCCCAGAGACAGAGGAAAGACCTGCTGTAAGGTCATTGGATGATAGCTTGGTTCTGCTACCCCAGAAGGGGTGGACTAAAGTATGACTTGCCCACAGGGCCAAGTTGTGAGAAGAGAAACCAATGCTGTGATGGAGCTACCATGGGCAGGGGGCACCATATGGGGAGACAGCCGCTACACCACATCTGACCACGAGGAGGCGCTACTGCACTGAGAAAACCGCTTTATGGGGTAAAATGCCTTGTTTACTTCCAAACTGAGAAGTGTGTTTTTGGAAAGCATTAAAACATAATTTTATCTTCTCCTTTTTCTGAGTTGGGGGAAGTGCCCCAACTGTCTGAACTGTAGCACTTCCACAAGGTAGAACTTAAAGCCCAGATTTTTAAAGGTATTTAGGTGTGGCAGTACTCAGCGTTGCAACGCCTAACTAATTTCGGGGCCTAAATCTCATTTTCAGAAGGGACTTAGGCACAGAGGAACTTCCAACCACTGATGGGCTCCTAAATTAGTTAGGTGCTGCAGTGCTAAGTGCTGAAATACCTAAACGCTCTTAAAAATCTGGGCGTAAATGTCTTTCTACATTTAAAGATAATGAAGTACTGAACAGTATTCTCATTATCAGTATTCCCTAAGCTGTACAGGTATGCAGGGCTGTACAATTGTAAACGCACTGAACAGTGAAGTGTCACCGCACCCTATCTAACAGCACAAGCTGATAAAACACATTGTTATATAACAGAGCGAACAGAGTAGTACACAACAGAGTCAACGTGAGGGGTGGATGGTTCTGGGATGATTTATGCAGCAAATTATCTTAAACACTTAGGGGAAAAGGATGAATTTTATAAGCTGTTTCGGCATCTTTTCTTTATGTTTCAACACACAGAGTGGTACGAAAAGCCATTTAAATCTGCAGGCTGCTACATACCTGTAACTGTTGCAAATGAACACGTGGGCACTAATAAATTATTCCCATGAAACAAACATGACATTTCCTACCTATATGATGCTAGTTCAGACTCCAATAAGCAGCAGGTTTGACTCGTGATAGTGATATTGTAAGCAGAGTACAAGTATCTTCTTGTGGACGCTAAATCATTTCTAGTTACTCCACTGACTAAACTGCCATGTGTTTGAAGTCACCCACCTATGACTGAAGGCTCAACTTCATACAGACTTCTCCTCTAATGAGACAAACATAATAAATGACCATAGAATGGCTTAGATTTTATAATTAGAGATAGAAAGAAAACAGATGCACTGTATATAAACTGACTTCTTTTTGTGCACTAGATGATGGTGTTTCTCAGTTATTCACTTCCCTTCAGAGGAAAGTGCACAGGAATGGAGACAGGAACGTAAGCGCCAGTCACTGCTCCGCCACTAACTCACCATGTGACCTTGGCCAAGTCACTTAACCTTTCTTTGCCTCATTAACCTCCATAGAGCTAATACTTACCTCTTAGGGGGTTTGTGAGTCTTTAGCCCTCATTCCTACCCTGCTCTCTTCAGACTAAGGGAGCACACAAAGGGCTTGGGAGTGCGAGGAGTTGGATTATGCTTCCTGACTAGCCTTGCTCGGATGCACGTCATCCCCATTCACACTTGTGCTGCAGCACTCCTACCAAACGGTTACTTCCAAGTGCAAAGTTGGACTATTTGTGTTACACCATGAACACGTAAAGCACTATACACTCACTGCACGGTTTATATAACATCTGTAAACGAGGCAGGCAGAATCTCAGTGGGAATAAATGGGCACCGCTCCATTGACAGCTCTATCCTGCTTTGCATGAGCTGAAGATCTGACCCAGAGTCTCATTCAGATGGCGGAGACTGAAGATTTATTTTAACTACAGAACAAAACTCCCCACTAGGGATGGCTAAAAAGGCATATCCATATTTAGTTAACTGTTCACGTCAAAGCATGCTTCCACATCCATATCAACCAACCCAACCCATATGTCAAGTTCACTGACTTGTTTCACAGCTGCGGGCCTGTACTTCCTCTAACACCTATTGTATGGAGAGCAATTCACCTTGAGTACCCCAATGCCTTCACCTCTAAAAATATTCTTTTCTCAAAAGAGGGGCTAATTTAAAAACATTATTCCCTTGTCCAAAGTACAGATGCTGCAAAGCTACAGGCCTGAATTTGTATTGTGCTGATAAGTGTGTGACAATGATAAGTAAATATGGGCATTATTAAATCATAACACATCAATATGGATTAAAATATAATGGAACATTTTAAAAGTCTTCCTGCTGAAGTCTTTCCCACTCAAAAGTTCCTTCCAAAGCCATATCAAAATTATCCATTTCTTGCTCACGGGAGAGTTCTAAGAACACCTGAAATGGATGACAACAAAAGTCTGGTTATTTGCTGACACTGATAACAAATACATTAAACATTTGTTACTATTTTTATGAAGGCAACACATGGGTTTGCAACTGCCCCAAAGATGAACATCACAGAGAACCAGGGGCAGCTCTAGCTTTTTTGCCGCCCCAAGCACGGCAGGCAGGCTGCCTTCGGCGGCTTGCCTGCAGGAGGTCCCTGGTCCCGCGGATTCGGCGGCATGCCTGCGGGAGGTCCGCCGGTCCTGCGGCTTTTGCGTACCCGCTGCCGAATTGCCGCTGAATCCGCAGGACCGGCGGACCTGCCTGCCGCCCTCGCAGGGACCGGCAGGGCGCCCCCCGCGGCTTGCCGCCCCAGGCACGTGCTTGGGGCGCTGGTGCCTGGAGTTGCCGCTGCAGAGAACAGGTTTTCTGCTGATACAGCTCTCTTCAGAGCAGCAGCAAGTGCTCTCTAATTTCCTGTTCACCAGCTCACCAAAGGTCAGGAGCAACACTTGGAAAAGACCATCGTCCTCTCTAAGACTGTATATTTATTTTGATTCACTTCTATGTATGTTTCTGTAAACAGATTTCCAGCCAAAGTCTTTGAAGTTGGAATTTAATGATGGCTCTTTATGGGGGCTGTTCACACCATGATGCCCTACAGACACTGCAAGGCCAGGTTTCACAGCGGGGTGTTTGCCCTTTTAATTCACTCACACGGCAGTGAGTTATGGCTTTGCCTCATGTCCTGTGCATTGAGCAGCTCACAAAGCAGACTGTGGCTCAGTCATGATCGGTCTGCCTGTTTCTCCCTGCTCCAAGAGGTCGACATACCCCTGCACTAGCCTTATATCTGCTGTCCCTTAGTGCACCAACATAGTTGTGCTGCCCAGTTCTTAGCGGGAGCGGAGGCTGCTTTGCCCACTAGGCAGCTACCCATGATGTGGATACCAGTGCAGGGGAACAGGAAGGCAACATCTGCCCTTTTACTAGGGTTACCATATGTCCGGGAGGAATTTCCAAAAAGCCGAACATGTCCGGGAAAATAGGGAGGCATGGTAAAGGGACCGCCTCCTCCCCGGGCTCCAACTTTCCCGGCTCCCGCCGCTCTCCACCGCGCGCCGGGGCTGAAGCAACTTCCCCAGCACAGCAGCAGCCGGAGCCCGGGGAGGAGACGGCTGTGCGCTCGGATGCCGCCCGCCGCCTCTGTGCCCCCGCAGATCGGGGAAGTTGTTAGTTTTGCTGCAGCCATTTGCACTCGGGCAAAAGATGCTCGGGGGACCCCGAGTGCGAGTGGAGTGGCTACAGCAAAACTAACAACTCCCCCAATCAGGGCCGGCTTTAGCAAGAGCAGGGCCCGATTCCCCCAGGAATCGGGCTGCGCTCAGGCCGGAGCTCCAGCCGGGGTCGTGGGGCTTGGGTCCAGGCTGGAGCCGGAGCCACTGGGACCGGGGTTGGGGGTGCTCGGCCGCCAGCCGGCGCCGCTTGGCCAGGGCCAGGGCTGGGCCGGAGCCGCTCGGCCGGGGCCGGTGCCCCGGGGCCCGAGCTGAGCTGGAGTCGCTGGAGCCGCCAGGGCCGGGGGTGTTGGGCTGGGTCGGAACCGCTCGGCCGGGGCCGGAGCCGCTCGGCCAGAACCGGGGCCGGCGCCCCAGGGCCCGAGCCGAGCCGGGCCAGAGCCGCCGGGGCCAGAGCCTCTTGGCCGGGGCCGGTTGCCGGAGGGAGCCGCTCAGCCGGGGGAGCCGGACTGGGCCGCGCCTCCTTGCCGCCCCCCCACCCCGCTGCCCCAGCTTACCTGCTGCCTGCCTGTTTCAGGCTTCCCGTGAACATTTGATTCGTGGGAAGCAGGGGAGGGGGAGGAGCAGGAGGGCGGAGCGTTCAGGGAGGGGAGGAGGGGGAATGTGGGGTGCTCAGGGGAGGGGGCGGAGTTGGGGCAGGGCCGGGGCGGGGAAGGGGCGGAGTTGGGGCAGGGCCTGGGCCCCTTGGAGTGTCCTCTTTTTCCAGTATTGCAATATGGTAACCCTACTTTTACTCCCCTCATGGCTCTCCAGGCTGGGCCACCATCCGACCCTCACTGCTATAATTATTCCCTTTAGAAGCTTGAAAATGAATCTTTCTCCAATAAACTCCCCCCCCCACCCTTTTTTTTTTTCCTTCCAAAGTTTGATCATTGTGCTGTGCTGCCTTCTTTATTCCCTCGTAAGTTCTGCAGCACGTGCAAACTGCCCCTGCATATTCCTTTACAATAGGCCTGGAGTCCTGTTTATAACTTTGAAATCCCATGCCTGTTCCAAAGTGTTCAAAGAAAAGCTGTACTCCTCGAGGCCGAAGGTTCGTTTGGCTGTGGAGAAATGAAGATACAGTTAAAAAAAAAAAAAGTTTCCTCTTTACAAGTCCTTTTCGAGTGAGCCTAACCTTTTGCTGATAGTTTCTCTCTTACCTGCCTCTAGCTTGGAGAAAGTCTGGGACAGAGGCAGTGCTTCTTGCATTGGTATCTTGTAAACCAGCAAAGAGGAAACCCTGAGGGAGAAAAGAAATTGCATCCATTGTCCTGTGTCTAGCTCGTAGACACCACTTTGAGTCAAACTGTGTCTGGCTCATGGGGGCCAGAAGGGAAGAAGAAAGTACAAGAAGCTTCCATATCTTATAGCATGGCCCAGACACAATGACAGTCTCTAATCAGCTTGCCAGCTAGGGACTGTAACCCGTTAATCTCTCCCAACTAGAGATCTTTGTTCAGGCTGTGACGTTTGCTGCCAAACTGCAGTAGTGGGAATGATATACTAAGTAACTCTTCAGGGGTTCAGCACCCTGATGTATTTTGTAGTTACCTTTCCTGACGATCTGCATGTGGGAAGATCCTCAGAATCTCCATATGGAGGCAATCAACCTGTGCTGGGTCCTTCACTTTAATTTCCAGTAAGTAACCTTTGCCAAACTTGCTTTTCAGGTACTGAACAGCACCAATACACCTGGAGACAAAGAAAGCAACACAGTGGGAAATACTTAGTAATGGACGAAGGGACTTGCTTCCATGACCCTCTCCTCTTAGTGGATGTCAGGGATTAAATTCAGCCGGAGTTGTCCAAAGCAGAGCTCCGGTAAATATTCTCAACCCCCCTGTTGTTTTTATAGCATGTTGGGGGGGCGGGGTAAGTGGGGGCCTCCAGGAAATACTCGGTGAGAATTTACATCCTGGTGGGTGTAATGAATGAGGTTGGCTCCATAACATCTACCTGGTTCCCTGAGAACTTCTATACTGTCCATCTTGCTATTGAGCTGATCTACGTTACAGCCTACCGGAGCTTTCCACACACCATGATGGCCACTCGATCACACACTGCCTCAGCCTCCTCCATGTAATGGGTTGTTAGGATGGCTCCTTGCTCTTTGTTTTTCAGTGCAGCCCGAATTGCTTTCCTGAAAAGAAAGACAAAAATTACTTCAGAGGAAGAGCCAAACAAGTTTTTCCATTGTATCTCCCCCTCAAAATGACAAAGGAAATGTATTTAAAACCTCATAACAACCTTACATTGATGTCTACTTTGTACTTTGAACTTCCCATTTGACCAAACTCCATTGAGGGACTGCTCTGAAATAAGATTTGCTACAGTGCTGATTTAGTGGGGAGGGGCTGTTAAGCTGTTCTTTTTTGTACCTGCTTTAGCTGAAATGTGTTTCACTTTGGCCAGTGAGAATTAGGATAGTGTCGTTTCAGAGGAGACAGCTGTCAAGTAGACAACAGTGCTAAGAAGGGATGGGATGAACCAGCTCAGAGAAAAATAAATACCAGCCTACATTTTGCTCCATCCCCTGAACTGAAACTGAGCCTCAACTGATTTTTTTTCAGATTGCGAATGGTTGGGATGTGAGCTCCCGCCAGAATTCTCAATGAAACCAAATCATAGTACCATCAGTTCTAGAGTCTAAGTTGCAGCTGTCCCTGCACTGCTAACGCAGATGGCATGAGAGAAGGCACAGTGTAGATCTGCCTACCCAACCTCCCATGCAACTGTGAAGGAATGCGACTCATCAAGGGTACTAATCTGCTTGGCTGTCCAATACTTCTTGCACTAGAAGGATCTTGGCCATTAGGGGATTAAATTTCTAAGCCAGTGTGATGACTGACATGTTGGTTGACACCAGGGCTACAACTGGGGAATCTCCCGAGCTAAAAGCCTGAGCTCACTATAGCTTGAATTAAAAGATCAGGTGCTCTAGCTGAGAACTGTAACAGAATCATATAATCTATGAACCTGGCATTAGACCCTGAACAACACCCTGAACAATGGGTTACACCAAGATTTTCCTGTGCCTAAAGTTAAGTTCCTAAATCCATATTTATGTACCTTAATAAGGGGCCTGATTTCCAAAAGTGCTTAGCACCCGGCAGCTCCTACTGACTTGAAAGTCTGTACTGCAGCAGGGGGTGCAACTTCCAGCTCACGTCATCGTACACACGCTAGCTCTGATCAAGTTAGTGTGCTAAAAATAGGAGTGTAGCTGCAACATAGTGAAAATGGCAGGATGGGATAGCTGCCCTGAGTTTGATCCTATCTGAGATCCTAGGCATGTACTCAGGCAGTTAGCCCATGCTGCTGCTTAGGCCGCCACGGCTACATTTCTATTTTTAGCACACTAGCTCAATCAGCTAATGTGGGTATGTCTATTCCAGCTGGAATTTATACCTTCCAGTGCCAGTGTAGACATGCTCAAAATCAGGCCTCTTTTTAGGTGCTTAATTGTGGATTGAGAAGCCTAACTCCCATCTCGAAAGTCTTGGCCCTCGACTTTTTATTATGCTGTTTTGATTTAGTTCTGATGTTAAAAACAGACCTAATAATTGGTTCAGGGCATTACTCACCACATGCGACTTTGCCCTTTAGGGTCCATTCCAGTTGATGGTTCGTCCAGAAGCAGAACTGTCGGATTACCCAGCATGCTCAGTGCAAAACACACCTAAAATGAAGAATAGACATTGGGAGCTAAGTTCTGTCTTCCTGGCCTACTTCACTCAAGCCAGTGGTGGTGCCCAGGTGTAAGTGAGAGCAAGTAACTCATTTTCTTTAAAAAATGATGCATAAAATTCATTTCTATGCGGGACTCTGAAATCCTCTAATTCAGAGCAAACCAAAAATATGTCAACCTTCGAAAGCTCGGTGCTTAGACTTCATTTCCTCCCTCCACACACATATATGCTTGTGATTTAAAGAAGCTGAACAATCTGAGAAACATACTGTGCAATATTCTGTACTATGTTACATGGACGTAACTCCCTTTGAAGTGAGACAGCACAAAATGCATGTTGGGCCCCACCGTCTCAGGGGACGCAACGAGAATCTCATCCATGTAACTGGAAACAGAACTAGACCCTCTGTTTACCAATGACATTTTTCATTCACACTATGGACATTTCAGAAATATGCCAGCTATTTTCTGGAGATAATTTACCAGCCATAACTTCAATATGTTTACACCCAAACAGAGATTTTATTACTGTATATTTGAAACAAAAATTCATTTTAGAACATGAAGGGTTGGATTCTGCTCTCGTTTATATCAATGCAAATGTGAAAAGGACTCCACTAGCTTAGTGGAGTTATTCCAGATACAACACTGGGCAACGAGGAGCAAAATTCGTCCCAGGGTTTGAGCCAAGAAAAACGCAAATGCTCACCTTTCTAGTTACCCCAGCAGATAATTTTCTAGTCACTTTCTTGACATGATCCTGAAGCTCCAGAGCCTTTGCTATCCTGTGAGGAAGGAGAAAGAAAGGAAGTAAAATGAACATTTGGTTTTTCCCCAACTCAACACTTTTACCTGAGACTGACAGCACAATGGATAGAGTGGGCTCGGTTACTCCCGTTTGTGGGAGCGGCTGGGCCCTGGGAGGAAGTCTCTTCCACAGAGAGTACAGGGGTTCTGAGAGGAGAGGTTAGTTTTCATTTCTCAGTAGGGACTCCTGATGGAATTTGCTTGGGACACACATCTCCTTGATGTCCCCCCTGCAACCAGCAATACCCTTTTATTTGGGCTTTTCAGCAGAACCCCCCGAGGTTTGCCCTTCCCTGACAGCTCCTCTGAATGACAATGCTCTGCCCCCACTGGTAAAGGAGGTGTCCATTTCCCCTTTTTCCATCACTTCTGGTGAAGCTTTGGCCACTCGGTTTTAGCATTCTTCTTAGTTCTTTTCCTGATGGTACCAACTGAAGATGATTTGTTTTGGAAGTGTGTTGCTTTCTTTCTGCAAAATGACTTGGTTTTTTTGCATTTATTCTCTTCTCCTAAGCAAAAGGCATGTGTAACCCCAGACAATCCTTACTTCCCCCTTCCACAGGAAAATTCTTGTGGATCTATACTATGGTGCTGAAAAAAATGGATGCTGCAAGTCACTGTATTTGAGTTTTCTGAGATGCCCGTAAACTTATCTGACTGTGTATTTTCACGCAATGAAGCTGACCCATCGAAGAGTGCAAATCTTTCCAAAACTCATGTTCTGAAGTCTTTTCATAATCTCAAGAATCCTTCTGTTTCAGCATGCTACTCTGTCCAAAATTTTTCTGGAAAGTCTGCTAATTTTTTATTTTAAGCAACAAAATCATCAGAAACTAAACAAGAGAAGTTTTTTAAACAAGCTGTTCCTAATAGGATAGAATCTCTGTCTTAATCATAAGAATTATATTATTATTAGTATTAATAACAATTATAAACCCTCTCCATCTTGCCTAGAGTGGACAGTACATCATTGATTATCCCCCTAATTTCACATTTTAGCACCAGACATTTCCATCTAAAGTTTAGACACAGATACATCCAGCATTTAACACACACTAATTTTAATTCTAACTCATTCTAAATGAGAAAATCTGGATGGCGTAGTTTCTTGGCTAAATCACCAGAGGAAGACATTTGGGCAGTTTGACTGTGAAGCGTCTGGTTTTCAGCAAAATTCTACTTTCTCTCTGCTTTATAGTTCTGAGATATGAAACACGAACTGAAAACTTTATTTGTTTTACTACATACCGTTTGATAGTAACAACAGCGTCTTCTTTCCTCAGCCCTTTCACAGCTGCATAAACCTCCAGATGTTGTTGCACAGTAAGGTTTGGCCAGAGAGGGTTCTCCTGAGGGCAGTGGCCTAGAAAGCCAGTTGGGCTCTCTTGCAGTTGAGAGGCAGTGGCACCTTTCCCCTTTGTCAGCACCTGAACAAAATCTGTTATTCTGCACGTGTGTAATCTTGTGATCAATAAATGTGTAGGGTTAAAATTACAGGACGGTTATGACAGGTTTCAGAGTAGCAGCCGTGTTAGTCTGTATCCGCAAAAAGAACAGGAGTACTTGTGGCACCGTAGAGACTATTTGAGCATAAGCTTTCGTGGGCTACATCCCACTTCTTCAGATGCATAGAATGGAACATATAGTAAGGAGATATATATGCATACTGAACATGAAAAGGTGGAAGTAGCCATACAAATTCTAAGAGGCTAATTAATTTAGATGAGCTATTATCAGCAGGAGAAAAAAAACTTTTGCAGTGATAATCCAGATGGCCCATTTCAGAGAGTTGACAAGGGAGAATTACTGAGTAAGGGACTGATCTGCAACCTTTGCTTATCTGAGTAGTTTCACTGAGTACAGGTTGTAGAGCTGGCCCTTGCATAGTAGGTCATTTTCCTGCTCGATAGGGTCTATAGCAGTAGATGTTTGCTCTAGGTACTGTAATACGAATGGCCCACGAGAAATGCCAATAAAAAGACTAAAGACCATTTCCGGCATTAGCGAAAGTTCAAGATTCATTCCTGAAATTATTTACTTTTAATTTATTTTGAGGCAAATATAATAGGGGGTATGGATGGAGTGCCTGCTTTCATTTCAAGTGTCCTGGCGTTGGTTGGGCTACATAAATAGTGTTCATGTTGTTTTGTTCGCTTATTGCCAGTGACATGTTCTTATGTCAATCACAACGACTGAGGATAATTTTCATGAACGATTTTCAGAGCATGACGTGCTGGGCTATGGGCTGGATTCCAAACATCCTTTTGGGCACAGCTACATCACAGCCTGGGGTGTGACCTGCAGCTTGTGGAAATGCACCCCCACTAACTGTACTCAGGCTAGAAATAGAAGTGGACTTCAGTGTACACTGCACAACCCCGATGGACACCCGCTTTCCTCCCCCAGGTACATACTTGTTTGGGCAGCCTGTGCTGAAGTATGCAACATGTGTTCTCATGGCTATTTTTCACAAGCTAGCTAGAGTACAGTAGTGCGGGTATGTTTACACGAACTGCAAGTCACCCCCCCCCACCCTGCTGCAGTTGTGGAAGTACCCTTTGTTTCCCTTCATGTATTGTTTAGGATTAGCAGTGGGTTTTAAAGTCTAACCCGTTTCACCTACCTGCCCAGCAGTCAGTGTTGTCTCTCCAGTAATCATATTGATAGTTGTGCTTTTACCAGCTCCATTGGGTCCTAGTAGTCCGAATACCTCTCCTAGAATGAATATGCATCAATTTTTAGTAAGACTCGCCCTCCCTAACAGAACGTCAGCCATATTCACCACGAAAAAACAAACAAACAAAAGAGAAACCTTTTGCTCATACCTGTGATCAAATAACATTCATTACAAATTCCATGAGGGCTGTCTAGAACTGAGACGTTCCAGTGAGTGAGTGGTCTACACATGTAACCTTCAAATCAGACAATCATCAAAGTAACTATAGTAAAATACTCCTGGGTTCTAACCTTTTTTAACACAAAAAGAGATATTTTTAGTGGCCGCTTTCTTCCTTTTCTTAAAAACCGAGCTGGCTTTCTTGTCTTTATATTCCTTGCGCAGATCGTTGACAATGATAATTGGTTTCTGGGGAAGGAGGGAAATGAGAAAGAATTTATAAAGAACAAATCCCTCCCACTATAAAAGACAGTCCAGTTGTTCTCTCTGTTGTGTGTGGTTGCTGTATACAGGTTTTATTCAGAACACTTTCTTTGAATATTTTGTTGCCGCTGAAATGTGTTGAATTTTCATTGCTAAAAGGTGAGATAAAAGTTCAACAGTGGTGAAATCTACTAGACAGTCATGTTAATCCCATATAGCTTTTTACTATTTTCGGTAACTATGTGGCTCCCGTTACCATAGTATCCATGTGCCTCATACTCTACACATGACACCTCTTTACTGTTTTATAGGAAAGTACTATTATCTCCATTTTACGGTTATGGAGCTGTGGCCCAGAGAGACTAAGTGACTTGGTTAAGGTCATAGAGGAAGTCTGTGTCACAACAGGAAACTGAACTGGTTTCTGTGTCCCAGGCTAATGCCCTTTCCATGGGCCATCTTTCCTGCCCATACAGCTTAGCTATTATGTATTATTAATTATTAGCTCAACTCCAAAAAAAAAGTGCTTGACGTTGAAAGAGAAGAGGTCACAATCCTTATTTCAAAGATCATTCATTTTAGATTGCCTGAGAACAAAATAGAATTACATTCTATTTAAAAGTTGTATTCTCAGGTCTGATGATATCTGTTAATTCCAGTTGGAAAGTAGAAAAATATAAGGGGAGAAACATTGGATTTCCATATTGATGTTTATTATTTGTTCCCCAGTGGGTAATTTACCAATCGGAAGAGTAAAGAGACAGACAGAAAAGGACAACTTGAAATTTTACCTCTTCCTGATTTTCAGAAGCTATTGCTTCCCTAACTTTTGCCCTTTCAGCTTGCACATCTTCATCTTCTTCTTCTGGTTCTTCAGGATTTTGATGGTTGATCTCTTTCCTCGGGGGAATTCTACCAATCAAAGGAGTCAAACTCAGCAATATATCCTTTGTCCTAGTTCACAACTGATGTATTATGAGTACAGCAAGACCGAATGGCTGTTTGGTTCAACACTTCTGCTTTTTATTATTTGCGATTTGAAAAGTCAAGCACACAAAAAGTTAAGAAATACCAGAATTAAGGCTGCCCATATGAACTTAATTCAGCCCTCTTGTTGCATATGGATTATGATAGCCCTGCCCAACATCAATCATATAGTATGTCTGTGGAGAAGCCAGGAATAAAACCCAGCACTCGTGTGTCCCAGACAATTGGCTGAAATATAAGAGAACAACCTCTCTCTTCTTACAGTCCTTTGCCTTATTCACTGTCCATTCTGTGCCCTGAATGAGGCAGGCTTTGTTAAGAACAAATAGTACATGATCTTGTAGATAAAGACAGTATCAAAGTGCACCTGCAATCTATTCACTGGATTTTCCTAACCTTTGAACGTGTGGTTTTGCAAACTTACCCCCACTTCTCTTTGGGGCAGGGACTAGCTTTTTGTTTTTTGTTTGTATTGTGCCTAGTACAATGGGGTCATGGTCCATTACTGTGACTTGTAGGCATGACAATACAAATTAATAACGACATTGAGTGTTGTATGTAATTTCCTTTTTTTCTCTAGCAAGAATACTTGGAAGGGGGGAAATGTATCACATGGAACCCTATGGAAACTATGCATGGATTTTTAAAAATATCAAAATGTTTTGTGAAAAATTGAAAATATCAACTTTTTCTGTGGAAAAATGTATTGTCAAGAAAAGTCCGAGTGTGGGGGCACACAGGTGCACATGCAAGGGCACGTGTGGACACAAACCTAAAAATCGGATCCTCTCTCATAACCGCTCTTCCGTATTTCACCTCCAGCCATCGAAGAAGAAAAATGAAAACTACACAGTGGAGGTAAGGCTGAAAAAAAAGAAGAAATAGTCAATGTTGTATGAATGAAAATAGCAACATTGTATTTGATACATTTTAATTACAGTTTAGGTAAAGTGCCTTAAAAGAGGGATCGGCTTCTCCTCATGTACTAGTTACCTCCTGAGCTGCTAACTGGCTATTTAATGTTAATTTAACTTTAGGTTAATGTTAGGTTCACTTTATTAGGATTCTAATGTGAGAGACGAAAGAAGAGTTTAATTCAGTTCTCCCTGTGTCTGCCTCTTATCTAATCTAGGTGGGTATTTATTCCATATTGCTCACTCTGGCATCCTGATCTGCTTCACCTCTTTATTCCTCTTAGGGATCCATCACAGTTACTTCTCTGGCCCCACTTGCACAGAATCTGAGCATCTCCCAAATCTTAATGTATTTCATGCATAAATGCCAAAATAAAACCCTCTTGCCCTTGGGCTGGCAGCGCCCCAACTTTAAGGCTACCTCTGATATGATCTAAAGAACAATTAAATGAAAATGTTTCAGCTTTAATAGTCCATATTGAAGTATGATCTTCCTGTTATTTAGCTGTGCTTTCCTAGGTTTCCCCCCCCCCCCCAATGCTTCCCATTACTGGTAGTAATGGTGGTGGAACTGGCATAGGTCAGTTGCCAGTGTTTTAGCCTCCATACCATTGAACTCAACTCAGAGCAGGCCTAGACAACATGGGGGTAAAATGTTAGTAATCACTGGCACCTTGTCTCCACTAGCTTTCTCACCATTGCTACTACCACTGGAGCACAAATGGTGGTAATAATGGAGCAAAATATATGGGGGGAAATGTAGTAAATGGTAATAAGAATCTAGTCCATTGAGACTTAGTCTTCAGACTTGGGTTGAATTTTATCAACTCTGTTGGAGTGTACAGTATGTAAAATTGTGTAAGAAGTTCATATTTGTATTAACTAATACTAATGAATAAAATGACAACAGATTACACTAGTAGAGAAATCACATTTTAATGCATAAGCACAATTGGGAAAGGTAAGGCTGAGCTCACTGCATGATCTGGGGCTTATTTTGTTTTCCCTAGCCTGTTTCAGGCGAGGAGTATTATTATTTCTGAGTAATTGGGTGCTAGCCAGCAGTCTCTCAACTGCCTCCTCAAATCCAGTCTAAGTTCTACTCTGTCTGGAATGAGTCTGATATTCTTGTCCCACTTTCTCATAGGTAAAAAGCCTCAATCAGTCCAGCCTTCTCTAATAAGGTGACAGACGAGGTCCTGGGTTTATGGACTAACTTCTCCCGCCAATGAGCATTAGGCTACATTGGAAAACTCTCCATCTCAGTCCAACAGATATGACCATGAAACATCTGTCACATTATGTACGTTTTGCTAGCTGCGGGGAATTATACAAATGCAATATATAGTCACCACATTAGAATGTGTGTCCTCTGCAAAATAATAATGCAAGATTCAAATTGTTTCTTACTGCAATGACAGATACAAATATGTCTCTCCGATTGCCAATAGAACTGAAATCCTCATCTATAAATAACTGTGGATAGAAAAAATACATTCAGTAGAAATCCTGTAAAAATTTAATATAATACTATCTAGTTTTAGAAGAATGAAAACACACGTCAGTAAATATTTCAGAACTATGTGAACATTTCTGTCATTTCACTCAAAATCCTCACAGTAGGGAAGGGCAAATATAGATGTTGGAATCTGGGTGTCCGAATACTATTCAGGAAATAGTGACACCCCCAAATACAAGTATCATCAGACTCTTCTTTCCAGGACTAATAGCTCTGTCAGATGCAAGAATTTTATCTCCCTAGCACCTATGGGGAGAAGCGGGAAGAAGAGGAGAGCCTTATCATGGGGATTGCACAGGACATTTTCAAAATCCAACCCCTAAGAGCAGTGGTTCTCAAACTTATTTTTTTGTGGACTACTTGAAAATTGCTGAGGGTGTCGGCGGGACCACTTAATGATCTTTCCAAACGTTGTTTGTACCGTTAGCGAACTATTGTAAAGCACTTTGGATAAAAGCGCTATATCGAAAAAACCCTTAATAATAATTAACGTTTTTTTGTTCTACAAATAAAAGCACACAACTCGTATTTTAATATCAGTAGTCTTACCTTTCTAATGCAATGGATGTGCCCTCTCTCCTCCACTGTGGCAGCCCCTGCGCTGGGGCTGGGAAGGAGGGGGGGTCTCCCCTGCCACGGCAGCCACCGAGCTGGGGCTGGGAAGGAAGGGAGTATCTCCCCCACCACAGCAGCCACAGAGCTGGGGCTGGGTAGGAGGGCCGTCTCTCCCTGGCAGCCGCAGCCCTGGAGCTGGGGAAAGTCACCTCTTTCTCTGGCCGCCGCAGCCCTACACATTGCAAATCCCCCCACTCCCTTTTCTCACCCCACTACCTCCTCCCCACCTACCCTCTATTCCCCCCAAGGCCACCACTTCACCTTCCATGTGCGTCTTCTCCAGGGTCCAGGCACCTAGTTAGTGGAGCCACGACTGTGCAGCTTCACTAATTAGGTGGATGGCCCTTCATTCTCTCACGTGCGGCTGCCCAGGCACGCACCTTAGAGGGAACTATCCGAGGACCACCTGAATGGTGCTCGCGGACCCCAGTTTGAGAACCTCTGCCTTAGAGAAACCACAAAGCTCTTTGCCAGGGTGTTACTGCCAGCTTCCCACTGAGAAACCATGAGGTTTGTTTTGTTTTTCCAAAAAGCATAGCCAGTTACGCATCTAATTTCTTCGTGACATAGTACAATAGTTTACCTTCGGAGACCTGATCACAACACCTATTAATGGATACACAGGAATCAAAATGGAGAAGAAATAATGGAAAATTGCCTCTCTGGAAGTGAACCACACGATGGCATTAATAATGAAGATAACCAGCGTTACCTAAAAAGAAGCAAGAAGGTAACTCATACTAGATAAAAAAAAGCAATCTTTGCTCACTGTTGCCAAGAATTGGATGACACTACATTTTGGGTTATATGGTGAATATCGCACAACTTACTTATTAGATGATGAATACTGAATACAAAACACAAATATGAGAAAGGTTGATGGGAAGGAGTCAGGGCAATGAGTTAGAGTCGGCGTTTGGGAGAAAGGAACATTCCTGTCACTCCATTGCCCTCTAGAGTGTCCTTGGTTTTTACCCCCAACACCTA
Source organism: Terrapene triunguis (assembly GCF_002925995.2). Lineage (NCBI taxonomy): Eukaryota > Metazoa > Chordata > Testudines > Emydidae > Terrapene > Terrapene triunguis. The sequence goes on along the minus strand of NW_020664543.1, from coordinate 5,912,936 downwards.
TTATTGGTCAGAAGCCGTACTGCCAATCCTACGCATTCCAAAATCATGAGTCAGGTCCTAAAAAATAATCAAGAACTTTTTAAAAATTGGATTCTTTTTATTTGCCTTCTGTTTTTTTGAGCTTGGGGGGTGTGTGTGTGTGCGTGTGTGTGCGCGCGCACACCATACTTCAACCTTTTCTCCACAACAGTGAGCGTTACACATTTACTTTTATTTTGAATTAAAACAGAGTCTCATGTGATCACATGACTCCAGGAGCTGGGACTTTAAGAAAACACACCAAATATTATGAAACTTCTAATAAAATCAAGGGTGTTGGCAGCACTACATACTTTGGCATATTCTGGTAGATAAAATACCGGGAAAGAACCTTCCATTAAGTTGCAGCATAATTAGCTTGGTGGCAGTGAACATCTTAGCTTGTTGATTTTTTATTTATTTATTTTTACCATGAGGCTTTTAGAGAGTTCAGAGTGAATATGCAGATATCTGTAAACAACAACATCTCTCAGGGATCCTTTTCCCAACCTTGTAGAAAAATGACCATGACATAATGTTTGAACCTTTTTAGATTCAGAACTGCAGGACGTACAAACCAAAGATCTTCTCTAGGGCCTTTGCACCTCATGTCTAGCCTTGGCAGTACACAAAATCCTTAAAAGGGTGTCTCTGGAAAGTTTATTTAGGTTGCAAGAGGCACCAATGGAGTTGAGGTGTATTCAGCTACAACTCAGTAATCTGCAGACCAACATAGAAGGATGTCTCAAGACTAGATCTGGTCAGAATTATTTTTTCTTCCTCTCTGGGGAAAGTTTCAAGTTTTCAGCAAATAAACTAAAATATTCTGATTCTGAAATACCCCCTGGGAGTCGTAGTTCAGGTGCCTCATGCTCCCATTCTCTTCCATAGATTGGGCTCCCTGGTCAGACTACATCTCCCCTCATACACCATGGTCTCCCCTCTTGGCCAGGGGAGGTGGCTCATGTGGCCATGGTGCATCATAGAAGCCGAAGTCTGACCAGGGATCCGGGACCATGAGGAGAATGGAAGTATGAGGCACTGTAGCAGCATTTCAGAATCAAAATATTTCAGGTTTTAACCAAAGCTTTTTGATTTTCAGGTTTAGTTCAAGGTATAAAACTGTCTCTGTTATAAAATGTCTCTGTCACTTTCTGCTACAAAAAATAGACGTTTTCTCTGTCAAGCAGACACTTTTCACACACAAAATCACCAACTTTCCATCAAAAAGCAGTTTAAGTGGAGAATTTTGAACCAGCACTATTCAGGACAAGAAATTTGTTTATGAGGCATCGCCGAGCCTCTGAAATAGTAAGTTTGGATCCAGAGTGGTACAGCTTCCCCAAGACCACCTCTGGGGGCGGGGGGGGGGGGGGGGGGGGGGGTTGTTGCTGTTATTTAGATTGTGGTTTACAAGATCCAGACTAAGATTTTCTAACAGACAAAGGCAGGTCACAAGAACAGTACTTTCAGGGGCGGCTCTAGCTTTTGTGCCGCCCCAGGCAGGTGGCCTTCGGCAGCTTGCCTGCAGGAGGTCCGCCGGTCCCGCGGCTTCGGTGTACCCGCTGCTGAAGCCGCTGGACCAGGGACCTCCCGCAGGCAAGCCGCCAAAGGCTGCCTGACTGCCGCCCTCGCAGGGACCAGCAGGGCGCCCCTCGCGGCTTGCCGCCCCAGGCACGCGCTTGGAGCGCTGGTGCCTGGAGCCGCCGCTGAATACTTTGTATTTCCATTTGAAAAAACACAAACAAACAAAGATTTTGCTTATGAGATTTCGCCCTGTGCAAAATATTGGAGGGGAAAAAAATCTGTTTTCAACCACAAAAAATGTGGAGCGAGAGAGCGTTGGGAATTCTGGGTAGGGGACCACAAACCACTTGAAACTTCTGTAGCAAAAGAGAAAGGATTGGAGAGGATATTAAAGAAGAAAATGATGTGAATAATGCATCATAGTTAAAGGTACAGAGCTGTTTCTGTTATAAGATGACTGTCATTTTCTATTTCCTGGAGCTGCACAGAGTGTTTCCACTTGTATCATCACCTGAACGCTCAAAAGTTGAAATACAGTTTCGTAAACTTTATAGCATGCTGTACATAATCTAGCCATTTGCTTACCGCTATGAGGATAAAAGACCAAAAATCACAGCTGTTGCATCGCTTTCGAAATGTGAAGGCAATTACATACATGAACAGGATCATAGAAGCTCCATAGCCAATCATACAGGTAAACTATAGAGAGGAAAGCTCTTATTAGGGTAAGTGAACTGGTATGAACAAATAAAACTGCAGCACTCTAGTTCAATTTAAATGACAATAATACTGAGATCAAGGGATAAAAAAACCCCCTCCAATTTAAGTGCAAAGTACTTTTATAAGGAGACTAAGATTTATTATCTCCATTTTACAGAAGGGGAAACTCGGACACAATGCGGTGAAGAAGAAAAAAATAGAGCAACAAATAATAAAAATGCTTAGGTCTTATATAGCCCTTTTCATCAGTAGACCTCAAAGCACTTCACAGTCTGTAATGTATTTATCCTCACCACACCCCTGTGAGGCAGGGCAAAGCTCTTATCCCCAGTGCACAGATGGGGAACTGAGGCACAGAGAGATTTAGTGACTTTCCCAAGATCACAAGGATGTCTGTGGCAGAGCAGGGAACTGAATGCAGGTTTTCCATCTCCAAGGCTAGTGTTCTAACCACTAGACCATCTTTCCTCTCAAACAGCATGTTAGAGAGCTTAACAATTACAGAACCAGACAGAGACCATGCAAATAAACATACAAAACAATACAGAAGTGAGGATTTCACAACTACATCTATACAGACATAAGGGTTTTCCAGCTGTGTCTATTGATAAGTGAGTTCTTACCAGACAGAAAACTATCAAACTCAATTTCCTTTTACATGTTTTAGGCTCTTCCCTTTCTCTGGAGGTGATCGATCGGATCACCTTCCTAACAGCCCCCGATTGCCTTATTTCAATATGACTAAACAGGGCCTCAGACTGTCACAGTGAGAGAAGGCCCTTCCACAGATAGACAATGATTTTGATTCTCTCTTTTATACCTCTATAACTAGCTAAGTGATAAGAATACACCTAAATTCTTAAAGTATAGGCCAGACAGGCTTGAATATCTATATCCTAACACAGCACAAAGATTTAAGCACCTGTGAATGTGATAGCCCCATCTGAGCTAGACTGTGTGGCTGTTTAACAAGCAACCTGTGACCATTTACTTGTTGGGGATGGATTATGTTCCTCCTTGCTTGATTATTATTGCTAGGGAAAAAACCTGCTGTCCTACATACAGTTCTGCTCTCAGACCTGGTTGTGTCCAGAATTTCATCCCTAAAATCAGTGAGCTTACTCTGGGTTTGCACCAGCGTAACTTAAAACAGAATTAGACACAGTTTCCCTAGAAGTGAAATTGCAATGCTGATGACAACTCCCAGAGGCATCAATTCTGGGAACACTTATACATAATAGGAACTTGTTGGGAAATCTCTTGTAGGCTCATCTTGAATTTTTCTTTTTACTAGGTGGGGAGGAGAGAGCAAGGAGAAATACAGAAGACCTTTTTCACAAACAGGAATCTCATTTCATTGTGAGAAATCCATTTTTTGCATCTGGGGCAAATTCAGAATTCTTGCTGGCAGAAATGGCAAAGTTTTGCCATGGATCAAATTTTAATCTTTTCAAATGAATGCTCAGCAAAAAAAATGGCCCCTTTGCCTTTCTCTGACCTATGGGTGCGGGCACTTGAAGATCCAACTGGCACAAGGGATTACAATTTAAATGAATTCTGAAGCCAGGAGTTGACTGGTTTAATTGCTCCCCTTCCCTGGTGGAGAGAGAGGGGTAAACTTTATCTTCTGGATTTCCCTCTCTTGTTTTCAAGGGTGAATTATTTTTCAGTGATCTAAATAATCAGATTTACCAGGGCAAAAGCGTCACTGGCACTCATAGAAATTTTGTAACTCAATGCAAAGATAATTCCAAACATGGAGAAGAGAAGAATCAAGTACAGGGGAATATCCACCAGAGCCTGCCCACACCAGTAGGCTGAAGGGAAGAGCCCAGAGACCCGCAGCTGGGAACGAGCTTTTATCTAGGAAAGGAAAGGAAAAAGAGAGGCATTATTATAGGGAGATTTTAAAAGCAACAACAGTCCTTCCAATTAGTTGACTTTATGTTCAGAATTGGCTCAGGGAAATAAAGGTACAAACAAATCTCCATTTCTTCTTCCTCTGTAGAGTATTCACAGGACTTTCCCCTTTCTCACTCTCTCTAGCTGTTGCTGCTCTCTTCTCCTCCTCCTCACTGTCCATGTCTATTTTCCCCGCTTCTCTCTCTCTCACCCCATTTGTTTCTTCCTTCCTTCTTTAGTTGCTTCTTTTCCCTGTCTCCTTGCTTCTTGTCCCAATGGCAGTGGAAATATCTTAATAGTGTACCCTGAAATACCGGTTAATGAAGAATAAAAAAATGAAAACCAGTATCTAAAAACATTAACAAGGTAGCTCCAGAACAAAGAGTCTTGCTATGATTGTCGGCATTCATTAAAGCAAACCCAGGGATGTATCTCGTGTCAGTTTAGATGAGCATGCTGTGTTCATAGGACAATAGAGTAGATGGATAAAGGGATACATCAGGGAATCATGCGGGCAGATTTAATATTCCCTCAGTGTATTCTTCACACACCAACAGAAAGCTATACATTAATCATGCTATTTTTCCTACAGGCTGGGAAGATTGAGGGGAGGACAGGGGGAAGAGAGAGAGAGAGACAGACTGTTATTGTCATGTTTATTTTTATATATTTGGGAGGCTCCCAGACACTACCATGATGGAAGCCATTGTGTACCTAGGTAGCTAGATAGATCCCTGATACAACTCTATTGCTTTCAGTGAAAGACTTCAGAACACAGATTCCTTCATAGTGGTAGATAATCACCTCTAAGTCAGTCATCTAGTCCAGGGGTTCTCAGGACAATTTTTTTGGTGGCCTCAGAGTGGCCTAACATTTTTAAGTATTTTAAGTATTTTCCTAAAATACTTAATTAGCTTTAGGCAAATCAAATAAATATGCACATATATACACATCCAAATCATTGTAATTTATTTATTGCTAGCAAGTTAAGTCTATTGTGAAAAGTGATATGAACAAACATACAGGTACCACTTTTCATAGCAGATTTACTCAGCCCAGGCAAGCCTGGGGACAAATTAAGCTCTGGATTGAGGGTCAAGGGAGGCAGCGGGGGCCAGGGAAAATGGGGGTGAGGAGTTGGGGGAGGCAGCAGGGGGCTGGAGCCTGAAGCCCTGTGGCCAGAGCCTGGGGCCTGCCGCCGTGCAGCCAGAGTGCAGGGTTGGAGCCCGAAGCCCCACGGCCAGAGCCTGCTGCCCCACCACGCCAGGGCTGAAGCCCAAAGCCTGAGCCCCACCGCACCTGGGAAGGTGGGGAACTCATCAGCTCCCTGCTCCTACAGCAGTGTGCACCAGGTATCTCCAGATGGGGGCACCCCTGCTGCTGGCCTCAGCAACCAACACCAAGACAGGGCATCCAGGAGCAACAGGGACGGGGAGCGGCCACTGCTCTGCCTCCTCTCCTCTAATCACAGCCCAGGAGGCTGTGGCTGCATTTGAGAAACACTGAAAGTCCATCTGATCTGCCTGCAAACTCTTTTTATAATTGCAATTTGATATAGTATTGAACCTCTCTTCTATTAAACCTGCCTTCTTCCACCATGAGAGTACCTGTCTTTGACCTGTTACATATTTGTACACAGCTATCACTCTGCCTCTGCTCTCAGTTTTATTTCTCTAGATAGATCATGCCTTGGTCTTTTAGCTGTTTCTCAGAGTGGTTAATTTCAAAACCTTTTAGTGTTTTGATTTCTCTCCTCTGAACTCTGCAAGCTATGGCCTTGTAAGAATGTGACAGCCCAAACCAAATGCAGTATTGAAACAGATCTATCCAGGCCTCCCCCTACATAATGTCTGCTAAAATTCAAGGATTTTACCTTATAATCTTGTATGCTGTTCATTGCAAAGTGAGGTGGGAAACCAGGAAGTAAAAGCAGCAAAAAAATAAGATAGCTAGAAATAAAATAATCCCATGTTTCTGGACGATTCTCCTGGGGGTGAAAAAAAAAATCAGAAAACATCTGAAGAAAACATCTGCATTGTATTAGTCTGCGTATCACAACTAGAGCTGGGCAAATAGTTGGGGTTTTTTGTTTACTGGCAGTGCAGAAAAATTTGGGGAAAAAATTGGTTTAGGTCAAATCAAATCTAAAAATTCTGAAAGATTTCAACAAATTCAAAAAAGTCTGTTTCAGGTTGAAGGACACATTTCATTCCACTTGATATGTTCTGTTTCCAGGCATTTTAAAAAGTCTAGAGTCATAAAATTTGGGAGGAGGTGCCCCCTTATCACTTTTAGTCCAGTGGTTAAGGCACTCATCTGAGATGCGGGAGAGCTGGTTCAATTCCCCCGTCTGCGTGATATTGGACAGGGATTTGAACTTGGCTTTCAACCACCCAGCTAAGTGTCTGAAACACCAGGCTACAAGGAAGTCCCCTGTGTCCGCATGCCACCCCCATTGCCTCTCCTCTCCCATACCCACCCTCTTACCCCGCACCAGAGACCCAATGATTAGGGGGAGGATGCCAGAAGGGAAGTGGTTCAAGACTCATGACTAGGGAGGACCAGTGAACCCCCAAAGAAGGTTCTCCTATACACAGGCTATGGTACAGAGTTCTCTTTTTTACATCAAAAGGATATTAGCCAAAGTCTCCACTGGTATACGTGGGCCCAACTCTGCTAAAAAAAAGTGTTTATATTTATACTAGTGGTGAATTTGGACCTATATATATATATATAGAGAGAGAGAGAGAGAGAGAGAAAACAAAATTGCTTCCTAATAAAAAACCTGATCACATATTGAGCAATTAGATCCCTCTTTCCCAACCATATGTATTAGAAGCATTCCTGGCAGGGAAGTTATGACACTTACAGAAAAAAATGGATGACTCCAGATTCGAATTTGTGCAGTGGAATTTAAGGTTCGCAGCAAGGCATTGCTAATGATGTTCACGAGCACTGGAAAGCAGTTGATTGTTTCTATGCTGCACATAACTGTAAACCTGTAGCTCTGAAGAAAAGCAAGACAAGACAAAAGCTCAAAGGTGTTTTCTACCTGAGCAGCTCACGGCAGGGGGGTGGGGAGGGTATGTGTAGGCGGACTGCGGCGGCCCCGCCTTTGCTCCGTCCTGCCCCAATTCCACCCCGTTCCCCAAGGCCCCGTCCTCACCTCTTCTCGACCTCCTCCCCTGAGCGCGCTGTGGCCCTACTCCTCCCCCTCCCTCCCGGAGCGACCTGAGCACCGGCAAACAGCTGTTTGGTGGCGGGGGAAGCGCTGGGAGGGAGGGAGAGGGGGAGGGGCAGGAACGCGGCACGCTCGGGGAGGAGGCGGGGGAGTGGGGAGCTTGGCTGCTGGTGGGACCAAGCTTCTGCCCCCGCAGCTGCCCGGCCCTGGGGCCCCCTGTCGTTGGGGAGCCCCGTGCCAGGGCACCCTGTGTTTTACTGTAAATCCGCCTCTGACTCCTGTGAAGACCTTGGCAGATTCTCGTCTTTCCAATCCTCGCACAGGGTTTGGCCTCTCCACTGGACAAAAGGTCAATTTGTTGGCCTTTTTGTCAGTTCAAGGTGGCCCTTTATGCCCCCAGCTTCTCTCTCTATTTCCTGGGTCTCTTGAATCAGGTAAAAACGGTCACTGCCCCTTTTCCTGGGTGCGGGGAGAGGGCTACTAAGGGTGGGTATCTGCATAACCGGCATTGGTATTTTTCATGAATCACCTCTTAGAGTACGTCCACACAGGGATGAAAGACCCCTGGCATGACCACAGCTGGCTTGTGTCAGCTGACTTGGGCTAAGGGTCTAAAAACCTCTGTGTAGACATTTGGGCTTGGGCTTGGGCTGGAGCCTGAACTCTGGGACCCTCCACTCTCATAGGGTCCCAGAGCTCGGGCTCCAGTCAGAGCCTGAACACCTGCACAGCCGTTTTTCAGCTCCGGAGCCCAAGCCCCACAAACCCGAGTCAGCTGACCCAGGCCAGCTATGGGTTTGTTATCCCTGTGTAGACACAGCCTGAGTGATTCCAGATCCCCCAGGAAATCGTGCCCAGTGAGCCAGGAATGCACAAATCCATCTAGCATGCCTTGACACAAAGGCCTCTAAATATTCTACTGTCCATACCATCTGGCCCATCTCAATACAATAGCCTCTGAAGTTTTCATGCTTTCAAGGACGGGGTGAAAGATACAGATAATATTTATAAAGTTAAAGCCATATTTCACAAAAGATACTGCATGTGTTTGCAATATCTGTCACAGTCATATATCATCAGATTATTTGAAATGCAAAACAAAGTGCTGTTCCATTTTTAGGGCAAGTTCCAGAGACAACTCCTGGTTTTGCAGATCAATAAAATGCATCCACAATTCACTGAGAGGGTAAAACTGCAACCACAAAAACGAAGTGTGTGACGTGATCCAGCTCAAAATCACGCCTTTCCTGGCTAAATATAAGCCCATTTGCTTACCCATATAAGATTATTACATATTATTTAATCCGAGATGGTCTAGATCATCAGTCTGTGATTTGCCCAGTGTAAGGAACAGCGTGTCGCTGAGCCGACCCTGGAGCTGCCCTGAAGGGGGATTGTGAATCCTTGGACCACAGTCTCCTTTCTGATCTCCCCACTACTTTGCGGAGGGAGCGTGCTGTGATCTGCCAGTCTCTGGGGCAGCGTATACTTCCCAGTGTACCTGCGCAGCTCTGCCCTGTCCTGTTTAAGCGCAAATTCAAGAAGGGGGACAAAATGGCTTTGAAAAGCCTGACACCCCCTGTACTGGAAGTGGTGCCATGGAACCCCAAGCCCCTTTTCTCCTGGATGCAGGAGGGCCACAATCTGGCCCTATTTGAATTCAATGTTGATGTGTTTATTTTGCAATTTTGTGAATTTCACTTTGGCTTATGTTTGATCTTCATGTCTTTGCAAAAAGAACAGGAGTACTTGTGGCACCTTAGAGACTAACAAATGTATTTGAGCATAATAATAACTAATAAATTTGTTAGTCTCTAAGGTGCCACAAGTACTCCTGTTCTTTTTGCGGATACAGACTAACACGGCTGCTACTCTGAAACCTGTCTTCATGTCTTTGGCGCTTATCCATCAGGAGCTTCATTCAGACAAGTTCCACAGAATCCACATTGGCATCTTGGTTAATTATTAAAGAAAAAAGGAGAGACACACTACCTGGTTCTCCCAGGATACTTGTATAGCCCCATTATGGATTAGCTTCTCTGTGATATTTTTCCCTGTTGCTATTTCCAGCATTATGTTCTGAGTGTCCAAAGCGTGGATGAAGTCCTGAATGCTTGAACCTGGTACGAAGGCAACAACAGAGAAATCACAATCTTTGAAGATTTTTTTTTTTTTTTTACAATAAAAGTTCTCCTTGGGTCTTTGGTAAAGTCCCCACCAGGACCAGAGAAATAATAATAAAATAAATCCTATAGAATTCATACACCATTCATAATAATCCATTGCATTTTCTCCACAGTTAGTTAACTTGCTGCTTCCAAATTTTTGCATTATGAATTGTCTCACCACTCTGCTGATTCTCTGCATGTTTAAATTAGTTTACTGCCCTAATTCTTCTGTATTTCAGCTGTTTTACTACTCCTATTAATTTCTCTCCTCTTGCTATCATGCCTATGATACTTCTCCTTTGCTACCTTGTCTGTGTCTCTCTCTAACACCTTCTCTTCTATTACTGAATGCAAAGTCTCCCATCTCATGTCCACCTGCTGCTTTATTTATTAAATTCTTTCCCACTTCCTTGCTTGCATTGCCACAGTGCTCACAACCCCTTCCTTCTCAAACTCTCTGTGCCCCATGGCTCCTTCTCCTCACAACATAAGCAAGGTCTCCTCAGTCCTCAAAAACCCCTGGATCCTGCCTCTCCAGCTACCATCCCATCTCATTCCTGCCCTCCATCAAAAGCACAGTCCACAACCAAGGCATTGACTCCTTCTCCAACTCCAATTTGGACCCTTCCAATCTGTTTTTCTTTTTTTCCCACTTGGGTGTCTAATCTGCTTTTCCTTGACAAATCTCAGGGCTTCTTCTCCACCTTCATCCTCTCATTCAGGGCCTCATTATATGATCAAATACTGCAATATCAGGGCTGCCGCCTCTCACGATTTTATCGCTAGTTTCACAATATTGGTAGTTTTTATTAAAGCCCCTCTGGAATCAGACTGCATGAGAATTTCAGCTTTCATATTTTTTTAAAAAAAAGTATCTAGCCCTCATATTTGCTGTGAAAAATTTGGAAAGATTAAGCAAATGTACCTTGACAGCAAATAAAAATAATTTAATATATATTTTTAAGTAAAAAACAAATCATGATTTTTAGGTTAGTCTTATGATTTTTGGAGGGCTGGCTCATAATTTTTGAATGCTCAGGGTTGGCGTACTGCAGCATCCTTCTTTCAGGTAGCCGACACGCACGTTGCCCTCCTTCGTTCAATACAAAACGAAACCACAGAAGTGATTTGCCTTCCAGGTGATCTGACAATGCCATTCTTCTCCTCAGATCCTTTCTCTGGCTTCTCATTCAGCCTCACATCAAATATAAGCTTTTTGCCACCACCTCCAGATCACCCTGCCCTTCTCTGCTTCTTGGGTTGCTCTCCTTGTGGGGCCCTGTATTGCCCTCTACGACATCTGCTCTGCCAATATTCCCCCCTCCCCTGTCAAATTTCCTTGCAAAGCTAAAAGCAGTGGCATAGAAAAAGACCAACCTTGCTCTTCTGTTTTGCCCCTCACCTGTTTTATTGAGGACTAGAAGGCTTGTGACTTCCTTGTGAGATTGTTTTCCAGGAGGAAAAAAATACAGACCAGAGGACAGCTCCCAAGAATTTAATCGTTTCCATAAGACGAGTATGATTAAGTGGATAGCTAAAGGTAACATAAAAAGTCCACACAGCAGTAATCTAGATTGAAGAACAGATCACAAATGAGTTTGGAGACAAGACATTTTGCAAGTTGCATTATTGTAGGGGGAGCTGGTAGCAACCCATATATTTCGATCGTATTAAGAAAAAAAGATTCTTGACACTTTATTTTGAAAAGCTGTAACACTCCCATTGTGTACGTCAGGCCTTTAAAATTCAGCAGGATGAAAGCTCGAGGGTTAGAGAGGTGCCTTTTCTTTGACCCAGGAAATTCCATTCGGGTTTGGCTGAGATATAAACTTTTGTAAATCACCATTTCCCTTCTATTGCTTGTGTTTTTCAGGAAAATTATGGTAGCATGCAAAAAATAACAACTGAACATGAACATTCTCATCGAATGCCGGGCTGACAACACTGCCAATGCAGCAGCAGTGTACGCAATACTGGGAACCTCAGAAGCAGACAGCCTCTATAGCGTGTAGTGAAGAAAGCTGGGATTCCGGTGACCCCTGCCTCCAGGCACAAACACATGTACCCGCTGGCCCATCCCTTCTTCAGAAGGCACCAGATGGAAGGTGCTCCCTCAACTTCCTGGGTCGGTGGGGGAGGAGAAGGGATCCAATGAACACTTCCAGCCAGTTCTAACTGTAATAACCAAGGAGCTGGTGGAAAGTTTTTTACAACAAGATTTTCTGCTGGAAAAGAGTTTAATTGAAAACAGTTTTTCTTCATAGAAAAACATATAATTTTTTTTTCATTGACAGGACATTTCTACACAAAATTAAATTAAACGATTTTATTTAGTTTCCTTTTAGAAAGTCAAAAAGATTCTAAATTTAGGATTTTTTTGTTTTTTCCTTATCCTTTTTTTCATTTCTGCCATTGAATGCAACAGAATAAATATCTAGGGGTTTTCTTTCTCCTTTTTCTCTTTTTCAATTCTAACTTTTCACAACTTCCTTAAAACTTTGGAAAAGTTACAGAGTTTTTCCAAAGTTGGAGAAGTTTTGTAAATGTACTGATTAGGGGAAAAAAAACAAGAAACAATAAAAAGTTGAAAGAACAAACAGACATTTCATTCTATTGCGTTCATTGACAATACGGGAAAAGGAAAAAATACGAAAAGAGAAAAAAAATTAATATTTGTAAACATTTTCTTTTTTTTTAAATACCAAGATTAAATGAAAATTGTATTCTTTTAGTTTTGAAGTTTTCCCACCCCCAAAAAAAGATATTTCAAAATGATATTTTTAAGAAAGAACCTGGGCTTTACAACTAGCACCAATAATCATATGGCTCATTTAATTATGTACATCATTCAGTGCAAGAAACTCCCGGTAATAAATTAATAATTGGATGGGGATGCATAGTTGGGGAAGCTTTTGTGTAGCTGGAATTGGCAATGTAGGCATTTTCCCGGAACATTGGCTGATCAGCTTTCTATGTCATGAATCATTTAGAGAAAATATGTGATTTACAAGCAAACACTGTTGTGATTGAATTATTTCGAATGTTCCAGGAACATTCAAGGTGAGAGGGAAGTGGATCCCTGAAGTTCCATCCTAGCCCACTCCACAGACAGCTGTGCTATGAACATCCTCCCACAGACTGATTTCACCTAAACAAGTCAGAAACACGGCACTTACATGGATCTAAGGGTTTTATCTTCATGCTTCAGCTTTAAAAAGCGAATTCTTGCCATGGCACACACTTGCTGTCTCCAGAGGGCTGTGCCAGTTACAGTCGCCTTTCCAGTGTCTGAGAGTGACAGGAGACCTTGTTCCATTTCATCAGCAGAGAAGGTGTCTCTTTCCTCTTCTGCCTGCTCTGCACTGAAAACACCATAATCTACAAAGAGTTTTCAAAGTTCATTGTTCAACGTAACTCCTTGACAACGTTTTTTATATGCAATAAAAACAGAAACACTGGCAGGGACAAGAATAAACACAATTATCAACTGCTGACCAGTACTACATGGCAGGCTGAACATAACTATCTTCTAGTTTGCTACAAGGGAAGAGATCTCAGTTAAGATGGGCTCTTTGGGGAGTATTAAGTAATAGAAAACACTTTAGGACCTTGAAGAGATGTACAGAAAATCCATCTCTCATCCACTGTTCTGTATCCAGAGATCTCTTCAAGTTTTCTACTCATGAGGCTTTCTCCCCATAATTATACACTTTAGTAAAAGACACCTGAAGGTTAAAGTATTAAGTAGAATTGTTCATGTTTAAATCTGATGTTTCAGGTATAAATAGACCCCCTAAGCCACCATGGAGAACCCTCCAAAAGGAAATGTTCATCATTCATGGAAACCTGTGTTTTCATAAAATAGACTCCTTGTTGTTTTTGCATCTTTAGCAGAGATCACTTAAAAAAAATTAGAAAAACGGTGGTATATTGAAAACTGTGTTAGAATCACAAGCTACCACTTCAAGTTCTAAGGAGTTCCTGGTCCAGCTTGCAGGCTAAGGGGGCTCTGAAGGCAAGTGTGGCAGCTGGCCTCTCAGCAGGGAGTCTGCAAAGAGCCTGACTAGAACAAGGTGGGTTGAGTTCTGCATCTCTGTCTTAGGGACCAACCTGCTTTGTCTCTGTTTTTAAGGTATGGATTTTAAGAAATCCAATCCAATCTAAAAATTGGGCACTGGTACACATTCTTCCCTGGACAATTCAGGAGGAATTTGCAAAATAAGTTGCAGAATGAAGTCTATGTTACAGACTTTTCTAAAAATCGAATGTCTGCCTCTTTGTTGTTGTATCTTATGAAACAATTACATAAGCACTTACCTCATCACCCATTTAATATTTGATAGCAAGTCAGGAGTAAAAAAAAAAGTCCTCTTTCTGTGTCCTACATGTTTGGATTTCCAATTGTTTTTTAGCCATGTTTAAAAATATAGTTAACTATTCAAAGCAATTTTAGCTAGTCATTTCTATCTCTGAGGATGCCCCAAAAGGTAAGGGTTCATATTTAGCAGAAAAAGAGCATAAGATGAATTTAAAAATAATTTTCCTTGGCTGACCCAGTATTTTACCTTCTTGATCAGTTGCTGCTTCACCCTCCAGCTTCAGGAAGACATCTTCCAGGGTTGTCATGCTGACACCATAATTAATAATCCCCTGGTCAGAGTGGCTGTCTAGGCCACAGAACAGATCTGCATGACAGAAGGTATAGAAATGTAAATCCAGAGTAATTCCTGACACGCTTCTGTATCTGAAAGCAGAATTTAATGCTATCTTCTAATCCTAGGGTAACCATTAGAACTATGGGTTTACAGAAATCTCCAGGTCTCTATTTTTAATCAGTCTTCGTGTTTGATAATATGCTGCTGAGTATTTAAAGTTTGAATTGAAGTTTTACTGGAATACGTACGCTCAAGAGTCAAAAAAAAAATACCAGGTGCCAATTTTGATTGTCCACTTTTAAAATTTTCAAACCTCTTTGCACATTCTCCCATGCTACCTCTTCTGCATGGGAGGAGTTTCCCGGCAACGATCTGCAAAGGCAACTCACTGTCCTCTTTCAAATGCATCCTTAGAACGCTTAGCTGCTATGATGCCTTAACAAACAACCCAGCAAGGTTTAGACAGCTGATTCACTGGGACCACTGCCTTTCCCACCAACCAGTTTTGTTTCATTATTTTCTTGGGTTCACCTCATTCGTTTGTTTAATCTACCTACCTACCATTATTTTTCAAATTTCAACCTTTTGTGCATTTTCAGGCTCTGGCTAGGGCTGGATCTGTAAATGCCAAAATGTGGTAAGACAGACTGCGCCTTCGGTATTTCCAGCCCAGCTGGAAACACAAAAGTAGTAGAACTCTTATGAGGAAGCACGGACTCAAAATTCTGGCCCTTTGCAGACTCAAAGAAATATCAAAATTTAAATAACTAAACTGAAACTAAAGTCTGATTCCCAAACATGCGGGAACAATTTGTATAATGGGGCTGCTTAGAGCCATTGAACCCTGTATATAATGGAAACCACTTCAAGCCAGGGGGTGTGGCAGTACCCCCAGCACCTATACTGATTCCTTTCAGTCTCCTTCATCATTACCCTGCATCTAACAGAACAAACAAATATTTGTGTCAGGTTCAATTTTTATGTACTTTCTCATGAATGGAAGAAAACCACATATTTTGATCTTAAATACATAGAGAGACTAAAATCTTGGAAAAAATTCCTTATGCAAACGTTCATCATCAGTAGGTTACCTTCCTGATGGAATTCAGGAGTCAGATACAATATCTCTCAAGATTAATTAAAAAAAAAAAAACAGAAAAAAGAGAAATAATTCTATGCATGGTAGATTCTGGATTATGTAAACACATAATTACCTGGAAATTTATCCACATTTTCTAAGGGCAGCGTATAACTCAGTTCATTTTCACTCTGTCCTGTGAATGTGGCATCAGGGATGTACTGTCTGACCAGAGATATCATGTTCTCAGAGTCACAAACCTCACTGACATGCATCCTGTTCATATTAAGAAGGCAAAGGTTTACATTTTCACAAGAACAATGTATTTATCGTTATGATGTCATATACCAAGAGAGCCAAATCCATCAGTCCTTACTCTGGAATAACATCCAATCCCTGCAGCAGATCTTTATTAGACAAAACTTCCGTGGAAATTTTGTCTAAGTAAGGATTGAAGGATTTGTTACCAACGCCTTGTGTTATACCAACCTCATGGGTTGGCTAATGTAATAAAACAAGTGGTTAGGAATAACCAACTGATTTAACAGTATCCACAGGAAGAGTTTGGCAAAAAGAGTCTTACAAAGGGCCCAATTCTGCAAGGTGCTTAGGACCCTCAGAGCCTATTGAAAGGAGATGAGGGTACTCAGCATCTTAAAAGAGATGCCCAGAATTTTAGGATCAGGCTGAAAAGGAAGATGGCTTCCTCTGACCCAACAGCTCTGTTACCTGGGGAAGTGAATCACATCTGCTTCGTGGAGCATTTCATTACTAAAATTCTAGGAATTCGGCACAATAATAAGAAAAAAAATTAATTGGCTGTAAGCTGAGTCTGAATACCCGCGGCGTTACATCAGATGAAAGGTGATCTCAGACCATAGTGCCTTAACAATAAAATTAACAGCAAAAATATATTTATTTTTCATAACAGGAAGCATAGATATTGCATGTGCCAGGTTGGGAGAACAATTTGACACAGTCTCCTCAATACATTTTGAAGTTTTTATACTCATTCCAGTTAAGCTATATTAGGAAGCATTTATATTTAAATTCCCAGAGATGTTGCTTGATAGGAATGAAATAACATTTCTTCTGCTACTGTGATGCAAATTTAGCACTATGAGGAATGTTTTCAAACAAAATAAAATAAAATACCTTAAGTGATACCCAATCCCCCATTTTTTCTTCAAAAACAGAGAAGATCCAACACACTTTATTCTCCCATGTGAAATAAAAGCTTTCCGGTCTAAGGAAAGAGAAAAACAAAATAATTTATATAATGGACCTCACTTTCTGGAATGAATTCTTCTTGAGTCATTAATAAAATTAAGAATCTAAAGTACAGCATCTAATAAGCAGATCATAGAACGCTGGTTACAAGACATAGAGTGATAATTCAAGAAAGAATGGGCATGCAGAGGTTAGAGGTGAAGAGAATAATTTAGGAAGGATTACCAGCAGACGTGCGTTTTTAAAGAGGAATTAAGACAGATGGGGTCCATGGTGGACACATGGGAAACCATTGCAAGAGTAGGAGCAATATGATAAAAGACAGAATGCCAAGGATGAAATAGACAAAGGAAAAGGACTACAGAAAGCAACCTGACCCTGACAGAGCAACAGGTGCAAAACCTGGTGACGTATGTCCACAGCTATGATGATGGATACCCCCCCACCCCCAACACGCCTTTCAAAAATCCAGGAGTTCTGCACATGCCTATCACAATATGTTGCGTAACTCATCCAGTGCATTTAATGCCCCAGACAATTACTCTGCTCTCAAATGAACTCTCATAGAACAATGATAAAAGACAAAAACACCCCACCAAAACACTTTTCACAAAGCAAGCCCTCCATGTCTGACCTCCCAAGCCTTGTCCTCAAAGGAAACCTGTATAACACCTTCAAAAGATGAGCCTGGGAACTTCAAATCATGACTACACTGGGCACTGAAAACCATGGACTTAACAGAGACACTAGTTTTATGGCCCTATTACAACAATTTGTAACACACCTGCTGCCTACTAACCCTCCATTGTCCTATGACTGCAGAAGTACTAATTGCCTGCTTCATTTTAAGTAGTCTCCTACAACATGTGTGAATCCCATATGTTTTACAATCTGTCCCATCCTGTATTTAGCTTGGATACCTTCTCCAGACCTGAGGAAGAGCTCTGTGAAGCTCAAAAGCTTGTCCCTTCTACCAGCAGAAGTTGGTCCAGTAAAGGATATTACCTCATCTACCTTGTCTCTTACAAAGAGCATAAGCAGTGAAAGGGTACAATGAGGTTGTGGTGAGATTAGGTAAGGGGGCTGCTGTGGGTGAGGATGACACAGTACGACTATTTCACAGCCACATGTACATTCAGAATTAGAATGGTATCTCAGATGTTATTGTAATGTTAATAGAGATGTGAAGGAATTAAAATAATCTCTGCCCCCAGATCAAGAGTATGACAAAGGAAGGATGCTAATATCAGGAAATGAAAGGGGAAATTATTTGGTGAAAATGGCAGGTTAGCAAACTGGACTACAGAGTTGTTCATTCATTTGCAGGACATGACAGGAGTTTTAAATTCAATATTGCAGCAAAGCCTCCACATTTCTGATCAGAGGACTATTAAAATGATATATTTTAATTAAAAAAAAAAAGACACACACACACACACACACACACCCCTTTCCAGGATAAATAGTCAATAGCAGATGGACATGAATTCACACTATATGTGGCCCCTCATAACCCTATGATTCTAAAGTAGAACCAATTTATGGTGAACTTGGATATAGTGAAACTCAACTTATCAGTGAAGCACAAAGCCCTGAATTGCTTCATTGCAGTTCAATGAGTTTTTCTTCCCCTGTTAGGGCCAACCTTTCAGTCCTTATTGAGTCAAACTTCTATTAAAGGCAATGAGGATGGAATCCTGGTACCACTGAAGTCAATGGGAATTTTCCCGTTGCTTCAGTGGTACCAAGATTTCACCCTAAGAGTTTAGCCTGAGCAAGGTCCATTCTAAAAGAAAACTCTGCTTATAAAATCTTATTCCATCTACTTATAAAATCTTATTATCGAATGAAATAAGCTGGTCTCACCAGCAAGGATATCAGCTTCATCCATGAATTGGGTACTGAATAGAGTCACTCGACCAGCTCTACGTTCTTTCAGTAGGGTCCACACATAGTGTCTGGAACGGGGATCCAATCCAGCAGTTGGCTCATCTAATAGCAAAACCTGCAAACAGGAGTGAAATCAGACCTTCACTGTGGCCTGGTCTACACTACGACTTTAATTCGGATTTAGCTGCGTTAATCCGAATTAACCCTTCACCCGTCCACACTACAGAGCCAGTTAATTCGAATTAAAGGGCACTTAAAATCGATTTCTGTACTCCACCTCGACGAGCGGAGTAGCGCCCAAATCGATTTTGTTAATTCGAATTAGGGTTAGTGTGGCCGCACACCACCGAATTAATGTGGTTAAATTAATGGGGTAGTGTGGCCGCACACCACCGAATTAATGTGGTTAAAAACCGAATTAATGTGCTTAGTGTGGCCGCGCACAATCGAATTTATACAACCTGTTTCCCAAATTCGAATTATCTAAATTCGGATTAATCCCGTAGTGTAGACATACCCTGTGTTACCAACTCTCATGATTTTAGTGCAAGTTTCATGATAATTGATGTTTCTCTTACAGCTCCAGCTGCTGGAGTCAAGAGATTGCATGAGAGTCTCAGCTATCATGTTTTAACAAAGTGTGCATCCCTCTTGGTTGCAGGGAAATGACAGAAAACATGATCTGAGGGCACCTTGTTGGCGCAAAAACCAGAAAGCAAATAAACAGAACCCCTAGATTTTTTTTAATACCATGATTTTTACATGAAACTCATGATTTTCAAACACTTGAGGTTGGCAATACTGCATTCAGATCCAGTTACAATGAATAATTTTTGGTATATTTACAGATTTGAGTGGTTTTAACTCCTTAATTTTCTTTTCAGGTGATTTTAACATCAAAATGCAACTCTACAAGCTTTTCTCCATGGGGACATCCAGGAAAGTTAATCTGAATTAACTAAAGATATGAATCTGAAGTGGATTGGTTAAACCACACTAAATCCCTGTGTGGTCATTGCTATTCAGAATTTAAGTGGCTTCAATTAACTTTGGAAGTGAATTAAACTAAACTGAATTAAGGCCACTTAAATTTTGAATGACAGTGTCCACACAGAGATTTAATATGGTTTAAATAATCCACTTTAAATCCAGACCTTTAGTTAATTCAATGTAACTTTCCTGGATGTGTCTATGGAGACAAGCCCTATGTCTGTATTTTTACTGGTTTTCCTAGTTTATTTATTTATTATCCTTTTTGTTTGTGCTAAACATGGTATTGATGTAGCTTCAATCTATCTTTCTTTTGTTTGTTAAGTAAATTTCAGTCAGTATTCTGGAATCATTTAGGTATTTTCCAATCTTGTTCCTTGGACACATCATATTGTTTGAGATGATGTTTATAAATTAATGGCATGAAAATGTACTTTGTATGGTCTCAATCCTGCAAAGACTTACTCGTGTATCTAACTTTACGCACTATGAGGAGTCCTATTGAAATCAATAGGAGCTAGGGTGCTCACAGTGTGTGGAGATAAGTAGGTGTGTAAGTCTTTGCAGGATCAGAGACTGTGTTTAAATACACATACAATATAAACACCAGTTGTGCATATGACCGCTCCTTTTTACCTGTGGATCTCCTAACATGGCTATCCCAAGAGACAACTTTCTTTTTTGTCCACCACTCAGCTTATTAGCTTGGGTGTCCTGAATCTTGATAATATCCATCCGTTTCAAAACTTTTTGCACCTGGAAAATGACAGAAAAATAAATGTCCAGGACTGGTATGTTTAGGCTTTTGGGTGCTATTATTCCCAAAATATAAACTTGCAAGTAACGGTTTCAGATAACTACAGTGGTTACACAACAACGTGTGTCTGTCAGCTGGTCCTGGTTGCTTTTTTGTTAGAAAACAGTGACGCAGCAAGAACAAGAGCAAGAAGAATTGTAGTAAGCAGGGCCGGCTTTAGGCCAATTCCACCAATTCCCCCGAGTCGGGCCCCGCGCCTAAGAGGGCCCCACGCCCAGTGGCAGGGCCGCCCAGACAAGTGGCAGAGAATCCCTTCCCTGGCTAGAGGCGCCTTTTTAATTTTTACTCACCTGGCGGTGCTCTGGGTCTTTGGCGGCGGGTCCTTCACTCACTCCAGGTCTTTAGCGGCACTTTGGCAGCGGGTCCTTCAGTGCCGCCGAAGACCTGGAGCGAGTGAAGGACCCGCCGCCAAAGACTAGGAGCATGGCCCGGTGAGTACAAGCCCCACGTGTTTTTTTTTCACGTGTTTTTTTTTTTAGTCATCCCTGTCGGGGCCCCGTCGAAACTGTTGGAATTGGGCCCCACACTTCCTAAAGCTGGCCCTGGTAGTAAGATCTTGATTAAGCATGCCCACAAGCCAATGTTACATGCTGAGAGGCCTGTGTTTATCTGACAGTAGCCTGGCCAGGTTTGCACTCCTGAGGTCTGGGTGTCACATTCAACTAGATCACTCCTGAAACCTCCAGTTCTACTTATCCCACAGAAACGACGCAGATTGAGATGTCATACAAGAGCACAAGTTCTCGGATTTCAAACCCGACTATTTCACAGCTACATGTCCATTCAGAATGAGACTGGTATCTCAGCTATCACTGAAAAATGAATGGAGATGTGAAGGTATTGAAATAATCTCTACTATCATGGCACTATAATGGAGTGCAGCAAGAAAAGTGGTCTTGCCTCCCTGGTGTGGTAAAACGAAAAGGGTGACGTAGACTCTTAGGGTACATCTACAAAGCAATAAAAACCCTGTGGCAGAAAGCCTCAGAGTCTGGGTCAACTGACTTGGGCTCACGGGGCTCATGCTGCGGGGCTAAAAACACAAGTGTAGACATTTGGGCTCATCCTGGAGCAAGGGAGCTGAAACCTGATGAGGTGGGAGGGTCTTGGAGCCCAGGCTCCACCCTGAGCCTCAGTGTCTACACTGCTATTTGTACAGTTGACCCGGGCCATGCGACTTGCTGCCATGGGCATTTTTTGCCGTGTAGATGTACCCTCAGCGCCAGAGTTTTAAAGGTATTTGGGATCCTAAAGAAGCAAATAGGCCCTACTGGGATTTTCAAAAGTGCCCAAGCACCTATTTGCATCTGTCGGGCCTAAATATCTTTAAAAATCTGGCCCCAAGCTCTTTGGGCAGGGGCCATCTGTTCTGTTTTGCACAGCGCCTAGCACAACGGGGGCCAGGTCCATGACTGGGGCTGCTAGAAGCTAACACAAACCAAACAAATAATAACGAGTATTCTCCCCTGTACAAGGGGCTCTGCAGGTACTCCCATTTTCATGGAAACCTGCCCCTGTGATATTTCTTATATATAATTGGCTAGATTTTTTGTCAGTGTAAATTGAATTTACAAATGTCTTATTCTTAGACAAATTTTATACCATACAATTTGCATGAAAAAATGACATGATAAGAACATAACAACAGACATACTGGGTCAGACCAAAGGTCCATCAAGCCCGGTATCCTGTCCTCTGACAGTGGCCAATGGCAGGTACCCCAAAGGGAATGAACAGACAGGTTATCATCAAGTGATCCATGCCCTGTCACGCAATCCCAGCTTCTGGCAAACAGAGGCTAGGGACACCATTCTTGCTCATCCTGGCTAATAGCCATTGATGGACCTATCCTCCATGAATCTAGCTCTCTTTTGAACCCCATTATAGTATTGGCCTTCATAACACCCTCTGGCAAGGAGTTCCAGAGGTTGAGAGCGTGTTGCATGAAAAAATACTTTCTTGTGTCTGTTTTAAACCTGCTACCTGTTAATTGCATTTGGTGGCCCCTTGTTCTTGTATTATGAGAAGGAGTAAATAACACTTCCTTATTTACTTTGTCTATACCACTCATGATTTTATAGACCTCTATCATATCCCCCCTTAGTCGCCTCTTTTCCAAGCTGAGAAGTCCCAGTCTTATTAATCTCTCCTCATACAGAAGCTGTTCTATACCCCTAATCATTTTTGTTGCCCTTTTCTGAACCTTTTCCAATTCCAATATGATGCTGTGAAGTAGAAGTTCTTTCCAAGTGAACATATACTTACCTCCGCAGCTCTCGAACTGTGGGTTGGGACCTTAAAGTGGGTCGTGACCCCGTTTTAATGGGGTCGCCAAGGCTGTCATTAGACTTGCTGGGGCCTGGGGCTCAAGCCCAAGCCCCACCACCCGGGGCCAAAGTCCAAGGGCTTTGGTGCTGTGTGGCAGGACTCAGGTTACAGGCCTCCTGCCTGGAGCTGAAGCCCTCGGATTTCGGCTTTGCGCACCCCTCCCCCAGCCTGAGGCGGTAAGGGCTTGGGTGGGCTCAGGGTTCGATCCCCCACTCCTGGGGTCATGTAGATATTTTTGTTGTCAGAAGGAGGTCGCAGTGCAATGAAGTTTGAGAACCCCTGACTTACCTCATACTCTACCTCAACGGACCGAATCCCTTTGATTTCAGCAAAAACTCGCAGATTTTCTTTCACTGTTAAAACTTCAAACTGAACGTTGAATTGTGGGCAAACCCCAAATAATGCTCTAATTTCTTCCAGATCCTCTATTTCTGATAGTTTGTACTTGTATATAGTTGCAGAACCTGTACACATGAACAAAGAAAGATTGATGATGTGTCCTTTGTTCTTTCACCCAAGCACATTTGAAATCAAGGAGTCCTTGTGGCACCTTAGAGACTAACAAATTTATTTGGGCATAAGCTTTTGTGGGCTAGAACCCACTTCATCAGATTCATGGAGTGGAAAATACAGGAGCAGGTATAAATATATGAAAGGATTGCTGATATATGACATCATGTGCCAGCAATGCCCCTCTGCCATGTACATTGGCCAAACGGGACAGTCTCTAGGCAAAAGAATAAACGGACACAAATCTGACATCAGGAATCATAACATTCAAAAACCAGTAGGAGAACACTTCAACCTCCCTGGTCACTCAATAACAGACCTAAAAGTGGCAATTCTTCAACAATAAAACTTCAAAAACAGACTCCAACGTGAAGCTGCAGAACTGGAATTAATTTGCAAACTGGATACCATCAGATTAGGCCTGAATAAAGACTGGGAGTGGTTGGGTCATTACAAAACCTAAACCTAATTTCCCCAATAATAATTTCTCCCTATTGTTACTCACACCTTCTTGTCAACTGTCTGTAATGGGCCACTCTCTTACCATTTCAAAAGTTATTTTTCCTCCCTTGGTATCCTGCTGTTAATTGATTTATCTTGTTAGACTGACCTCATACTTGGTAAAGCAACCCCCATCCTATATATTCATATATTTATACCTGCTCCTGTATTTTCCACTCCATGCATCTGATGAAGTGGGTTCTAGCCCACGAAAGCTTATGTCCAAATAAATTTGTTAGTCTCTAAGGCCTGGTCTACACTAACACCCCAATTTGATCTAAGGTACGCAACTTCAGCTACGTGAATAACGTAGCTGAAGTCGACATACCTTAGTTCGAACTTACCGCGGTTCAGACGCGGTCCACACGCGGCAGGTAGGCTCCCCGTCGACTCCGTGGTACTCCTCTCGCCGAGCTGGAGTACCGCAGTCGACGGGGAGCACTTCCGGGATCGATTTATCGCGTCCAGACCAGACGCGATAAATCGAACCCGGAAGTTCGATTTCCAGCCGTCGAACTAACAGGTAAGTATAGACCAGCCCTAAGGTGCCACAAGGACTCCTCGTTGTTTCTGCTGATACAGACTAACACAGCTACCCCTCTGAAACTTGAAATCAAGCATATTCTTCCTTTCAGTTTAGAAGTGTGTCATCGTACCATCTGATGGCTGGGAAAGTCCACTGAGGATGTTAAGTAGAGTAGTTTTTCCAGCTCCACTATGACCAAGTAACGCAGTGATCTGGCCTTCATAAATATTTAAGAACAAACCTAGTATAAAAATAGTATTATGTTAGGATTAAAGTTTGTGAAGTAAATTAAGTCTTTCCTCTCTCTTTCTATGTGCCCATCACCAAAGTATGGTGTCCAGGTGCCAAACATGACAATTAAAGAAATAAGATTTCTGTCTAAGAAGAGATAAGCAAAGTCAGAATTTCAGAACCCACAATGTGAGTTACATCTTCAGTAACCAGGTTCAAACTTGCAAGAAGTTTTTCATTATATTAGTAAAGAGGGTGCAATGAGGGGAAAGAGACACAGATGTAATAACTTTTAGAAAGATCTTAAATTGCTTTACTCTGTTCCTACAATGCTCACTCCCTTTTATTCTTAGTAAAGATAGAAATACAGTCACAGGGTAATCATCAGTTGCATGAATTAGGTTTTGGGATAGTCTTTCAAACAGTCATGGTGGATACCAATTTTGCTTCTTTACTTCTTCCACCTTTTGATTTTAACATTTCTTACAGCTATTATTTTTTCTTCTTATTTAACAGGGATTAAATGTTGCAAAGAAAACATTTGCAATGTCCCTAGATTTACATGTTAATAAGTATGGATAAGCAGAATTACTGTATCTTCTCACAATAAGAAAAGAGCAGCCCTAAAATTTCAGAATTGATTGGGTTCATTTTTGGTTAAAATCCAAACAAAAAGGTTTAAGAAACTTTTCATACCTCTCAAAGCTTCTATTTTCTTGTTCTTTGTTTTATATGTTTTTTTAATATTGTTGAGTCTAAAGGAAGGGAAGCAAGTTATCATTAGCACTGGATTCCAATTATTGAGTAAATACTGCCTTGCACCATAATAAATAATACCACCTTGATCATATATAATGCTTTGCTTCAGTAGATCTCAAAGTGCTTTACAAAGGAGGTCAGTAACATTATCCCCATTTTACAGATTGGGAAACTGAGGCACAGGGAGACGGCGTGATTTCCCCAAGGTCAGTCAACAAACAGCAGAGCTCAGAATAGAACTCAGGTCTCTGGACTTCCAGTCCGGTGCTCTCTCCACTAGATCACACTACCTCCCTAGTAATTTATACCTGTGCAAGGGAGTGTATACCTCATCTGGTAGCCTTTTACAATCCCCTTTCACAAGTGTTCATGTCTACACAGAGTGAAAGATCAGCCCCTTCATGTATAAATATACAATGTTACATCAGATTGTCCTTTTACCTTTGAAGGCTTTGGGGATCAAATCTGAAGGAGGTTGCAGGTACAAGGAGTTTGGGTTCCCCCTGCCATAGGTATTTTTGGACAAAATTAGCACCACAAAACCAATTTACAATTTGGCTCAGTTCATGTATGACTGGCCTGATTTGGTTCCTAATCTCATCTGCATGGTAACAGCGCTTGACCTAACTCTGTACTCTTACTTTGTGGAAGAACGTATTCTCGCAAAAATCCCATGTAGGGGAAAGCGGAGTAGGCTGAAGTAAAGCTAAATTGATCGTTGGAGCAGGGATAGCAACAGCTGCAGGTGAGCTCTGCTAATCCTCTGATACCATATGTAATCTATAGGTTTCTTCTTATATGCAGTAGAGTTTTACCTGATGGCTTCCTTCCCGTCAAATTCTGAAGGCACTGGCTCCATGCTGTCATTGAAGATACGTTCATGGTTTTGTTCAGTTTCAGGTCTCTTACCAGCATAACCTCTCCTGCTTTTGCACCAGTATGATGGCTTCAGGCAGAACAAAGGGGGATATTTCATACCATATTTGTCTAATTGGGAACAAAGACGATGAATCTTTAGTTTATCCAGGCATAGTAGACTAAAGCCTAATTCATGGCATTAAACACTTTTAGCGTCAAAAATTTTAAAGGTATTTACGTGCCTAATGATGCAGATGGGCACCTTGCAGGATTTTCAAATGTGCCTAGGCCCTTAGCTCCTTTAAAAATCCCATTAGGCACCTATTGGCATCTTGAGGCACCCAAATACCTTTAAACATCTGACTCTTTATTGATTTCAGCACTGGGCAAATCCATCTCTCTACAGCCACAAAAGACCAACTGTTAGAAGAACTGGTATATCTCTACAGCAAACTAGGAGGGCTTGGTGTGGTTGGGTTCACACGCCCATGGGTTACAGAATCCATTCTGGGCATAACAGCACATAAGAGACAGGAGGAAATCCACTGCTCTGCAGACATTTCCACCCATCCCCCAGCACAGGCGGTTCATGTAAAGCCTCTACTCAGGTTACTTTAATCATTAGGCTAAAGTAACCTCTGTCCTGCAGCTTCAGCCTGAGGGTCGGGCCCATGATTAATCTCTCAAGCATCTGTCCTAGCTGTTAGAACCAGGTGCTGGGTTCAGGATTTGAGCTATCATGAGAATTAAAAAAAAAACCCTACACACTCATAATGGAAGGGGAAGGGAGAAATCACATTTCCCAAACATGGCTGAATAATTTTGGCCAGTTTATCAGGCTGACAGCAACGGCTTAAGAGGTAGGAGCATGTCATTGGTATTTCTTTAGCTTCCCTGGCCTTGTCTGCCCTAGTCACAGGGCGGGGTTAAGGCACAGGCACTATAGGGCTGTGCTTAGAGCTCTGGCTCCTGGAATCATTTAATGACCTCTGAATCTCAGATACCATTTAAAAACATCTGTTTTGAGCCCTTATCATTGCAAAGGAAATGCTGAGAATGTGACCTGAAGGAAACCGAATGCAGAATCATCCACCTGAGTCTATAGGTGTGAGGGGTTTGACCCATTCCAATAGGGGGTTTGCTCCAGGACTGCTTTGAGGGCTCTCACCCACTGTGTACATGGCAGGAGGAAAGCCCCATGCAAGCAGAAACACCCTGGCTGCTGGGATAAGTTTTGTATATGCCCTTACTTGCTACTAGCCCTGGGGGAAAGGGAGGTTCTGCTGCTGGGGGACAGGAAGGGGTGGGAAATGCTGCTGACACTGGAAGTGGGGAGCAGGGTCATGTTGCAGGGGCTCTGGATTGCCTTAACTTTGTCATATACAGTTTATGATGCCAGATAGCATGTACTGGAGCAGTGGGACATTCAGCTTTGGACGATATTTTCATATTCAAGGGTCCAAATTGAACCCTTAGGGTTCATATGACTGTTAGTA
The DNA here is from genome assembly GCF_002925995.2 of Terrapene triunguis. Lineage (NCBI taxonomy): Eukaryota > Metazoa > Chordata > Testudines > Emydidae > Terrapene > Terrapene triunguis. The sequence continues at coordinate 5,885,551 of NW_020664543.1, read as the reverse complement.
TTCCCAGCTGTGAACATCAGCCAAATCTGAACAACAAGCTAATCGCTTGTCTCTATTAATTTTATTTTAAAGGTTGAGGCTACCTAAAGTGTGATATGAAAGCTGATTCTTGGTTGAAGAGGGCAAGGAAGAGGGGATCAAAAGGGCTTATTTAGGAATCCACACCCAATCCATAGTCTGTTGTCTGGAAATATTGTTTAACACCAGTTACAGATGAAAGAGACATTAGCTGATCCACCCAATGTGGGATGGTAAATTCTAATTTTACATTTTCCTTTGTTCAGTGTTATTCTATCATTACTTGTACTGCTTTGAAATAAGTGGGGGCAGGGGGCCTAGGGCAAGAGAGAGAGAATTATAGGAGCAAGTGTATGTATAAAAGAACATATACAGTATTTTAATTATAAATATACTTACCAGGCAAAACTTTATCAAAATAGATAGCCAATAGCATATATAAAACACTGTCAAAAATCAGTAGGACATAGGCTGTAAATACAGCATATGATTCCTCCATCATGTTAGAAAAATAGAAACCTATTCCATATTTTTCTAAATGTAAAATCTGAAAGGAAAAAAACAAAGACTAAGAATCTTTAGCTGAAAAACCAGGCACATAAGGTCAGAATTTTGATGAAATTTATGCAACACAGTTATCCAGAGAAGCTTTGGGAAGTCCAGCACTATATTCCCCCCACACTCCTTTTAGTTTCTTTTCCTCACTAGAAATACGTTTCTACTAACGAGAGGGAGTGTGTAGGTTTTCATTCAAAAGTGCTCTAGAAACAGATTCACACCAGCGAAGTGCAACCTCATATCATCATTTTGGGGCATGTGTCAGACTCTTCTATTGGAGGCCATATAATCCAGTGCAGACAAATTACATTCACATGTCATGATTTCTTTCTTCATATGGGGAAACTGTAGCAAATGGACTTGCACTTGCTGGACACTTGAAAACTAGCGAGCAGCAAACTTTCTGGGGCAGTGTTTGTACAGCACTTAGAACACTGGCACCTTTAAATACTACCATCATACATAATAAACAGTACCCTAGCCTGGCAACTGTCAGGTACATATAGCCAGTTAGCTACCAGTTACAGCTTTACTGCATGTGTGTTCCAAATAATTCACCATACCTTTGAGATTCCAGTAATAAAGGCAAAGGGGCAGAGGAGACCCAAAGCCCATTCCAAGGGTGCAGGAAGTTTTTTCACCAATGTAATAAAGCTCAGACATGTAGAGAAAAAGGTGAGGATGAATCCAACGGAGCTGGTGACTTTAGGCTTCTTTAAGAGGGAGCTGAGCATGAAACAGAAGTGGATCTGCAGATAAGGAAGCTTCCAGTTAGTGGAACGCATTTCTATCAGAGGTTTCAAACGCATCATACACATGGTGTCGGACATGCTAGGGAGAGCCACTGAGTTAAGAGTTGGCCTTTAGGAGACAAACTGGAGAGGCTAAAGTCAGTGGGCGCTGCACCTGTGCAGCACCTTAAGACGTGGCCTATCCGCAGAAGTTCATGACTTGACTGGCTGTAAACACTTCAGACTGAAACGAATCCATATTCAGGGTCTCTAGGGCAGTAGTTCCTAACCGGCGGTTTGGGGCCCCCTGGGGGACCGCAAGCAGGTTTTAGGGGGGCCACCAAGCAGGGCCAGCATTAGACTCACTGGGGCCCAGGGCAGAAAACCAAAGCACCGCTATGCAGGGCCGAAGCCTGGGACCCCGCCACCTGAGGCTGAAGCCAAAGCCTGAGAAACTTAGCTTCGCGGGGCCCTCAGTGGTGTGGGGACCCGGAAAAATTACCCTGCTTGCTACTCGCTAATGCCAGCTCTGGCTTTTATATGCAGAAAAACAGTTGTGGCACAACTGGGCTGTGGAGTTTTATAGCATGTTGGGGGGGCCTCAGAAAGAAAAAGATTGAGAACCCCTGCTCTAGGGTATATATGTGTATTATATTAATTGTGTGTGTGTTTTATTTTACATAGTAGCTGGGTGTCCTTTTAGTAAAATTGTTTCAGTCAATTTCACTAATAAACTCTCTTTTTTTCTGGGGCTGTTTCATTTTCTTCACCTATTTTAATACACATCCAGATTTCAGGTAACTTTTTTTTTCCCCCAGTGAAGGCCTAATTTTTTGTTGGGTTGGTTTGTTTGTTTTTTTCTTAAATTCTCCTTAACTATTAGTTTGTCACTGATTCACATAATTTTGTGGGGTTTTTAATATTATATTTGGCACACAAAAATGATGAAAAATTAAGGTGCTGACAATAATTAGGGTAAAGAAAATCGGTTAGCTCTACATCCATCAGTAACGTCAAAGCTCGGGAGAAGATAACCTTCAAGTTTTAGGTAACACTAGAAATGGTTAATTCCAGGTGGTCTCTCTTTTCATGCATGCATGTGACCAAGTATCATCAATGAATAATATTTGTACTTGCACAAGTAAACATATCTCTAGTCAATTAATTCAGAACATAAGAACGGCCATACTGGGTCAGCCCAAGGGTTCAGCTAGCCCAGTATCCTGTCTTCCGACAGTGGCCAATGCAAGGTGCCCCAGAGGGAATGGACAGAACAGGGCAATTACTGAGTGATTCATCCTGTCATCCACTCCCAGCTTCTGGCAGTCAGAGGGTAGGGACACCCAGAGCATGGGGTTGCCTCCCTGACCTTCTTTGCTAATTGCCATTGATGGACCTCTCCTCCATGAGCTTATCTCCCTCTGAAGCACCTTGCATTGGTCACTGTCAGAAAGCAGGATATGGGGCTAGATGGACTATTGGTCTGACCCTGTATGGCTATTCCTATATTATCTAATTCTTTTTTGAACCCAGTGATAATTTTGGCCTTTACAACATCCCTAGGCAACAAGTGCCACAGGGTGACTATGTATTGTGTGAAGAAGTACTTCCTTATGTGTGTTTTAAACCTGTTGTCTATTAATTTCATTTGACGACCCTAGTTCTTGTGTTATATGAAGAGTAAATAACCCTTTCTTACTCACTTTCTCCACACCATTCATGATCTTATAGACCTCTACCATATCCTCCCTTAATCGTTTAACAGCCTATTTAGACCCATCATTTGGTCTCTGAAGTTGGGATTATATTTTCCAATGTGCATTGCTTTGCATTTGTCAACACTGAATTTCATCTGCCATTTTGTTGCCAGTCATCCAGTTTTGTGAGGTCCCGTTGTAACTCCTTACAAAATTGCTCAGGATAGTTAGGTCCAAAGCAGACTGTGTCATCTGCATATTTTGCCACTTTGCTGTTTACCCCTTTTTCCAGATCATTTATGAATATGTTGAACACCACTAGTCCCAGCACATTAATCACCTCTCTCCATTCTGAAAACTGACTATGTATTTCTACCCTTCCCCCCCTGTCTTTTAACCAGTTACTGATTCATGAGAAGACCTTCCCTCTTATCCTATGACTGCTTACTTTGCTTAAAAGCCTCTGGTGAGGAACCTGGTCAAAGGTTTCTAAAAGTCCAAGTACACTATATCCACAGGAATGCCCTTGTCTACATCTTTGTTGACCCCCTCAAAGAATTCTAGTAGATTGGTGAGGCATGATTTCCCTTTAAAATAGCCATGTTGACTCTTCCCCCAACAAATCATGTTCATGTGGGAAATCTTGATCAATATCATGACTACTGTTGTTTAAGAGCCTAGTGAAATCACTCTCTCATATTCTATCTATGGAAGTGGGGAAGAAGGGAGGAAGTTCAAAAAGTTACATTTGGGCACTTTTATTTCATAAAATTAAAGCGGCATGCAGCACAGAAATCATTTCATTATTTACTGGCCACTATAGGATTCCATGGGCACAGACGTTATATGTTCCCTCTCTCAAAGTTCTGTAAAGAAAATCGCTCTTTGTGGATGGATTTGAGATTAAAGTTCACTTTTGTCCATAGCCCACAGAGTCTGGTGTCTGTAAATTCTTTGGATGGTAATTCAAATAATGTCCAATTATGAGATTAAATGAGATTTAGAGAGATCGCTTCTTCAATTACTGTGACTACAGAAAAGCTACAGTGTTGGGCCACTCTCCGATCTGCCCTACGATTAGTAGCAATGTGGCTCATAGAAATTTTAAAGTTAGAAAGTGGAGAAATTTCATTTTAAAATCCCAACTTACAGATGCTATGCCATAAAAGAAAAACAGAAGTAATACTGCAAAGAAGCTGCTTGTGTAGAAATATTCATTAACCGTGACAGCTGTCAGCAGACTGGCCATAATCAAAACACAAACAGTATACAGCAAACTCCAGGATAACCTAAAAATGAAAATATATTGTTATCTTTCTGGATAATTGATGACTGTTGTCATGATTTCAGCCATATGGCAAATCCCATTGTTAGTTCAAATACTTAGGATATCCCTGGAAAAGCCACAGCAACATTTCACGTACAGTTGTGACATTAGTAAGGCATTATACAAAGGAGATTGCCAGACAATGAACTTGGGAACCCATCTGTCCCTCCCATGGGAAATGAGCGAGAAGGTTGAATGGGGAGGAGAGTTCTGCCGGGTCTCCCTTAGATTGTACTCCTTAATCTTTCCACCAATGGAGGTACTGTTTGTCCCATTCACCATCACCCTCCTTCCTCCACAGAGAACAGGCTGCCCCCAAACACCACAGATATCAGGGGACCAATGATTTGCAATGCCATCTGCTTGGAAGCCTCATCCATCTGTGTCAGCTGTGAGTCTCCAGGCCAGCTATGACTACGCTGCCAGGACTCCTATACCTTGCAGGGACTTGGTAGAGATATGAGAAGGGGAAAACACTACAGTCTGAGGCTGTATTATATTTTTCCCCTCATTTCCATAAGTCTAGTGAGAGATGATGTTCGTAACTGCAACCAACCACTCTATGCACAGAGTCTAAAGACAAGGAGGGAAAGTTGCCCTGGAAGTGTCTGAGCCCTCAGCCCTGTGGGAAGAAGAGATCTATACATAGATCTAGTTGGTACAGTTGGGTCCCAGGGTCTTTAAGAAAAGCAAACATACTAGATTCATAGCTGACTTCCACACATGTTGTCTCATATGACATTGCCTCTCTTTCAGGTTGCAAAAATCAATGATATCATCAGCTCTCTCTAACCTCTGCTTAGCTTCCTTGTGTTTATTCCTTTTTCTTCTACCTTTATCCCCTTTACCACTGTTATAATCCCTATTGATGTTAAGTAAATACATGTTAGGCACACAAAATCTAATAACATTTGATAAGTTTTTAAAGGGCACCAGCTCATTAAATAGAGGTTCGCAAGTCCTAAGAGTTGCATTTTTTTGGTAAAGTTTTCCAGTGGAGTTACTGTTAGGATATCATCCTCGAAAACTGAAGAAGGCCTCCATCCCCTGTCAAAAAAATACTGGCAGTAACAGAGCAAGATTCCACACGCTGCCCCAAACAATGCACCTCGATCACATTCTGAAGGGACAACCTCTAATGGTAACGGGATAATGTCCACTCCGTCCTTGGCCTCTCCGCTTAGGCTATCCATAAAGACGCCAATCTAATTGAGGTTGGCTGTTTTCTTTCTGTGAGTTCCTCCTGCCCACGAGAAGCTGGATGGAAACGGTCAATTCATTTTACAAATACTGAAGAATATATGTATTTTGGCACCTATTAACTTAAGACAGTAAACCTATGCACTTTAGCTACTTGTGTTACTCACCAGAAGGCTGCATCCTGTAACCCCATAGTCTTCATCAACGCCTTGAGTTTCCTTTTTTCTCTTGTAAGACTGATTGACAGAAAGTGCATAAATGGAGAGAAACTCATTGCAACAGTAAAAAAGATAAAACCATGTTCCAGGGTAACTGATGGTATGATAGATGATGATCCCATACGGACACCACTAATCGATTTCATTTCTTCCCAGACAGAATGATTTGTCGTCATCTAAAAAAATTCAAGTTAGCGTTTAATTTAGTTTTATGTAATGAAATAAGGTCATGGTACAGGGTTATAACATGTCACTTAATAATGTTAGTGGTGCTGTTAATGGATCATGTATTTCTGATGACTGCTACTTTCTCCTTTCTGACCTTGAGAAATGCAGACTTCCCCCTTCGGGTCTATTCAAAATACTGACACAGATTGTCTTCCTAACATGTTGCTTTAATTACATCACCACTTCTCTGCCTCCCCACTCTGGGTCTCTCTCATCTTTCCATCAAAAACCACATATCCAGTCTTTTAAGGCCTACCCCTGCTCAACCTATCACCTCTGGTATGTTATATCAAGCCAGGACCACATGCCTCCGCTCTCCCAGCAATGGCAGCCTTCATGATACGCTAGCTCAGTTCTTTCACTCTGTTCTCAGGCTGCCCCTCATTCTTAGGAGGAGCTCCATGATAAATCTACAAAGCCACAACACTATCCTCCTTCAAGTCCCTCCTTAAAGCTCACTGCTACCGCGAAACACTTAATAGCTAGGGAACGGACGTGCTGGGAATGCGGCTCATTATACTAAACAATCATTTCGGTGTTGTCTTGGTCTCCTCTCCTCTCCTCTTCCCCCTGCTGGTTTTAATTCATTTGGGAGCAAGGATGGTCTTTTCATATGCCTAGACTGTAAGCTCTTTGGGGCAGGGACTGTCTTTATTACATATGTGTACAGTGCTAGCACAATGGGGCCTCTAGGTACTTCCGCAATACAAGACAATTACATAATAAAATCGTTAGTCTTAATACTAACACTGACAACACTAAATTTCTCAGCTGACAACCTCCCTTTCTGAGTTTATAATGTTGCATATAACGAAATCCAGTGCTCGGACCCATAATGGAGATGGGTGCAAACTATGAACTTGAACAGAATTGGAACAGGGCAGAGATCTATGAACCAAACATTTAAAAACAACGTTTCTTAAAAAAGAAATTGGGTGAAGTCAAAGCATAAACCAACATCAACTGCTCTTTAAACCTCACGTGTTACCCAGGAGGCCAGACTTGATGATCACAGTGGTCCCTTCTGGCCTTGGAATCTACGCCGATGGTAGAAATTATAATTGTTTCCACTGCGTATTGCAGCCAAAAGCCTTCAAGCCGTGAGAAATAGACATGAGATAGGCCTCAAGGCCTGGTTTGTCAGGGATGTCACTGTAAATATCTCAGTAGATGGAAACTGTCATGGAGAGTTGGCTCTTTCTTGAGCCTTCACAAATTTGAACCTAGGGGGAGGTTTTTGAAGGTGCAATTGGGAGTTAGGGGCCTAAATGCCACTTGTATCTTTTAAAATCTCCCCCCTAACTTTGAGGCCAGGTTACCTTTGCGATAGCCCCTCTCCTGTTTATCATTCCAACAGTGGAGATCAGGTTGCGCATTCTTGACAACATTCCTGATGTTTGGTCTCTGGGGACTGGCTGCAGAGAATTCGCTAAGGTAACCTGGCCTATGCTGATCTGAAAAATCCCAAGTGTTTTAGCCCTCAGAACATGCTACAGGGGCTCCCCTATCTGCTCTCTCAGACTTTTAGTGGGTAAGATGAGCAATTGTCATGTTTTGTCATTTTCTAAAACGACAAGAGGCACCTCTCAGAATGCTCTAGGCTCCCTTGCCAAATATTTCAAGACCGATATATCATCAAACTAAATAGCAACTCCATAACACACAGCAACGCAGCACAAAAATAAACCAAACTATCCACTGTCCAGACACATAATCCCTAACAATATTTGCTCATTCAGCAGGTTTCTTAAAAAGGCATGCCGTGCAGCATGCTCTGAAGTTTAACCGATTTGTATCATTGTAGACCAAGGACGAGGGGCACACTTCAAAGAAAAGAGGCCCGCACAGAGAACGCCCTTCCAAAAGCCCCTCCTTTGGGCCGAGGGGAGTACCTCTGCAGATCTTAACTGCAGCGGCATAGCACAGGGAGAGAGGCATTCTCTCAGTTAGGAAGGTCTGAAGCAATTTAGGGTTTTAGAGGTCAATACCAACCCTTTCAACTCTACCCTAAAACCTCAGATATCCAGCCCAGATTACGGCACATTGGTTGAGCCTGCTTGCAGCCAAATACTCCAATTACCAAATGGGCTGATGTATTTCACACTAGCTTTTGCTTCTGAGTGGATTTAAAATGTAGTCCCAAATAGAGCTGTAGTCTCAAAATAGGGTGACCAGACAGCAAGTGTGAAAAATCGGGATGGAGGTGGAGGGTAATAGGAGCCTATATAAGAAAAAGACCCAAAAATCGGGACTGTCCCTATAAAATCAGGACATCTGGTCACCCTATCGCAAAATGGCAAAGGAATTAATTACAGTCCAATGGTCCATACTGGAAAGAACAGCTGAAAACTCCTTGCCAGATTCAAATGATATAAAGTGGCCTTGGCTACTTCTGAAAGATAATCATCCAGCTATAATCTGTATGTCAGTACCCGCTAGATGTTCCAGTTGGATTACGACCACATGCTGCTGGGCACGCGTGAGCTGCATTTCACTGGTGGTCTGGGAAGTTCTTTGTGTCAATACGCTTTGTAAGTTTTACCCTTTCTATTTTGTGACTTTCAAAACTGATTGTAATTTTGCATAGAGATTAGGAGGGGTGCATGTTTTCTAGATGAAACTAAAAGTAGTCAGTTTCTGCAAACCATTCAGGAGTCTGAGTTATTTCACACGTTGTTCTTTGGTAGAAGTTCCCGCCACAAGATGATCCATCACTTTTTTTTTTTACATTGTAATAATTCCATGCACTAAAGAAACCCTGATCACAGAAGGATTTAGTTTGCTTAATGTTTAAGGGTCAGGTTAGAAGAAACAGAAAATAATTTCAGTGCAAGAATTCTGCTTACTTCTATAATAGCAGCATCAATGCTTGATTGCAGTGATAGAAATCCTCTGTACCAATATTTTGGACTATTACAGTAATGTTCTGAAAAGTTATAACAAGAATCTGCAAAGACGAAAGGTCAAGGACATTACTTAATTGTGTGCAACAATCATTTTAATGCAATATCAAGGTTGAGATTTTAATCCCACAAAAGTCAAGAAATTCAGATTTAATGGTACTACAATAATAACTCTGCAACAGCAGCAAGCAATGAGCTCCCAAGGATAGTGGAAATATCAAAGGATCAGCAGTGTATTGGACTCGTTCAGCGTCATCCCATGTAATAATAGCAGGACCCCGTTGCAGTGGATACACCTGGCAGCGTCTCTCTTTTCTCACTGCTCCCCACCTGAGTGCCTTAAACGTGCATGTGAAATGCCAAAGCTCTCATTTACTTCAGTGGCACAGGATCAGCTCCGTACTAAGGATCTGGGCGTATTATTTTAATTCTTTAGATGGTTTACAACATGCCCAATGATTTAGCGTTTTTAAAGTTTCTAATAAAAGCTGCTCGACTGCGATCTTCGGCTGGCCAAAAAACCCAGAACCCAAAACCAAAGAAGAAACAAAAAAAACCTGGTATACCATTGTCTGCAGTGCTGCAGGCATTTCCACTCCCTGCGACACTCAAGTGCCTCATTCCTGCCCTGAACAACTGCTGTTCAAGGTGAGAAGTGAAGACAGAGTCTCCACGCCAAATCAATTCTTCACTTCACTACGTAGCCTCCCGAAAGAGCAGAGGACTGAGAATGCTAGTTCAGTCCTCACTGGCCATCGGTTGCGAAATTTTGCTAGTAATTTTCATTATTTATATGGAGTGTATTTGGATGTGTAAAATAGACTATAGGGCAAGAGTAAAGTATAAAACATATATTAATCTACACCACAAGGCTGATCTGTCATGCATGGACCCTGCATGATGAGACACGGGAAAAGACTGAAATGGAATGTAACATATCAAGTGGGATGAAATATTTCAGGCAAAAGGGAGGAATATGCCTAAATCCTCAATTTAAAAAAAACAAACCCAAACAGTTTCTACCATCTATATATTTAAAAGAAAGTTGGTGTTGTTGGATTTTATTATTTTGTTACAAACAATAAAACAGACTTAAATTGGTGGTTCTTTCGAGGTCAGAAACTCTCATGTAGACTAAGGGCCAAATCCACTTCAATGAAGCTATGCTAATTTACACCAACTGAGGATCTGGCCATATTTATTTATTTTTAATTACCTATATGTCCAAAATGCTCATTTGGAGCAATCACATTCCCGGGAGGAAATCTGAGGCGATAGGAGAAGTCATCGTTAAATACAACCCCTACAATTTCCTCATTCAAAATCCATGCTGCCTCCAGCGCTTTTTCATCTTCCATCACTTCTGTTTTTATACCTGTGGTTTATACAAAAAACATTATGATCAATAGCTACAACACTGAAAATGTGAGCATGGGAATTTTATACATCTAGCCAGTTTTGCCAGCTGTGTGTCTTTCCCCTCTGAATTTCTGTTCTCTAGGCTAGGTATATTTGTAGATGCTTTGGGTCACATTCAATTTGATCAGCTGGGAAAAAGTTAATAAGAAAAATCTTAAGTTTAATTGTGAATGCAACAACAGGTAGGTATTTTACTCCACAGATGGCACTGTATCTAGAGTCATCTAGAGATAACTACTGCCTGAAGATAGAGATAGAGATTCTCCCAAACTAAAACACCCAGGATCCAACACCTGCAAACTTCTACTAGAAACAGTGTGGAATCCATACGTAGATATACAACTGAACTTCGCAGCTGGTCCTTATCTCAATAATGGGTTGACTGAAAACCTAGATTCTAATACAGTACACTCCATTTATAAGAATTATTGATATAAGCATCAACCATATACAGTGATCAAAACCACTGGGACAAAATCATTTCTACACTAACCATGGTAAAATACTCTACTTATACGAATCATTTAGGGGCACACTGACTACATGTAATATGATAGTCAAGAGCAATGACATGTAATAAGCCAATAAAGCTGTTTTGAATTTGAATTTCATGACATCTAGCGTTTTTTGGCATGTAGCACGTATAAATTATAATCCCTGTGTAAAAAAAAAAAATTGTGCTGTTTATGTGAGAGTCGATCAACATAGCAGGAAAAAGAAAGATGCTTTTTGCAGATGAAAAACGCCATCTTCTGGAGTCCTGAAATAGTCTTCCCAAGACCAGCCAAAGAGATGCGGCTCAGAAATTGGGCATTCCACAACTTACATTGTCTAAGATTCTCAAAGCAGGGAGAGCATTGTACAAAATGAAGGAGACAGAAAAACAATGTGGTCAGACAAGGCACCTATGGTCGAGGCTGCATTCATAAAGTGGATCAGAAATGCCAGAGAGAGAAATACCCCCCTATGTGGACTGTTGGTGATGCAGAAAGCAGAAGAACTGGTGGTGGCCCTGGGCGTTACCAACCTCAGGGCATGCACTGGCTGGTTTGAGTGCTTTCAAAAACAAGATGGGATTGTTTTTAAGAGAGAAGCCAAAGACACAGACTTCAGGTCATTTGAAGAA
>NW_020664543.1:5786626-5871626 GCF_002925995.2 Terrapene triunguis | reverse complement strand
GTTGTGCTGTACTGTGAACATTTGTTAGCATGATCCATCAGGAATGGAAAATTAGTTACTATAATTGCCTGTTAACACTCCTCTTAATACAAAAAACTCACAAGCATTCAGAGAAAACTAGAGGTATTGGATAATGAATACACAACAACTATCTGTGACAATGAATGGTATAGAATGATGGCCAAAAGTAACAACTGGATTAAAAAAAAAAGAATTACGGTAGATATATTCATGGAGGATGCAACCACATTGCTCTGGGTGTCCCTAAACTTCCAACTGCCAGAAGCTGGGTCTGCATGACAGGGGATGGATCACTCAAAATTGCCCTGTTCTGTTCATTCCCCCTGAGGCATCTGGCAATGGCTGCTGTCAGAAAACAGGATACTGGGCTAGATGGACTGTTAGTCTGACCCAATCTGGCTGTTCTTATGAATATTGTATACTAGCAGAACACGTTAAGACACAGTACAGGTACGGTAGCTAAAGTAATAAATCTAAATATTTAATGGGCATCACATACCTATCATTACAGAGTCTGAAGCCACTTTATTCATTATTTGTCTCGTGCTGCCTGTCATGGGTGTATAAGCAACTGTAATCCCAGTAGCATTATAGGCAGGGTCATCTAATCGTCCCAGGAAAGCCAGAGGCACTTCAGGATTTGGGTAATTTAATGTGAACATAGATACCACGTACACCAGAAAGAGAAATAGGAGTGACAGGATCCATTCCTGGGTAATGGAAAAGAGTAAATGAGCAGAGAGAACGGCACAACAATTTCAGAGCGAATGTTCCCTCCCTGATTATCAGATAAGCAATAAAGCCAGTCAATACATTTTAGATGGAACAGTTTTCCTTCAAAAAATGAAGTTTCAGCAAAATCTAAATCTTGTCACAGAATATAGTCACTTTAACATCACTCAGAGCTTACAACTTTCACACCTGCTAATGCTTGAAAATTCGAGCGACAGCAACACAAATACAAAGAGTAATATTGCCTATTAAGTCAATGGAACACAGAGCTCAACTCTTCGTAAAAAGTTCACTGATTTTACATGAGTGCATATAATATGAAGACGGTGCTCTGTGTGTCACCACAAAACCATGAGCAACTAGCTTCTATAACAATCCGCAGGTGAGAGAGTTTCTGCTATTGTCTGTTGCAGCAATGAGAAAAAGAATTAGGATGGGTGAAAAAGCCTTGCAACAATTGGGGCTTTTCAAATATTGTCTCACTTTTACTACTCTCTCAAATACAAATTGGTTTTTTTTTGTTTTTTGTTTTGTTTTTTTTGGGGGGGGGGGGAATAACCCTCTCACATGACCCAGCTTTTTTTTTGTTTTATTCCCAAACTATCTTTTTGTACTTGCCTGAAAGGTCTGCATTTTCATTCTCCATTTGGTAAGTAGATTTTTACATAAGAGAGCCTTAGTTTGCTGACACACACTCATATTTCTCTGAAGTCTCTGCATTTCTGGATCTAGAGAGAGAAACAAAAGGATGTAAATTCTAATAGAACAAATCAAAGAAAAAATAGTAGTGGTATTTGTACAATGCTTTGCATCCAAGGATACCAAAGCACTTTACCAAGCTAAGCAATATTTCCATTTTACAGATTTGGAAACCAAAGACTTGCCAAAGTTTCTTCATACAAAGGAAGTCCGTGTTGGCAGAAAAATTGAATTCAGATCTCTCTGCTCCTAGACCCAATGCCATAACTAATAGACCATCTCCTCTCCCAGGGCTTTGATAATTAAAGAACTCACTTTGATCATTAAAGAACTCACTTCAGGTGCTCTCCTTTACTAAAAATGTTAGGGGTGGGGAGAAACGACAAGGATAATGAAAACTTTTCTGTTGTAGATGCAGGGTTTTCTTAACTTTTCCTCTATTTAGGGTTTTTAGTCTTCTTCTTAGAAATTAAACAACATACAATACTACTTCATTTTTAATTATATTGATACTTTCAGAAAAAGTGTGTATGCATTCTGCTGTTTTTAGTTTGAAAGTATTATTTCCTAAAAGGACCTCAAGCTAAATGATATTTGTAATGTGAAAAATAGACACCCAACTTACTAATTATGCATTCATGTATATCTGGGTATGCAAAATGGTACTAAGTAATACAAAATATGTTTTGAATTTTCAGTAGACGCCTAAAAAACCTAACAATGGTAGAAAACCTTAAAAAACTAGAAAAATCATTATTTTCATATCTTGGCCTACCAGTGAACAAAAGTGTTAATTTAAAATTTAAAGTCAAACTCTTCTGTTTATTATAAATGTATACATAGTTTTAAGAAACAGAGCCTGAAGTCCTTCAAATCATTTGGAATTATCTGTAGGAGTGCTGCATTTAGCCCTAAATAATCATTAAAAAGATGAGTGAGCAAGACAAAAAAGTATTGTTCAAACCACCACCACAGTATTGAATTTGAATTCAGCTCCTCTTATTCACTAAAGGCTTGATCCTGCAAAGCGTCGAACAACTCCTGAAGGTGCTGTGAGCTGAGCACCCTTCGCTTCTATGGAAGTCAATAGGAGTCGAAGGCATTTCCACATCTTGCAGGAACAAGCCCAGGGACATTCTTGAGTGAATTTTTGTTCCCAATGATAGTCACATAAAGAGAAAGAGTAACTAATGCATGTTTGTGAGAATATTTATCTGGAAGCACTGGAATGGGTTACTTAGGGAGGTGATGGAATCTCCATCTGTAGAGGTTTTTAAGGCCCGGCTTGACAAACTCATGGCTGGGATGATTTAGTTGGTGTAGGTCCTGCTTTGAGAAGGGAATTGGACTAGATGACCTCCTGAGGTCCCTTCCAACCCGAATCTTCTATGATTCTATTAAGTGTTTGGCTGCCGCCTTTAAAATTCCTTTCAAGTTGGGAGTTATCCAATCAAAGCAGAAACAACATGTTTGGTCGCCTAAGTATCACCTTTCTCAAAGAACACATCTAGTGAACACTGAAATCACTAGTTGTAGAGAATTGTTTGATCAGTCCATAAGGGTGAGCTATGTACACATAAATCAGTCAACTTTGAGTAACTGGTGAAACGTTGAAGGGGTGACATATGTGAAATAATAGATCTCCCAGATCTAATTACAATCAAAAAGCCAAAATGCAATCAACTATGGTATGGCTAAATTATGCTTTCATACAAACAGATGTCCTGACCTTCCAAGCATTAGAGCTCAGTTACAGAGGCAAGGTGGGTGAGGTAATATCTTTTATTGGACCAACTTCTGCTGACGAGAGAGAGAAGCTTTCAAGCCACACTGAGCTCTTCTTCAGTCACTCTCACCAACAGAAATGGGTCCAATAAAGGATATTACCCACCTAGTCTCTCTAATATCCGGGGAACAACACGACTACCACGACACACGCATAGCTCAGGATAAGACATCTTTGCATCTGATCCTTTAAAATGTCTGTAGCTGAAATAAAAGGAACTTGGATGTGTTTCATTGTTTTCCCTTTGGATATCGCTTCCAGATGTTACTGACTGGACAGCTGGACTTTACTTATAAATGATGCCAAATGCACTTACGCAGCTCGGTTCCCCTTACTATTGTTGTTGTGTGTGGTTTCTTTTTTTGGTGGGGAGTAAAACATTTGCCTGCTCCAGATGCAATAGGTTCAGATTTCTAATTACTCCTTCAGTGCTAACCCAGGAACCTATCCCAGAACGTGCTTACGCACCCTCCCCTGTCATTGATTTCAATGGGATTTGAGATCACTTGGCATGATATAGTTGGTCTTGTTAATACTTTTTCTTCAGACTTGGAATTTGATGATAAATAGTGCAAAAGAAGGAGGAGAAAAGATAAAAGTGCACATCACACGTTCACCTCTTGCTTATGTGATTTGCTATTCTGAAGTTGCAATGTACACAAAAATGTGGCACAACTAAAAGTTATTTAACACATTATTTTATTATTCAGCATCATTATTATTATTATTACTGTTATTACAGGTGAACTTCTCTGTGCTACTAAAGCCAGAGGGAATGCCACTATAACTGAAAAAGCAGGACTGAGGTAGGCTATTCCAATGAGAAATTACTCCAGTCATTTCATAATGGAGTACATCTCTCATTTTAGACCCAAAATTACCTCTTAGTAGAACAACGTGTGGCTGTTAATTATTTATACATGGGAAACGTTGAATTAGAAAACTAAGGTTACAAGAAATTTGGTTGTAAAATTAATTCCACATTTCAAGCTTCCTCCTCTACTATGCTGGTCTCATAAATACATACATACTATATAACACTTTACATCCTCAAATGTCTTGTACAAATATGAACTAAGCTGTAGCATTTATCTCACATGAGTGTCCTATCCCCATTTTACATACAGGGAAACAAACTTAGAAGTTAAGTGAAGTGATTGGCTCAAGACCTGACTGCAAGAGTCTGATCCTGATCCCATTGAGCCAATGGCAAAATGCCCATTGACTCCAATGGGTAGGATCAGATGGAATTTGGAGCATAGGAGATGGAGGCTTATCATGGCGCTGAAGATTTGGGGAGCAAATCAGAATGAGCAAGTAAAGGATCAAGGAATCTAAGGGTATGTCTACACTACGAGAGTAGTTCGATTTTAGTTAAATCGAATATGTGCAATCGATATTAGAAAGTCGAACGTGTGTGTCTACACTAAGGACAGTAATTCGACTTTGTCAGTCCACACTACCAGGGAAAGCGTCGACATTGGAAGCAGTGCACTGTGGGCAGCTATCCCACAGTTCCCGCAGTCCCCGCTGCCCATTGGAATTCTGGGTCGAGCCCCCAATGCCTGCTGGGGCAAAAAATGTGGCGAGGGTGCTTTTGGGTAACTGTCGTCATCCGTCAGTCACTACCGCCCTCCCTCCCTCCCTGAAAGCGCCGGCGGGAAATCAGTTCGCGCACTTTTTGATCAGTGACAGCGCGGACGCCACAGCACTGCGATCATGGATCCCGCTGCGACCATCGCTGCAGTTGTGGCCGTTCTCAACGCCTCGCACCTTATCATACACCTTTCCCAGAGGCAGATGCAGAGAAATCAGGCGAGGAGGCTACGGCACCGCCGTGAGGGCCTGAAGTCGGAGAGTAGCACAGAGCTGTCAGAAACCACGAGCCCCAGCGCCCAGGACATCACGGTGGCAATGGGGCATGTGGATTTTGTTGAACGGCGATTCTGGGCCCGGGAAACAAGCACGGACTGGTGGGACCGCATAGTGCTTCAGGTCTGGGATGAATCCCAGTGGCTGCGAAACTTTCGCATGCGGAAGGGGACTTTCCTCAAACTTTGTGAGTTGCTGTCCCCTGCCCTGAAGCGCAAGGACACCCGCATGCGAGCAGCCCTGACTGTCCAGAAGCGAGTGGCCATAGCCCTCTGGAAGCTTGCAACGCCGGACAGCTACCGGTCAGTCGCGAACCACTTTGGCGTGGGCAAATCTACCGTGGGGGTTGTTGTCCTGCAAGTAGCCAAGGCAATCGTCAAGGTACTGCTGTCAAAGTTAGTGACCCTGGGAAACGCGCAGGCCATCATAGATGGCTTCGCTGCGATGGGATTCCCAAACTGCGGTGGGGCTATAGATGGGACTCACATTCCTATCCTAGGACCGGGCCACCAGGCCAGCCAGTACATCAATAGAAAGGGCTACTTTTCAATGGTGCTGCAAGCACTGGTGGACCATCGGGGACGTTTTACAAACATCAACGTCGGATGGCCGGGCAAGGTTCATGACGCTCGCGTGTTCAGGAACTCTGGTCTGTTTAGACGGCTGCAGGAAGGCATTTACTTCCCGGACCACAAGATAACTGTTGGGGATGTGGAGATGCCTACAGTCATCCTCGGGGACCCAGCCTACCCGCTAATGCCCTGGCTCATGAAGCCCTATACTGGCGCCCTGGACACTGCACAAGAACTCTTCAACTACCGGCTGAGCAAGTGCAGAATGGTGGTGGAGTGTGCTTTTGGCCGTCTCAAGGGGAGATGGAGAAGCTTACTGACTCGCTGTGATCTCAGCGAAACCAATATCCCCATCGTTATTGCAGCTTGCTGTGTGCTCCACAATCTCTGTGAGAGCAAGGGGGAGACCTTTATGTCGGGGTGGGAGGTTGAGGCAAATAGCCTGGCTGCTGATTACGCCCAGCCAGACAGCCGGGCGATTAGAAGAGCCCAGCGGGACGCGCTGTGCATACGGGAGGCTTTGAAAGCCAGTTTCAAGGCTGAGCAGGGTACCCAGTGACTTTTAAGTTTGTGGACACAGAAGCTGAACTTGCCCCCGTTTCTTTACCCAGTTGCCGTCGACTATCCTCTCCAGTTACATACCCCCTTCACCCCCTTCCCAAAAAATAAAATCTGTTCTGTTTTGTTAATGGACACCGTTGTCTTTATTACTGTTTTCGCGGGAATGTTTTAAACCTGGGACGCAGACTGTGGCGGGGGGCGGGTTTAGTGTTGTGATGCAAATGATGCTTCTAAACTCCAGGAATGACAGGCTCCGCGGTGGTGGACTGGTTGTTTCAACGGAGCCTGCCAGCCCTCCTGGCCGGGACTGCGTGTATGTGTCGGCTATGTGACTGTCTTGCAGGGGGAGGAGGGTTACAGATCCCCTGCTGCGCGGCTTTGTGATCCAGGGTAAAGACCGCTGCATAAGATCTGTAACTGCCCTCCCCCGCCACCAAGTCACAGAGCAACACCCCCCCCCCCCACCACACAGAACATGAAAACCACCTCCCAGACTGACCAGGGTAACTAGTCACTGCACTGTATATGTGCCCTGCTGCTGCACCTGCCCCCTGCTAAAGGTGACTGTCCTGTCCAATGACCAAGCCCCTTCCCCCCCCCTTCAGACAGACTCCCCTCCAAAAGAAGAGGATGGAAACAGAAATGAACAGAAACGTATTCTTTATTAACAACCGCACATGGAACGGGGGGGTGAAACTTGGACGGGGTCTTGTGTGAGGCGGGTAGGAAAGGACTTTTCAAATTTTGGGGAATGAGAGCCTTCTAGTGGTAGAGCAGTCCGCAGGGGTGGAGTGAAATTTTTCACGGCCCCTTCCACCCCTCCGTGTTTGGACTTTGGGTGAGGGGGGTATGGGACTTGGTGGCGGGGCAGGGCAGTTAGAGAGGGACTGCAGCGGGGCTCTCTCCTCCTGCCTCCGGTCCTGCAGAACATCCACAAGGCGGCGGAGCGTGTCCGTTTGCTCCCTCATTAGTCCAAGCAGCGTTTGAGTAGCCTGCCTGTCCTCCTGTCGCCACCTCTCCTCCCGTTCAATGTTTGCCCGGTGCATTTGGGACAAGTTCTCCCTCCACTGTGTCTGCTGGGCTGCCTGTGCTCGGGAGCATCCCATTAGTTCAGCAAACATGTCTTCCCGTGTCCTCTTCTTCCTCCTCCTAATGTGCGCTAGCCTCTGGGCAGATGTGGCTGTGGGAATTGGAAAAAGGGAGTGAATTCCTGAGACAGATCAATGTATCTGTGAACAGAGAACATAGTCTTTCAACAAGACCATGCAGAGCACCTATCACACGCGCACTGAGGACAAGGTCGAATTTTCGGCCCTCGCCTACAGTGCCTGCGGTCTTGCTGTGGCGAGCTGAGGAGCAGGGCAGGACACCGGACTTTGTCTAGATGGCAAACATGGTAAGCCGTAGACTTGTGGCTGCTTAAAACTTTAAGAGTGGCACTGGCCTCCTTTCACATAGAAAGCAATGCGAGTCTCTGCTGGCAGCAATCCTGCAAGCATGAACTCTGGCCCTGTCCCACCCCCTTGCGGCTGTAAACCGCGTGGCTGTAAACCGGCGGTTGCAGTTCTGTAAAGGGACGGGCAAGCAGTCCCAATACTAACTTTCCCCTACCTAATTCACAGCAGGGAGTCATGCCAGACATCACCCTCCTGAAGGTCTCGGAGAGCCAGAAGGAGCGGATGCTTCGGGACAGCCTGCAGAAACCGGGGCCATTTGCTGCAATGCTCTGCAAGGCCATGATCCCCGAGTACCTGCTGGCGTTGTGGCAGGGAAACGTCTCATACCACGGGGGGCCTAATAAGCTCTCCCTGCCCAGGAACCTGCTCATGAGGCTTGAAAAACACCTGCAGGAGGCCTATGAGGAGTTCTGCCCGGAGGATGTCGCCTCTATCCCCAGATACATTGACCAGTTTTTGGCTTAGGTGCCCTTGGAGGGACAAAAGAGTGCAGCGTTTTGGGCAGTATAATCATGAAGCGGACACTGTGAAATTTTTTGAAAATAGTTCGGACTATATATTGAAGCGCCCAAAGACAGACTAATCATGATACCCTTTGCACAGATTCCCGTTTTGTTGGACTTTCCTGTTTACATGTTTTGAAGCACTTTACCCATTGTTAATATTTTAAATCTTCCTGTTCTGTTTTAAATAAATGTTTACATGTTTGAAAGCACTTTAGCTATTGTTAATATTTTAAATATGCCAGTTATGTTATAAATAAATGTTTAGATATTTAAAACACTTACTGCTTGATCCTTCCCCTGAATCTGTGTCTGGGATAACGGCTGGGGAGGGTTGGTAGGGGATCTCTGTGAGGGTGATGAAGAGCTCCTGGCTGTCGGGCAAATCAGCGTTGTAAGCGCTGTCGACTGCCTCGTCCTCCTCATCTCCTTCCTCCTCTTCCCCGTCCGCTGAGGAACCGGCCGCGGACAATATCCCATCCTCAGAGTCCATGGTCACTGGTGGGGTAGTGGTGGCGGCCGCACCTAGGATGGAATGCAGTGCCTCGTAGAAACGGGATGTGTGGGGCTGGGATCCGGAGCGTCCGTTTGCCTCTTTGGTCTTCTGGTAGCCTTGTCTCAGCTCCTTGATTTTCACGCGGCACTGCGTTGCATCCCGGCTGTATCCTCTCTCTGCCATGGCTTTAGAGATCTTCTCATAGATCTTTGCATTCCGTCTTTTGGAGCGCAGCTCGGAAAGCACGGACTCATCTCCCCACACAGCGATGAGATCCAAGACTTCCCGATCCGTCCATGCTGGGGCCCTCTTTCTATTAGATTGCACGGCCATCTCTGCTGGAGAGCTCTGCATCGTTGCCACTGCTGCTGAGCTCGCCACGGTGTCCAAACAGAAACTGCGATTCAAACTGCCCAGACAGGAAAAGGAATTCAAATTTTCCCGGGGGTGTGGCTGGTCAGAGCATCCGAGCTCGGACTGCTGTCCAGAGCGTCAACAGAGTGGTGCACTGTGGGATAGCTCCCGGAGCTATTAGCGTCGATTTCCATCCACACCTAGCCTAATTCGACATGGCCATGTCGAATTTAGCGCTACTCCCCTCGTTGGGGAGGATTACAGAAATCGATTTAAAGAGAGCTCTATGTCGAACTAAATAGCTTCGTGGTGTGGACGGGTGCAGGGTTAAATCGATGTAACGGCGCTAAATTCGACATAAAAGCCTAGTGTAGACCAGGCCTAAGCAGCTGCAAGTACAGGGCCCATCTCATGAAGGGAGTGGATGTTTTTAAAAAAAATTGAAGAAGTTTCCCCATTAAACACTTGGGTGTGGAGAATTTTAGGTTGCAAACTCACACCAATGTGTAAAAATTTTCTTTCAGAAGATTAAGTTTAAAAAAAAAAAAAGGCAGAAACCCAGGCAATTCAGAGTTAAACTCTAACTTCCACAGCAAACCACAGAACTGCCGACCTCCCCAATCCAAACTCTGCTCCAAGAGATAACAAAAGTCAACATTTGTACTTGGAAAGGACAAAAAATAGTTCCCTTGTACAGCTGCAATTGAGCAGTCTGCAGAGTAGCTATAATAAACTTACTTCCAAATTAAGTTAGCGGCAGTATTACAGACTTCCAGAAATGCATTTCGTCACTCTGCAGACGAGCCAACAGAAAACAATTTCACATTACCTTCCCGACCGACCGTTCGTGACAAGAACCACACAATTGCATCAAGCAATCAAAGTCAACAATTTCACCATTACTCTCTTAGCCATCTATAAGAGACAAGTAAGTTAACCAATCACAAAACGGCAAAAATAACACTGGACAGTACTTTCTAAATGAGTCTGAGAATACTACATTAGAGCAATTCTTCTGGGGCAGAGTTAATCTAGTGGCGATTTACATGTAATGTGGAAGTACAATTTTCTCTTTCAATTCCTTGGTTGTTTTCTATCCTAATAGAGGTTAAGCAGTAAAACTGCACTATAGCAGATCTCTTTCTTTTTTCACACCTACCAAGAGATTTCTATGCAGGGCCGGCTCTAGGCACCAGCAAAACAAGCTGGTGCTTGGGGCGGCACATTTTTAGGGGCGGCATGGCTGGCCCCAGAATGCTGCCCCTAAAAATGTGCCCCGGCCACCCTAGCCTGGGAGGGAGGGGGAGATCCCGAGCGGCCGCGGCGCGCTAAACAGCTGTTTCGCACGCCGCTGCTCCCCCTCCCTCCCTCCCTCCCAGGCTTGAGAGCCTGGGAGGGAGGGGGAGACTCCGAGTGGCTGCGGCGCGGGCGCCGCTTCTCCCCCTCCCTCCCTCCCTCCTAGGCTTGAGAGCCTGGGGGGGGAGGAGGCAGGGGAGGGGCGGAGTTGAGGCGGGGCCGGGGGTGGGGTAATTAAAAAAGGGGGGGGGGGGCGGCCAAAATTGTTTTTGCTTTGGGCAGCAAAAATCCTAGAGCCGGCCCTGTTTCTATGGCGCATTTCCTGGGTTTCTAATTTTATTTTTAAAACTCCAGTGTTCTTGAAAGATAATATACACTTGAAACGCTGATACATGCCTGCAACTTTATCACCACAAAATTGAAACTCCTTGTGTGGGAATTGCAAAGAAAATAAGGCATCAGGTACTAATACCACCTCTACTGTCCTTTCTCCATAGACCACCTCAAAGACTATGTCTACACTATAGAACCTACACTCATATAGCTTCCCAGTGTAGATGCAGAAAGAGTTTTTCTGCCAGTGTAGGAACACCAACTCACCAAAGGACAATGCTTGGTCTATACTCAAAAGTTGTATCAGCATGGCTACATGGGTCAGTGCCAGAAGTGGTGCTAGCCCATTGGGGGCCCTAAGAAAGAATATTTTTGGGATCCCCCTGCAAAACCTATCTCATAGAACTGGAAGGGACCCTGAAAGGTCATTGAGTCTCACCTCCTGCCCTTCACTAGCAGGACCAAGTACTGATTTTTGCCCCAGATCCCTAAGTGGCCCCCTCAAGGATTGAACTTACAACCCTGCGTTTAGCAGGCCAATGCTCAAACCACTGATCTATTCCTCCCGCCCATACACACACACTAATAAACTTGTTTAACAGAGGGCAAGTCAACACTACAGCACTACATTGGCACAGCTGCACAGATGCAGCCGTGGCGCGTCTGGTGAAGCAGCACTCGCCCATTGGCATAAGAACTCCACCTTGGCGAGAAGCGGAAGCTATATCAGCGGGAGAGCGTCTCCCACCAACATAACACTGGTGTGGACAGCGTAGAACTTGTGTCGCTCGGGGGGGCGGGCTTTTTCACACCCCTGAGCAACGCAAGTTAGATCAACTTCACCGGTAGTATAGACCTGCCCAGAGTAGGGAGGCCCCTTGAGTGGCTTGGGGCCCTAAACAATTACTTATTTTGCTTATGCCTAGCAGCAGCTCTGGTCAGCGCTGTGAAAAACCACTCCCCTGACCCACGGAGCTATGCCAATGTAACTGTCAAGTGTAGATGCAGTTTAGTCAATGAAAGAGCACTTCAGTCTAATGTAAGGTCTGTCTATGCTATGGAGACTGAACTGGCATTGCTACGCCAGCATAGCCCCATAGTGTAGATGCAGTCTACACTAACAAAAGGAGTTGTTCTGTCCAGGCAGGTATACCACCTCCCTGAATGCCATTAGCTACATCAACGGAAGCACCTTTCCATTGACGTAGTTGTGTCTACACTGGTGGTTATGTTGGCATGGCTACCTGAGTTAGGAGTGTGGGTTTTTTCACTCCCCTGACCAAGGTAGCCATGACGATATAACTTCCAAGTGTAGACTAAGCTGTCAGTTGGGGAGTTGGTGTTCCTACACTGACAGAAAAAAACCCTTCTGTCCATGTAGGCTGCATCTCCACTACAGGTCTATGCCAACACAGCTATGCTGATACAGTCTGCCTAGTGTAGACATACCCCTTTATTAGCACAATGCTGCAGTAGAGGGTGGAAAACAGCGTGGAGGAATTTTCATCTGTGTTTTAAAAAAAATATATATCTCCCCACTGGAATTTTTAAAAAACACGTAAAGGAAACATATCACTTTTATACATATTATATATATTATATATGTGCTAAATTTAATCTGATGACTTATTTTAAAACCAGAATACACACTGCAGAAAAGCGTGCTCTGTGAAAAGCTGAAAATTGTTAATGTCTTGTTATTAGACCACAAATAAGAAAAAATAAAGTAATAAAGCCTTAAAATGGCAATGAAACTTCAGTAGAAAGAAATTTAAACTTCATACTTTAGAAAGATTCTGCATCTGCTAATCAGGCAGTTCAAACAAGCTTCAAACAAAACAGCAGGGCACACTGGAACATTGTTAGTTTTAGAGCCTTTAATTACCAGATGTTTTCGTACATTAGGAGTCAGATGGAATTTAAAAAACAATAGAGATCTTACCTTAGGGGGAAAGTTTTGAGAAGCGTTCAGAATATTTGCTCTTGTAATAGATCTGTAAATAATGCAGATGTGTTCTTTTTTCCTGCCGTTACTTTCCAATCGTTGTAATGACACTCCATGCTTCTTTGGGGCTCCTCCCACCCTTCATTTCAATAACGCTGCCAAAAAGGCCTGGCTTACATGACCACTTTGGTTTACTTCACTAGCTGCCCCCTCTTTGGCAGTTCTTCAGATTGCTTTCTTTTCTACAGTGCTAACAGAGGACATTGCTGCCTAGCTGCTGAAGAAAAATTCCTCTCCAAAGTTAGGTTCAGGAAACTCTTGAAACGTTGAATACAAAAATAACAAACAAGCTCTGCCTTGTAAAAATCTCTTGTTCCTCCCTGCAAGAGTAGGAGCTGACTGTAACAGCAGTGCAATGATGCCTTGATGTAGGTAGAAGGGCAAAACTCAGCGGATCAACAACTTTGTTGGCAAAATACTGTCTCTAACAGAGTTCTGTAAAGTAACTCCAACTGGCTGGAAATCCCTTTCCCCCTTTATCATGTGGAAACAAGGCACATCAAATAACGTTAATTTCCCTAACACTATATTTTAAAAGAGAATTCGAATTTCATCTATATAGAATAGAGGTTAAGCTAAAAAGCTGCACGATATCCAATCTCTATATCTTTTTCACAGCCAGAGGCAGATTTCTATGGCACATATTCAATAGTGAAAACTAGGGATGTGTACATCTGTTTCTCACTCAGTTCCCAAGGGCGACGGTAGAAACCCCGCAGTCAGAAGTATTCAGAATGACCTGGGACAAAATGAAAGAAAATGTTCTGAAACTAAGGTTGTATTGGAGGAGGGACTAGAGGAGATCAGTAGCACTCAACCTGCGGGGCACTGCCCAGAAGGGGTTTGCCGCAGCCACGTCCAGGGTGATTTGTGTACTGTGTAGCTCATGAAAAGCAGAGGTACTCTGTACTCAGGCAAACGCGAGCGACACACCAAGCATCAGTAGTGAGACTTGGCTGTTAGGCATGGTAAAAAAGAGGGTAAAGATGCTATGGTCCTAGATTAAAAAAGTGTATTCTTATTTACATAACATTAGTGCATGACAGCCAAGCAAAAGTGGGGCCTGTGACAGGGTATATAAACCAATCTTAGTTGGTAACTTTCCGCAAGGGAGCCTGTCCCAGGGTGCACCTGCATTGCCTTTTAGGCCAGGTGCAGGACTTGAAAAGGAGGAAGGGGAGAAGAGCTGACAGGCTCCTCCCACGGGCAAGTGGCAAGTCTGACCGGAGACATGGGCTCTGAAGAGCTTCAGCCTGCCTGAACCTCTGAGTAAGGAATGTGCTAGCCCCAGAGCTGTGAGGTCGATCGAGGCGCAGCAGCCTGTGGTTAGACAGGAGGAAAGACTAGAGTGCCTCAGGTGCATCTGGTGAGGAAGAGGTAGAGTTGTGATGCTGTAAAGTGGTCTAGCTAGAAGGCCAGGTCACTCTTATGACTGAAGTAGGCCAAAGATGACACTGGGGAAACTGAGGCAGCACTCCATCTGGACATAAGGGGATTTGCTGGAGTGACAGCTTTGCTGCAGGACCCCATTGAGGCACTGTACATAGTACTAGATGTGTCCCAGCCGGAAGAATTTACAATCTAAATAGACCAGACAGACACAGGGTGCTGGAAGGGGTAGAACACATAAGCAAAGCTACCAGTGGGATGGTGGCAAGTGTCATGTTAATTCCACTTTTTTTTTTTTTTTTTTGAGGGGGATGGGTTAATTAGGAGGTGACCAGCTAAATTGAAAGAAAGGGGAAAGGAAGGGAAGGGAGACAAAGAGGGCAGGGGCGTGGAGAGAAGAGGGTAAGAGGTGCAGGCGTGGGGAGACTGTGAGGAAGGGAATGGGGACTCGGGGAGGGTTGGAGCAAACAGCCAATCAGCACAGGGCACAGGAAGTCCAGTCCAAACAGTTCCCTGAATGTCCAGGGCTCCAGGGGTTCCTACTTTGGCAGCTTCTGCCCCTATTGGCTGGAATCCCTGGCTGGCTCCCCTCTGCACACAGATGGTAGTGGAGGGGAATCATCATCATACCCCAGAGTGTGGAGAGGAATGTCATGTCTCAACGCTGCATTAAAATTATGGGGGTGGGGAGGAAGTTTCATGGAATGCAATATTTTTTTAAAAAAACAACCCTTTAATTTACAAAATTGGAAGATTTGCTGCTATTACATTCCTTTTATTTATTTATTTTTGGGGAAAATGAAGCTCCACAGATGCTAGACAACGGGGTGTCAGGAAGCCTGTTACGGCTCCTGGTTTCACAGGGTTGACCTGCACTGGCCATAGGCATTGTTTAGATCTGACCAGGGGGCAGCTTAAATCTATGCCAGCAGGCAACAATCCTCACGGGGCAATGGGCCAGCTGGGGATAATTAGAGTGCAGTGAATTTTGGCCAGGCCCCAGGATGAGGCCAGATAAGGGGTAGTGCAGAAGCTTAATAGACGGACTCTGAATCAGCTGAAAGTTGTTCTATGATGAGGGAACTCATACTGGGCTAGATCAGCCGCTTTGCATCGTTCTGGTGGTGGTAAGGGGCCTGAGTACATGAAAGAATCTGGAGGTCTTCATTCTTTCCTGGAGCTGTGGAAACAGACCAGTTCTGGAGTCAGCAGTGCAGGCTAAGCTCTGCTCTTTGAAGCTTCAGAAAAATAAAAAAAAAATAATTTAAAATAAAAGCCCAGATATCTGAAACCCTTTCCCAGGCAGTCTTCTCAGTCTCACTAACTCAGGACACAGAATAAACGTAAGACAAGAGAGTACTTGCCCCAGGAATAAATCACCCACTTATATGGGCAGTAGGATCTACCTGTTCTCCTAATCAAAGTAGAGAGAAGGGTGCAGCAGTGCCTTACAGCTTTCTTTCGCCAGCCTTTGGATAAAGAGATGCAGGTTGTTTCTGGCTCTGGGATCTGAAAGGGCTTGTCCAACTCACTCCACACACCACTGCCAGGGGCCTGCTCTACATAGGCTGTTATCCCATCACCCAGCTGGTAAAGAAGCCAGCATTAGCATGCTGCTTCCCAGGGTGGTGGCAAATGAGGAAAACATCATGATGCAGAGCCAGCCACCACCAAGCAAACCTGGGACTGTGGTATTTCCTGGCCTGCAGCCAACATAGAGGCCCATGGTCAGTTACCAGAAGGAACAAGTTCCCAAGTAAATAATATTGTAGAGCAACCAATGAACCACAGGACACTGCTTTCTCTGTGGTGTCACAGGTTCTGCACCCTCAACCTCTTGGGCTAACACTGCACCTCCCTGATATTTAAGAAATCGGTTTGCAGGACAAACGTCAGCTCAAAAGCCTACGTTATGTGCATACCATGTCCGTCAGTGTTGAAATCCCTAATTATCCTATTACACCAGGGAATAAATATAGAAAGGGAATTCTGTGTCTCCCTGAAACTAGCTCAGATGTATTAACTAGCAGTGATAACTAACTGCGACAGTGATATGGTAGGTAAAATCCAGAGTAGTTTCTTGAAGAAGCTAAATAGAGTCTAACTGCTCACCTGGCTAGGTGGTTGTTGTGTTTGAGTTCATCCACTTGGAACCGAAGGCTAGCTGCGTCAAAAACACACCAGTAAGGAGACAAACAGGGTGTATTAAATGGCCACATCATAATGTAGACCATTGCTTTTATTAATGTTATACAAAATATAGATGAACTTTAAAGGCTGACTTCTACCTGTTTAGCATAGACTAATGTGCGTCAATTATTCACTTCATTCTGGAGAAGTGAGACAAACAGGAAGTCAAGAAATTCTGACTTCTATTCCCAGCTGTCCCGATGTGACACTTGACTCACAGAGTGAGACTTGGGCAAGTTATTACACCTCCACAGGCCTCATTTGTAAAACGGGGCTAATGCCAACTTTACAAGGGTGCTGTGAGGAAGAGTCAAACAAGTTTTCCTGTTGTATTTTCCCATCAAACACCAAAGGAAACATTAAATTAAGCAAAAATAACCACAGATGGATGGGTACATGAAGGACTTTAAAGAAACCAAGAACATTTCCATCCATGACTGGAATCCATTCTATAGATTGTTCTGAAATAAAGTTTGCTACAGGCTGAATTCATTAGACTGGGCAGTTTTTAATAGCTTTCTTTGTACCTACTGTAGCTTAAATGAGTGTAATTTTGGCATGTCAGAATCAGAATAGGGTCATTTAAGGTAACATAGTTGGAACCACTTATGAAAGATGGGTTAGCCAGTTCCGAAAAAAAATAAGAACTGTCTAAAATTTTGCTCCTTGTCCTGAGCAAAATCGGAGCCCTAAGGTCTTTTGCAGGTTCTGACTCATTTGCATATGAGCCGCCCTCAGAATTTTCAATGAAGCTAAGATTCAACAGTGCTAATTCAAAGGGCTAAATAGTAACTGTCCTTGCATGGGTGAGTGAGGCGTTTAGGGAGTAGACACAGAGAGCCTTTCTTCCTACCCAGCCATCTGGCAGGAGGCAAGATATTGACGTACTGCTCCCTTAAGGGCTAGGCTGTTTGGCTGTCCAATAATTACTGCACTAAAATGAACGTGGCCAGCTCTGTCGGTGGCCTAAAGCTCTAATCTTCTTTGATATTGAATTGACTTAGGTCTTCAGTTAAACAGGCCTCATAGTTCAGGCATTACTCACCATATATGGCATTGGTCTTTTAGCATCCATCCCAGCGGATGGTTCATCCAGAAGCAGAACTGTCGGATTACCCAGCATGCTTAGTACAAAACACAACTAAAATGGAGGAAAGCCATTGGGAGCCAAATTCTGCCTTTTGTTCTGCCTGGGCTACTTCACTGAAGCCAGAGGTCTTGTCAAAGGGTAAGTGAGGGAAGGATCTGGCCCACTTTTTAAAACACAATCTCTTAATTCAGATCTAAATAATACATGAGCAAGAGAAACTCAGAGAAAGTATCTTGTGTTCAACAAAATAAAATACATTGGCTAAAAATAATCCAAAATAGATTTGAAAATAATTTGCCACCACACCCCAGTGCCAACAAATAAATCTCACGCACGCATAACCGATGCTCAGGTTCTGGGTTAACTTTGCAATTGGTGTCCAGCGACTTAAAGAAATTGATTTAAATACATTACTTGAGAAACATCCTGTGCAATTTTCTGCTCTATATGCTCCAGAAGAAACTCCCTTCAAAAATGATAGGAACCAAAATGCATTCCCAGGTCTGTGGGTCATGGGAATCATAGAATATCAGGGTTGGAAGGGACCTCAGGAGGTCATCTAGTCCAACCCCCTGCTCAAAGCAGGACCAATCCCCAACTAAATCATCCCAGCCAGGGCTTTGTCAGCCTGACCTTAAAAACCTCTAAGGAAGGAGATTCCACCACCTCCCTAGGTAACCCATTCCAGTGTAATGAGAATCTTGTCTATGTAACTGGGGCAGGTCCAGACCCATAAAACTTACTAATTCAATTTTTCACTGACTCTGTGAAGCTTGCCATAATATTTTCCTAATGATAATTCACAAGACAACTTGAATTTTTGCTCCAAAATAGAGATTTCACCGTATTTGAAACAAAAAATCATGTTAGTGCACAAAAGGCCATATTCTGCCCCCCTTTCACACCAATACAAATGCACAGCCACTCCACGGGCTTGAGTGGAGTTGTTTTAGAAGCAGCACTGGGAGCAGAATTTGGCCCAACGTTCTATACAAGAACACCTTTCTAGTTATCCTAGCAGATAATTTTCCGTCTGTTTTTTAAAAATACTCCTGAAGCTTCAGAGCCTTCATAATTCTGTGGGGAGGGGAAAAGAAAAGTCGTAAAAGGAACATTTCATGGTTTGATGATGGGTACATCTTGGTTATCTGTGAATAAACACTGTCCCATGAGACAGCACAATCGAAGGGGTAAGCTCTATTTATTCCCCTGTGCTTGTGGGAGAAGTGGTTCCCTACTGAGGGATTCAGAAGCATTCAGGAGAGCTCAATTAAGATGTACCATCCGGTTTTCAGTGAAGTTCTCCTTTCTCACTCCCTCTCTCTTCTGAAATACGAAACTCTAACTGGCATTATTTTGTCTTTGTACCGATTGATAGCGACGGCAGCTTCCTCTTTCCTCTTCCCTTTCACGGCAGCATAAATCTCCAGATGTTCTTGCACAATAAGGTTTGGCCAGTGAGAGGGTTCGCCTGAGGCCAGTGGCTCAGGAAATCAGTTGTGTCCTCCTCTGGGTAAGAAGCAGCTGCATCTTTCCCCTTCATCAGCACCTGCACAAACAGTCTGTTATTTGGATTTCGTGTGATCTTGCAATAAACAAAAGTGTCCCTAAAAACATTTTACTCTTTTCTCTTTTACTTTAAGAAGAAATATTATGGACCACACAGCCAGAGGAATAATGATTATTCCATCATAATTAGACAGGGGTCGTAATCTGCATCATTCATAAAATTTTACTCAGCAGAATCCCTGAGCACTATCTGGGATTTACACAACTTTACACACAATTGTGGATATAAGACATCCCCAGGGGATAACATCACCGACACCTGATTGATTATTATTTTGACACATTCTGCTTCAAACCACTTAGTACCAAATCAATAAGAGCAATTATATTTCTCCCCAAAATTTTTCAGCCGTTACCATATGTGTAATTAAATGTCAGACTGTAAATCACCCAAAGGAGGATGTGAAACAACCCTCATTCACATTTATTTTCAATGTCCTGGCCTTGAAAGATTTTGTGCAAAATGGGGACCCTCTTCTAGGATCAACATTTTAAACCAACGTATGTGAAAACGTCAAGCTCTGTTATAATTCCATATTGCAAAACTGGCATGGCTCAAAGAAATCATGAGGCTTTCAATTAAAAACCCACTTGATTCTGCTTCTACTGAAGTCAATAGGAGCTTTCACGTTGATTTCAGCGGCAGGAGGATGGCACTCATTGTATCAACATTTATTATTAAAGGGTATTGTGATATAATTCAGTTGGTCAATATGCGAGGCATCTCATTACAAGGGTTTCACATTAAATATGTATAAGAAACACCCTCCACCCCAAGATAGACTCTGGACCACATGAAGTGGCCTCTTAAGTTTTGGGGGCAGATAATGGAAACTTTCTTCGACCAGAGACAGGTAAATCTATGCACAGAGAATCTTTCTCCCCCATGGATCTATTGAAGAAAGATCTAATACTTAATGTTAGTGTAAAATTCCCCTACGTTAATTACATTAACTGTTACTAATTTGCATTGATATTTTTGCTCTTGGTTTCACTCAATTTTTTGTCTATCATGAACTCTCGGTTTTTCACTCCTAGCTACGTCACTCAGAGCCGTGAAAGATTTTGCACCCTGAACACTGTAGTTAGTTGACCTAACCCACAGTGTAGACATAGATAGGCTGATGGAAGGATTCTTGTCAATCTACAGACTGCCTCTCGGAGAGGTGGGTTACCTACACCAAAACCCTTTCTGCCGATACAGGAAGTGTCTACATTAGGGCATGATATGCTCAGGAAGGGCAAGTCTTTCTAAAAATTGATGCATAGTTATTCTAGGAGAGCTATTAGGATTGCTAGGACCCAATGAAGCTGGTAAAAGCACAGCTATTAATAAGATCACTGGAGACAATGCTGACTGCTGGGCAGGTAGGTGAAATCTAGGGCGTGGGAGTAAGGGTCAGAATGGAACATTTTTCATTTCAAAATGTTTTATGGTTTCAAAATTTTATTTTTTTAAATATTATATTACAGTAACAATCCCAGTTAGAACAATTACAAATGCCCATTTAGAATACCAGTTGAGCCAACCAAGTACCAATTTCCAAGCCAAATAGAATACCAATTAGAAACCAATTACCAATTTATAAAATAAATATAAAACAAATACAAAAATACAATGAAAATTTAGTCAAAATCAAACTGTTTCAATGAACTCAAAATGATATTATTCAGAAATTTCATTTAATGGGAAATTTCAACTTTTATTCTGATTCAAAATAAAAAATATTTCAGAAATGCCAGAATTTCCTACAGAATCGATATTCCAAGTTTTGACCAACTCTAATACTAAGGGTATGTCTGCACTACAGCTGCTGCAGCTGTAGCGTCGACGCTTCCTGCAGTGACAGAAGGGATTTCTGTTGATGTAGGTAATCCATCTCTCTGATGGCCAGTATTTAGGTTCTTGGAAGAATCCTTCCATCAACCTAGCCATGACTCCACTGTGGATTAGGTCAACTAACTACATGCTCAGGATGCAAAATCTTTCATGGCTCTGAGTGATGTAGCTAGATCAACCTGTTTTAGGTGTAGACCAGGCAGACTTTATCTTTTCTACAGGTTGCAGACCACCGATGTGCCAGGTTTCGGGCGGGGGGGGGGAGGGGGAGCCTAGAGGTCCTCTCATAGAATCATAGAATATCAGGGTTGGAAGGGACCTCAGGAGGTCATCTAGTCCAACCCCCTGCTCAAAGCAGGACCAATCCCCAACTAAATCATCCCAGCCAGGGCTTTGTCAAGCCTGACCTTAAAAACCTCTAAGGAAGGAGATTCCACCACCTCCCTCGGCAACCCATTCCAGTGCTTCACCACCCTCCTAGTGAAAAAGTTTTTCCTAATATCCAACCTAAACCTCCCCTACTGCAACTTGAGACCATTACTCCTTGTTCTGTCATCTGCTACCACTGAGAACAGTCTAGATCCATCCTTTTTGGAACCCACCCCCTCTCAGGTAGCTGAAAACAGCTATCAAATCCCTCCTCATTCTTCTCTTCTGCAGACTAAATAATCCCAGTTCCCTCAGCCTCTCCTCATAAGTCATGTGCTCCAGCCCCCTAATCATTTATGTTGCCCTCTGCTGGACTCTTTCCAATTTTTCCACATCCTTCTTGTAGTGAGGGGCCCAA
This sequence comes from Terrapene triunguis, assembly GCF_002925995.2. NCBI lineage: Eukaryota > Metazoa > Chordata > Testudines > Emydidae > Terrapene > Terrapene triunguis. The sequence continues at coordinate 5,850,074 of NW_020664543.1, read as the reverse complement.
AACTGGACACAGTACTCCAGATGAGGCCTCACCAATGCCGAATAGAGGGAAATTGTCACGTCCCTCGATCTGCTGGCAATGCTCCTACTTATACAGCCCAAAATGCTGTTAGCCTTCTTGGCAACAAGGGCACACTGTTGACTCATATCCAGCTTCTCATCCACTGTAACCCCTAGGTCCTTTTCTGCAGAACTGCTGCCTAACTGTTCGGTCCCTAGTCTGTAGCAGTACATGGGATTCTTCCTTGCTAAGTGCAGGACTCTCCACTTGTCCTTGTTGAACCTCATCAGGTTTCTTTTGACCCAATCCTCTAATTTGTCTAGGTCCCTCTGTATCCTATCCCTACCCTCTAGCATATCTACCACTCCTCCCACTTTAGTGTCATCTGCAAACTTGCTGAAGGTGCAATCCACGCCATCCTCCAGATCATTAATGAAGATATTGAACAAAACTGGCCCCAGGACCAACTCTTGGGGCACTCTGCTTGATACTGGCTGCCAACTAGACATGGAGCCATTGATCACTACCCATTGAGCCTGATGATCTTGCCAGCTATCTATCCACCTTATAGTCCCTTCATCCAGCCCATACTTTAACTTGCTGGCAAGAATACTGTGGGAGACGGTATCAAAAGTTTGGCTAAAGTCAAGGAATAATATGTCCACTGCTTTCCCCTCATCCACAGAGCCAGTTATCTCATCATAGAAGGCAATTAGGTTAGTCAGGCATGACTTGCCCTTGGTGAATCCATACTGACTGTTCCTGATCACTTTCCTCTCCTCTAAGTGGTTCAGAATTGATTCCTTGAGGACCTGCTCCATGATTTTTCCAGGGACTGAGGTGAGGCTGACTGGCCTGTAGTTTCCCTCGAGGCACCAAAGCTTAGTTATCTTCTAGTCTCGAGCCTAAGACTCAGGGTCCCTCATAACATTTTATGAAAGGATACCAAAATGGTGTCCAAAAAGGTTCTGAAGCTTCACTCCTCAGACGACAGAAGGCTGAAGCAGTTAGAACCATTAGGCAGGAGATCCTGAGCGAAATTTAGTCAAAAAAGAACTGGCAGTAGCTCTCCAGAGCTCCTGAAGGACCAGTCGTTGGAGCATGCTCAGTAGAGCAGAGCCCTCAAACTGGCTTACAGCTACCTCGTAGAACCAAAAATCTTAGCGCTAGGGGAGTTTCCCCACACGATTTGCCCTGGAGATGTGAGGCCTAAGGCTGAGAAGCCTACCTAGATGATAGCTTCATAAAAATGCTCATCTGTTCCACTTCTAGGTCCTCAGTGGCTGAATGCTGACCAGGTGAACTTTATGCATGATTCTTTCACCATCTGGGACCAGGTGTGTTGTAAACTGCCAACCCTAATCAATAAACATGCTCTGCCTGGTACATATGTATAAGTGCAATACACCATGAGAGCAAGTAAAGCTATCACGCTCAAGAGGCACTGAGAAAGAATTGCTGTTGCCTCTTCACAGCCTTCCCTGCAAATGCAACTTCTCTGTTTGAAGCAGCCAGGAGACTGGGAGAGTGGGGAGCAGCCAGAATTGGAGACAGTTTGGAACTGCCATTATCCACAAGGGAGAAAGAATGGAGCCTCTCCCTGCTTGTAGGACCCTAAATGATGGAGAAGACTAAAACCAGCCAGTGGATCCCCCTGCTCCCTCCATGCATAGCAGTGAGATAAAGGGAAGCTTTCTTTCCAATCCAAGCCGAGAGACAGTAAAGCACTCAGCAGTGCCTGAAATACTTGGGTGCTGGTTTCTTATTTCTGGAGGTTCACAAAAGAACTGGAATGAGAAGGTACTAGATACAACGTGGGGGTCATGGGAAAAATGTATCCAACTGGTAGGTTATGGGAAGAAAATATTTAAGATCCATGGGACTGGCAGGCCCAATATGTGTTTTCCATCTGGAATACCTAGGATTGTTAGTGGGGAGACCTTTATGGCTGACTCCATGAGCCTCCAGTAGTCTCCTGACTTTCCTATTTCCCTTTGAATAGTCAATCCCAGAAACAACTACTTTTTGCTCTCCTGATCCTGGTGTCCCCCTTGCCTAAACCCTTCAATAGCACCTTGATTCTCCAGTCACCAGCCCCACCCTGGAATCTCTCTGCTGGTGCGCTAAGTGCCACTTCGTTTAAAAGTTTGGCTGTTCTAAAATTAAATGTGGAGCCCAACAACAGGATTTTCAAAGGCAGAAGAGCCTGATGACTATTGGAGGGTGAGTAGGGTAGGAACTGGGAGAGGCTGGAGAGTCATGCAGAAGGACAGAAAAAGACTACCTACCAGAGCAGAAAGCCAGTTTTGGAGTAATGGAGATTTTTGATACTAAAACCTAAAGGACTAAATCATTCAGACTGTGACGAACACTGAATGCAATATAAACTTTTGCATTTTTTTTTGAGAATGGGTTTGTATCCTTTTTAATCTGATTTTAGAATAAACTAGTCCACGATCCCTCAGTCCTACCGTTATCATTTCACTGTTGCTTTTGCAAATAAAGGTCTCTTTAAAACATACTACAAGCATTTCTCATTTCTTGACGTGTACTGCCATCCTGTGGCCATATACATTTCATTTGTTTAAAATGACACCTTTTTAAAATTCATCATAACCCCCTCTGCAGTTAAATTTACTGTTTGATAATTGGATTATTTACGACGTTTAGTTTTCCTTCTCACGTTCGGGGAGGGTGGGGGGAAGTTCTCTAATGGTTGGCTTTGTTTTCCTGAAGTCTGAAGTAAAGCTCAGGACATATACCATTTATAGTTACATATTAATGAACAGGTTACTGATAATGTTAGTTGAATTTATTTAGCTTTGTGTTTTAAGCCCCCTACAGAACTCAACTCATCCCCTTCCTATGTGAAAAAACGTGATAGGACAAAGGTCCAATTCTTTTCTCTTTTAAGCCAGTTTTACACTGATATAATTCCACTGATTTACAGGCAATATGAAACATCCACCTGGAAAGGTGTAATAACTACACAAAGTCCAAGGCAGTGGAGAATCATGCCTTATATCATCACATACCTTTGGGCAACAATCTATCATAGTTATTTAGTAACAACTTGTTTCCCTAATGTTATGTATCCATTCAAATAAAGCCCAAGTTGGCACTGACAGAAGGTTATCATGCAAAGGCTGTTTAGTGAACTACATGAAGTGAATTGGCTGGTCAAAGTCCAGTTCCTAGGTGTCCATATCACAAATCACATCACCATGATTGGAAAGCTTTTTGGAAGTCTCAATAAGGTGGACAAGAATGAAATGGACCAGGGCGAATTAACTCCCTTCTCTCAAGGTATGTCTACACAGCACACTCCTTACGGTGGCATGTAGAGTACATACACTGCATGCACCCTAGCATAGGTATAAACAGCAGCATAGACAGCGAGGGGCTGCTTAGGCAAGTCAAAACACACTCGAACCCTGTGGGTATGCACCCTACAGCTACTCCACTTGCCCAAACAGTGCATTCCCTCCCCTATAGGGGGTGATCCGTCTAGAATAAAATTTAGGAGCACTGGCCAGGCAATGTGGAGAAACTTGAGTTGCTGCTGCGTTTATTGTACGTGTTCGGTGGCTTGAGGATCTCAGCCTTTAGGTGTGTCTGTCCAGCACTTTCCATAGTTACTAAATAAACAGCAAAACAAAAAAAGAAAAAAAAAAGTAAAAATTGAAAATTCACTTTAGGACATGAAGGTATGAACTTTCCAGCTACTAGAAATAATGGCTGACTGCACCACAGGCAGATACGTGTCATCTATACAACCTCAGTGTCGTGGCCCTAAGTGACTTAGGAGACTATGTTCAACTGAAGATGAACAAGATTGATGCTCCTAAGTCATTTTGGCGCTTTTGAATATTTTACCCATTATTCCTTACATTTAGCACAGCAGAAAAACAGATACATTGTAAAGATGTGAGCATTAGCAATCCAATCCAGCTTTATTTCAACAGCACTTTCTATTGGGAAAAACAAAAAGAATTGCTAATTGTTTTACAAATACAGCAAAATGATAAAAGAAAAATAAACGTATGTACAAAATTAAACAACATAAATGCCCATGATAACATATGACTAATATCAGGATGTGCATTAAAAGAATGCTAACAATGTTTAAATAAAAATTATTCCTGCTACGAAAGAATATAGCACATATCATATAGATAAACTACATGCAACTGTACAATATATTTTAAATAAGGATTTCTCATGATAATGTGAGCAAAATCTGAGTTATTAGAACTCCAATACAAAAATACATCCTTATAATACTACTAAAGCAATTTTATCTTCAAAGTTTTGTATACACTTTTACTAATTGATCCTCACAACAGCCCTGTGAGGTAGATAAGTATTGTGATACCCGTTTTATAGACGGGGAACTAAGTTAATTGCCCAAGGTCACCCAGCATTATCAGTATCAGACCTGGAACAAGAATCCGCAACTACCTGGCCTCCTGTTAAACTGTCATCTGAGGTCATGTATTACTTCTCTATTATGTACAGTTTGGGTTGAGTTTATTATTTATAGTAAAATAACAACAAAAGCCACAGAGCACAAATGTAACATTTTAGTCCTAAAGTTTTAAGCTGATATCAATTGTCTTTCCTTGTATTTCAATATATTTGATCTTCCATATAATTTTCTCTGTTTTTGAGCTCTATTAGGCACCAGATATGTAATGGACTTAATGAGGCAAATTCTGCTCTCACTTATATCTGTGTAAATTCAGAGTAACCATCAATAGGGTTACTGCAGTGTAGATGAAAACAATTCTATGCACATTTCTCCTAGATTTTAATAAAGCCTTCGATAGAAAAGTTAGTGACAAACCTATTAGAAAATCAAACCCCATTAGAAAAGTCAGAACAATGTTACTTGGCTATTATGATAGAATACAAAACTGTGTGAACAGTTGTGGCTCAACAGAGGAATTATTCATGAAAGAGAATCAAACTGGAAAGAGGCATCAAGTCTAACAAAGGGTCCTAACCTGGCAAACACAGTATTTTCATACATCAGAAGAAAGAGCAAACTGTACATTAATAATATAGATGACACCATGTTGGAGTAATTCTGAACACAGTGAAAGGCAGAAGTGACCTAAATGACACGAGTTTAGAGACTAGGCAAAATGAGGCCACTCTACAATTTGGGGCACTTCATCCCGAAAAATAATATTGTTAAACTCTAGGGAGCATGAAGGTCAAAATTAGCACGTATAAGTTTGTGGATAAGGATAAGGGAATTTAACCTGTACAGTCGAGAAAATTTGGTTCTGGGAATAAGACAAATGTCCTACTTCCCCAAAAGGCAGGAGGATGGAGGATCTCCCTAAGTCTATTATCTATGATCTTTTGGAGAAAGAAAAGATTCAATATTATGTTTACGTTTTTCAATCCTTTTCGGCCAATTGCGTTTTTCTGAAGCTATTATATCTGCTACTGGCAGCTGATACGTATTGAATGTGCCAGTGAGAGAGAGTTAACTAGATTTATTATATTTCAAAATGTATTTGAATGTGAAAAAAGTGAAACAATGCTACATCAGATTTCTCATATTAACCAAATAAGAGTGCAGGCACTACCCAATGCTTATTTAAAAGTAAAGTTAGTCTATATAATAGGTTTACTTTAAGATGATAAAAAACAACAAAATAATACTATGTTGGCAAGATATAAGCCATAGCATTACATTTTATTCACATAATAAATGTGTAGTGCAGGTTATTACTCATTCACTGAGGATCTGATGCGAAGGGCATGTTCCTGATCTAAAGATCACTGAAGTCAATGGAAAGGCTCCTACTACGTACAATGATTTAATGGGTTTTGGATCAGACCCTAAGAGTATAAGTAATGGGATTTGATGTCAGTAGATATGAAGTCAGAGGTAATGGGGCAACATGTAGTGATAAAGAAAGTACCAGAGTAAAACAGATATGTAGAATAAATGGGATAAAGACAGCACATCAACACAAGCTCTGGGTAATTATTATTCTCAGCCTCATCTTTGTTATAAATACAGAGAAACTTTCTTATTAAATGGAACAAACGTCTGCTCTGTCACTGCAATTCAATCGACTGATTTAAGTCAGTAGTAAGCTCATTTACTATACAGTTGTACAGCACCCAGCATAATGGGGTAGCAGTCTCTAGATGCTACTGCAATATAAATGTTAAATAAATACATTACAACAATAGCAATAGGATTGCATCAGTGTAACAGAGCAGAATTTGGCCCAGTCAGTGCCTTAAAACAATTCAGCAGATAATCATTCTATTTCAATATAAACTGAGTTACATTATGCCACATTTCAGTGCAAGATGGTTCCACTATATATGGCTTATTCAAGTGGACAGATTGACTGTATACCAGCTCCTGAAAGGTAATGCACCCTCTCCCTTCCCACTCGGCATAGGGAACGCAGCACCATGCAGTATATCAAGGTCTAAGTGGGATTCACAGGCTCAAGGGCAATATGTAAGAAAACAAGATCCACATCATTCCAGGCAATCCTAGATGTACAGAGAAAGAAGCAAAACCTAGACACATATCGGGCTCATTCCTGCCCCCACTGTCAATTATAAGACTTGCATTGAAATAAATGGGAGCCTACTCAGACAGAATTAAGCAAATCAATCAATTTTACATTAATTAGTGCCCAATGGCACACAATGTTTGGGAGCATAAAACTTTGCCTTATAGCAGGGGTCGGCAACGTTCGGCACGCGGCTCGCCAGGGTAAGCACCCTGGCGGGCCGGGCCAGTTTTATTTACCTGCTGACGCGGCAGGTTTGGCCGATCGTGGCCCCCACTGGCCGCGGTTTGCTGTCCCGTGCCAATGGGGGCGGCGGGAAGCGGCGCGGGTGAGGGATGTTCTGGCCGCGGCTTCCCGCGGCCCCCATTGGCCCGGGACAGCAAACCGCGGCCAGTGGGGGCCGCGATCGGCCGAACCTGCCACGTCAGCAGGTAAATAAACTGGCCCGGCCAGCTAGGGTGCTTACCCTGGTGAGCCGCGTGCCGAACGTTGCCGACCCCTGCCTTATAGCATAGTTTTGAACATTTCAGAAAGGAAGATGATAGGAATTTTCTAATCTTAGGATAAATATATAACTGATATGTCTTATGTGTCATGTGTCTTCAGATATACAGAGTATTTGCACAATACATTTCAATTAATACATTCTACAATGCAAGCAATTGTTCAAAAACCTGAATTTTGATTCTAAAAAGCTCAGATTAAATAGCCAATTAGATTAATCAATTCTTTCAATTTTAAATCAAAAATTTTTTTCTTTGAAACCACAAACAGGATGAATATTTGCTCTCAGATCTGAGGATGTAGAACCACACATGGGCTCTCTTATTTCTTCTACAGAGAATAATTTTGCCAGATAGCAAACAAAAGTATTCTTAGTGACAAGACAATATGTGCATTTGGAGCTTACTCTTTTTGATTTATGGTGAGAGAAAATGAGCATGATAGAAATAAGAAAGCACTGTTAGTGAACTGGACATGGTATTGTATTGCCTCATTAGTATCGCAAAAAAGATAGATTAGAGAGTATTGGTGCATAAGCCTGTAAATTCGCTGTGACAAAAAATGAACACACCTAAAGAAATGCCTTTTAAACATGTGTTAGAACATGTGTTCAATAAAACAGGTTGTTTTAACAAAGAATGTAACTAGAAATGCTCACATTTATGCAAATTCCATAAAGATATATTCATTTGGTGCTCATGCTTTTACAAATATAGACTGAAAGGAACCTATCCACCTTTGCAAACCACATTTAAACTTACAAGTGCATGCATTATAAATGTTTATGCAACCTGCAAAGGTAACTTGATTAGTTACACCTGCCAATTTGCATTAAAAAGGTACATAACGGTTAACCACGTGCCATATTATACTAACATGTAAATATTTTTATGTTGAGTGGATCTCAAGCTAAGTTTATTATATAATTTAGGACCCCTATTTAGTGATGAATGTTGAATTTCCTTTCTCCCTGTATCTTTTATTAAAGCAAAAGGGCCACTTCCAAGCAAGTTTGTGAAGTGACAGCGGTGTCCCTCATCACTATGCTATAGATCAGGGGTTCTCAAACCGGGGGTCGGGAACCTTGAGGGGGTTGCAAGGTTATTACATGGGGGGGGGGGGGGGCGCGGGCTGTCAGCCCCCCCCCCAAACCCGGCTTTCCCCCCAGCATTTATAATGGTGTTAAATATATAAAAAAGAGTTTTTAACTTATAAGGGGGGGGTCGCACTCAGAGGCTTACTATGTGAAAGAGGTCACCAGTACAAAAGTTTGAGAACCACTGCTATAGATCATGTGCCTACTGATCAGTCGGGGAGGTGCTAGCCCAGAAGAGGGCAGAGAACAAGGGGAAAAGCAGAGATTAGTTAAAATACACAAGTTACATATTCTGAAGCAGCATAGAACTGGAGGAACATTATGATGAGAAGAGACTAACAAATATGGTCATCTGGATACTAAAGTCCACATATGGCACAAAGAGGAGGAGTTTAAAACTGAGATATAGCAAATAAACTCAAGAATTTAGGTGATGGAGCAGGATCCATAATGGAGGCACTGTTGTACCAAACTGATTATTTTGGATAAGGAGAGTTGACCTGAAATATACGTACCAAACAGTAGCATCAGGATTTTGATCAGCAGGATCCAACGGGAATTTAAAGACCGCATACAAGTTAACTGCCTGATTCCAGGATTCATCATGGAATATGATGCTGGTTAGTTCAGCCTAAATTGTTTATATGATACCAAATACCAATACCTAAAATTCAGTTAAGTCTGTATAGCAATGTAGGCTACATGGAATTGTATGCCGAGGATGTGACAATGAAGCTTACCAGAACACTATCAGGCAGTTAAAGCTCAAAACTGACCTTCTTTGAACATCCACCTTATATCTACATGTTTACTCCAACTCAGATAAATCATTGACTTCTGGCATTGCTATATCCTCTTTGCTGACTTCTGCTTTTGTGACTCTTTTCTAGTGCTGCTGTCCTGGTTCTGTGGACCCCTGCCTTTGGTGGAAGCTGCTTCTTGAAAGATAAGCAAGGCAGAAGTTTGATCCTGGAGTTAATCAATTATATACTGACATCAGATACTGAATAGCTGAACAAGCTCAAGGTTGGAGTTTCTAGAAGCATAGAGCACAGATTGACCAAAACAAACAGGAAATTATAAAGAACTAAATTGTTATTTACCATTTCGCTTCAAAACAGGACAGAGTAAGGCGAGTGGATCACAAATTATATGCTAGCAATGAGAGTCCTCACAAATAAAGGCACTCCCACACTTGCATAATATTGATGGATAAGGCCAGGAAGGGGAAATAGTTTCCAAATATTATTTTTGCTTTTCAAGTCAGATATTTTTCTCAATCTCAACTGCTTTCTTAGTGCTCAGCACACATTACAAAAAACAAAAACAAAAAGAAGAGTCAGACAAACGTGAACTGCAGTGTACATCTAATGAATCCTACAGTATTTAAAGAGCTCAAAAAATGACTCTATCTTCCTGTCTTCTTTCCCACCAAAGTGTGCTGTTTAAGGTTCCAAAACTGTAATCTTCCTCTTCTTGTTCTTTAGCAAGCTCCACAAAAACCTAAAATGGATGAAAATGGCATCAACAGTATATTCCGTGTAACAGCATTCAGACTGCAAGGATCGGAGTGCCTACCAATCAAAGAAAATTCATGGAAACGAATCACAAAAGTGGTACCTATTGCACCAGTATCTGAATAGGTATACTGACCCTTCAGAATGGAGAGTTAAGATCTCTTACTTACACTCCTACTTTGAAAGTCAATGGGATTTATGTTCTTAAGTGCTTCTGTCAATTTTGGAAATGGCACGTCAGCTTTTACTTAGGCACTTTTCAAAATTTTACCCTATAAAACTATAATTCGCAGACTTTTTTTTTTTTTACAATTATGAAATAAAATTTACTTCCTATACCTGTTCCAGGGTTGCTTGAGAAAAGTTGTACTCCTCGATATTAAAGGCATGTTTTGCTGTTAAAAGGATTAGAAAGAATGCACATTTAAGAACAATTAATCATCAAATGCCTCAAAATGACTTTATTTAAATCCATATTTTTAAACGATTCAAATATCTACTGTTAAATTCACTAAAAATACAGAGGAGTTTTACAATTAGATGGCCCAGCTCAATGCAATGCCATGTGAGAGCAACTAGTGCAGGTCTTTGGTTGCAGTCTCCCTCTCTCCAGAGTGTCAGGGAATGGGAATAAAGACTGGAAGGCGGCATCCACACAGTCATAGAAATTAGAGGTGGAAAAGAATCACTGGCAGTGTCATCCATCCAGCAGCACCAAAAAAGCCTCTTAAGACTATGTCTTGTGTAAAGGCCTCTAGCTGCATCTTTACAGAACTGTTTCAACACTAAACCTTGGAATATATTTATCAACATTCAACCCGATGGTCCTCAGTCCTTATGGCCTATTTTCTTTGCAAGCCTTAAAGGCATATGGGTACCCTCATACCCAGTCACACTCCTCTCCCAAGACCTTCCTCTCATGGATAGAGTCAGGCTCGCCCTCTGAAGGTGTCTTGGGGCTGCATGAGGAGCAGCAAGGTCCTATTCCACAAATAAAAGCTGTTATGGGTTTAGCCTCAACTCCCAAGCCCTACCTCTGTGATAGGCTACAACCACCATAAACTTTCTCCATTCCCACTGAGAAACCCAGTGACCCCTCCTAGCCATATCCTGATAGCCCTGCCAAAAAGGGATAAGTTTACCTCCTCAGCTCTGGGCATTTTGAACTGATATGCTAATACAAGTAATTGTGAGACTCCTAGGGATGATGTTTAAATTATCTGTACAGTGCCAGGGCTGTGAGAGTGGATATTCATACAAATACAAAAAGGGTTTCTTTCAAAAGGAATATACAATCTGAGTTCAATATTGCAATGACTCACAAAAGTGTGTGCATTTGGTGGTGGGCACATGGGAAAGACAAGGTCACAGTGATACAAAACATGCTTTTGGGGTCTGCTCAACACCACTGACTTCACATATTCAGAGAAGTTAAGGAGAGAAGGGACCATTATGTTAATCTATTCTAAACGGCATAACACAGGCTATAAAACGCCATCTGGCCATTGATTTACCATAGTATCTCTTTAAGAAATGCATCCAATTTTGACTTCAAAGATTAAACAATGAAAAATCTACCACATCTCTTGGCAATCTGTTTCAGTGGATAATTACCCTTACTGTTCAACGTTTGCACCCTATATCCAGTTTGATTTTTTCTAGCATCAACTTCCAGTCATTGAAGCTTCTTGTGTCCTTTGTCTGCTAGATTAAAGAACTCTCTAGAATTAAATATATTCATCCACTGTAGGTATTTATAGACTGAGATGGGAACTGAACCAGTCCTTGTTGCATTCACATCTGTTGACTTCTTTTTACCTTGAATTGTGTACATAGGTTAAGAGTACAGCAGGGTTATATAAGTTAATGTGTTACGAGGAAAGAAAGTTAAAAGGGCAGGAGTCATGGAGTGGAGGTTAGCATTAAAAAGCTAACCAAACCAAGTGAATTTTGAGGAAAGATTTGAGTTAAGAGTAACGTTACATGGTACACAGGATCAGGGAAAATATTTCAGGCTGCATGGTAGGCAAAATGATTACTATTTACCTTGCTTGCTTGGCAAATACTTGGTCTTACCTTCTTCCAGTTTAGAAAAAGACTGAGAGAGCGACTGTACATCTTCCTTGGGAATTTTATATGCCAAAATGGAGGAAAAACTGAAAAAAACAAAATACAGTGTGATACTTTCCCAGGCCAAAATTGCTGAAAGCAAAAGGAAAGAAAAAAGTTTCACATGACTGAGCATAAATTCATGTTCTAAAGGAGTAGGCAAAGCACTGTAAGCTAATCATATCGTGACACAGGGACATAGGAATTACCATTTTGGATCAGATTATTTGGTCCACTAACCTGACAGAGGCCAGAACCAGATACACAAGTGTTTTCCTACTAGTTTTTGAATGTTATGATTCCTGATGTCAGATTTGTGTCCGTTTATTCTTTTGCATAGAGACTGTCCGGTATGACCATCATAGGACCTAATCACATCAGCCATGCCGTCAGGGGCTGGTTCACCTGCACATCTACCAATGTGATACGTGCCAGCAATGCCCCTCTGCCATGTGCATTGGCCAAACCGGACAGTCTCTACGCAAAAGAATAAACGGACAAAATTCTGACATCAGGAATCATAACATTCAAAAACCAGCAGGAGAACACTTTAACCTCTCTAATCACTCAGTGATAGACGTTAAGGTGTCAATTTTGCAACAGAAAAGCTTCAAAAACAGACTCCAACGAGAAGCAGCTGAACTTGAATTAATATGCAAACTAGATACCATTAACTTAGGTTTGAACAGAGACTGGGAATGGCTCGGTCATTACACTAATTGAATCTATTTCCCCATGTTAAAGTATCCTCACACCTTTGTGTCAACTGTTCGAAATGGGCCATCTTGTTTATCACTTCAAAAGTTTTTCTCCCCTGCTGAGAATAGCTTCTCTTAATTAATTAGCCTCTCACAGTTGGTATGGGTACTTCCACCTTTTCATGTTCTCTGTATGTATAAATATCTTCTTACTGTATGTTCCATTCTATGCATCCGATGAAGTGGGCTGTAGCCCACGAAAGCTTATGCTCAAATAAATTTGTTAGTCTCTAAGATGCCACAAGTACTCCTGTTCTCTTTGGTGGACAGTTCAAAAATCTCCCAACCATCTGGTTTAGTCCATTTAAAAAGGGAAACTCCAAGGTCACATCCTAAGAATTAAGAGGCTTACAGAGTCACCTGGCAAGTGTTTATTACATCCCAAATTTCTTGGACTGGGGCAGGGGTAAAGATCCAGAATAGAAAATCTGTCACCATATGATCTCCTTTCTGAGGTTGACCTCTTCACCAAAACTGCCCCACCTGAAAAAAATTCTTTGGGAGTTTCTATGATGGCCTTTTCCTGGGTCCTTGTGAACAGTAAACAAAGTAGAATAAGATATTACTGTTAAGAGTTTGCATTTATCCACTGACAGAAATTCAAGTAATTTAGTGTTCAGTAGATTTATGGAAGAACTCTTGATGACGGGACAAAAGGGATGTGGGCCAAACGCTGAGGCCTCCTAGAAGAGTCTGAGGTACCTTCAGCATTTGCAGGACTATAGGTACCATCCAAATTTCTTTTGAGTGGGAAAAAGGACACTCTCAGCAAGGAAATTACCAGTCACAACTGTTACACAAGCATAATTTTGGTCTTGCTATCAATAAAGATATTTTTCTTTGCTAGCTTTCACGACATGTTCTATTTCTTAAGCTTATTTTTATATATATTTTATTTAAGATGTGGATAACATATCATCACTAATTACTTACTCATAACACACTGACAAAAATGAAGCATGCATTAATACAAATATATTTTTTCCTTGTAAGAACTGGTCCTCTATTTAATAACTTTTACCTTTCCTGATGAGATGCATTTGGGAAGATGTGCAAAATCTGCCTGTGAAGAAACTCCACCTGTTGTATGCCTGCTGTTTCTTTTAATTTCATTTCCAAGAAATAGCCTCTGCCAAATTTACTCTTTAGATGCTGAACTGAACCAATACACCTACAGATTGTTGAGACAAATATAGTATGTCATGTTAAAAAAAAAAAAAAAAAGCAGAGCTGTTTTCAATAGTTTCTTTTTATGAATTAGATTATTTTATGAGAGGCTTGAGATGAAAACAAATGTGGCTGTACTTTTTTTAATGCTATAAATGTGTTCAAACTGAGACACACCATTTTTTCTTTTACGCAAAAGTTCCAAATATGCATGGACTACTAAAGTCTACAATACCTTAACTGTCCAGATACCAGGATTGCAACTCGATCACACACAGCTTCAGCCTCTTCCATATAATGAGTGGTCAGAATAGCTGCTCTCTCTTTGCTTTTAAATGCTGCTCGAATTGCCCTCCTGAAAATTAATGAAAAATAATAACTACAGCTACAAATTACCTTTAACATGACATGTCATATGTTGGGAAAATAATACTTTAGTTATAATTAACACAAATCCTCAGCCATATCATCAGCTTTTTTCATTATAGGGCAAAGAAAAGCAAATGTATCTATTTCTTTTCAGTTATTCTCAATAAAAACATATTAATGTCACTATTTTGCAGGGATTTGGATGCCCAATAGGCTCTGAATCCCAACAGCCTTATTATTAAAAGAAAACGCTAATTTAAAATGAAAAGTGAATACTGTGTAGGCACACAGAAGCAGTGACTGATCCTATATTGAATCTTGCCTATGGCTGGGCCATGGGAGGAAATTTCACAATTTGGGGGAAAAGGAGGAAACATTTCTTTGGTGGGTTATTTTTCTTTAAAATGATGAAAGAAGTTGCTCAGAAGTTTGGATTGTCAGAGTAAGTTCTAGGAGAGATGGGTTAGTAGGATAAAGAGCAGTTGCAATGATCAAATGTGCACGATAAATTCTTTTATCACGTGGTTCTGCAATTTGTCAGCTGGCTCTGGAATTCATCCCATGGATATTACTATGACCAGCATGGTATATCCTGTACCAAACACACAAAATGGTTTGCTACTTGGCTTCCAGAGGCACTGCCTCTTTCTCCATCCTTTGTTACCTCACTGGTGACAAGCAGAGGAGCTCAAACTGGAGCTCCTTTGGTTTAACCTCATAGCTGCGCATTACCCAAGAGAGTCCCACAACTCTGAAACGAACTCTCCTTCCCATCACATTACAAAACCTACCTAGTTTCTTAGACACCTGGGGAGGGACAGTTCCAGGAAAAGGATGAATTTGAGGAGCTCGGTTTCTTATTCATCAATGGGGTGATATTATGGAGGATTCTATTCCCTTTGTCCATTGTATTCTAATTATGACGAATTTTAAGTTGCTGTGAAAGCACTGAGTTGTGAATGTATGCTTTTGATTGTTATAAATCAAATTAAAGATTTATCTTCAAAGGGAAATAAACTATTAATCTGCAAATGATTTGAAGACAATATGCAGATGAAAGCAGCCTATACAAAGCTAGATTCTTGGCAATGCACAGAGGTAGCGATCCTTCATGTTAACAACAGTTATGCACATGAATGGAAAGAAGAAAAAATACTTATGATTTGCCTATACTAATCTATGACATATTACCACTTTGAGCTTTGGAGTAAGAGTATTATTACCATATTATCCTACAATGTAGTCTCTTTAAAAAAAGTCTCTTGTAAATGTAGCATAATGTTACACTCACCACATGTGCTGTTTGGCTTTAGGATCCATACCAGTAGATGGTTCATCTAGCAATGTAATCTGGGGATTACCCAGCATACTTAGTGCAAAACATAACTGACAGGAAAGAAAGAAGGTTAAATATGATTATACAATAGGCCTCATGTTATGAAAATACTGAATTCAACTTTTTAAAAAACCGTCTTCATACCTTGCGCTTAATTCCGACCGCTAATTTCTTTGTGGTTTTCTGTAGATGGGCTTTCAATTCAAGGGCCCTTGCAATGCTGCAAAACACCCAATGCACAATATCTGTCTCATCAATCACTGAGAACATTGTTTAAGAAAGCAGATTATTAACCCTCAAAATATGCTTTGTCATTCCTCTTAGTACAATTGTTAAATAACTGATTACTCTGCTAATTACAAAAATTATTCTAATAATGTTTTTTAAAAAATTCCGTATAAAAGTTTTTACATTACTACATATCTTATGCCTCTCACTTAGAAATCAATGAGCATGCTGTATGTTTTCAAGGTGAAATAAAGATGTATATAAAAATCAAAGGCATTACATATTGTTGGTTTTTTCCCTTCCAAACCATGGTCACCTCTTGCTCAAACTGCTAAAAGCAGTCTACTATAGTCAGATAAAAACAGAGCACAAGAAACCTATGACATCTATTGCTAGACTATTAAACAGAACCCAGCTATAATATGAGTGCAAGCAAAAAATGCTGCAATTAGTTTTTACCGTTTTACGACTTCTTCCACATCAGTTTTACTCATTCCTTTGATAGATCCATATATTTCAAAATGCTCCTGCAATGTAATATCTGGCCAAAGTGGATTTATTTGAGGACAATATCCCACAAATTTAGCAGAATTGTCCTCACTATTCAATCCTAAAGAATAGTCTCCTATCAGCACCTGTGGAAAAGACAGTCCTTACTCAACAGTATTTTTATGGGTTTTGCATGTCTTTATAAAGACCAAAAAATTATTTATAGATGCTGGTGACCAAAATGGTAAGAAAACAAAAACAAAAAATAGATAGCCCAATTCATTTTCTATTAGTGTTCAGCCACATACTGTACCTGGCCAGCAGTTGGTTCAACGTCTCCCACTAGCATATTAATCAGTGTGCTTTTCCCAGCTCCGTTTGGTCCTAGCAATCCAAGTATTTCTCCTGAATAAAATAGATAGATAAATAAATAAATAAAAATGACATGTTACCCATGTGACCCAAGAACAAAAAGGAACTGCTTTTTTCCTGAAAAATATAGTAGTTCAATGGTAACTAATTTAATGCCAACCTTTTTTTACACAAAAAGAGACATGTTTAGTTGCCACTTTCTTTATTTTTCTCCCAAGAAGAAAATCTTTCCTTTCATCATATTCTTTATGCAGACTGCTGACCAGAATTGCTGGTTTCTAAAAAACAGAAGATAATATATTAATTATTTTTTAAAATATAATGACAAACACACTCTCGCCAGTGGACAAATTGAAAGTTTATCAGCATAAAATAAGGTTTTTTGACATTTACCGAGGTTAGACAACTAGATTAGATAATCCTGTCTTCTTAGTAAATCGTTGCATTTCTGCTTCACCATGGCTACATTTCTTTCTTAGGGACAAGCAGGGGTTATCACCATTATCTCCACTCAGAGTCCCTGTTTTTCACGTCTAAGTCCTCATTGTCTCTATACACTGCAAAACCATTGTAAGAGTCCGATTCTGCACCTGACCCCTATGCAGACAACAACTATTGGGAAGCAGCAGCAGAATTATGCTCAAGATTGCTGTCAGAGTTGCTCATGTACAGTACACAGCACATCTCCTCCTCCTCAAGGCTTGATCTCAGTGGCACGATGCACCTAACTCCTACTAGCCTGAAGTGTGAGCACCCATTAGCTTGGAATCTAAAAGTACCAACCCAGCCAGACACAGAGCTGTTCTTACGGCAATAATTCTAGGTTTTACCATGGGTAAGAGGAAATTGACACACACAAGGAAGGCACTGGAAACAAAAGAAAATAAGCACTGACATCGCGTGAAAAAAATAGAATCCTATTTGTTCATCTGAATTTTTTAATACAAAATAATTCAACTATAACTAATTCAGAAGACGAAACCAATATCTCGTTCTAATATTTCCAATTAAGCATTAGTTTATTATTTCAGAGCTGGCATATGTTGATTTATTGACAGCAATTTTATCTGATCTCACCCTGTCCCCTGTGATTCAATCATAATTACACAATTACCTCATCACAGCTCTGGCAGGTTGTCATTTCTTTGACCCACAATCTCTCTGCTTTTACATCTTCATCCTCATTCTCATTATGTGGATCATCTCGAAATTTCCATGTTTTGATCTTTGTAGAAGTTCTAAAGAGAGGAACAAATATTAATTTATGTTCAGTCTTTAAACAAAGCTCCCAGGGATTTCACTGGAGAGCTGCCCGATTATGGACCGAAAGATCGAGACCTTTGTGTTTGTTAGGCAATAAACTCATGCAATTAGCCACATGTGAAAGGGAGAAAAAAAATCAGTGGAAAACAAGTCTTTAAAAAAATAAAATTCAGTTGTCACTTAAAAAGAACTGTATCAAAGGGAATAAGCAAAAAAACTGCACTAAAATAAGGCTACTGGTAGTTCACACCATAGAAGATCAGATCATTTAAATGTAAACAAAGCCCTTTCCTGTTGATTCTTAGCTACAGAAACCAGTGAATATTAAAATTATTTCACAACGGTTACACTGGTCTTACTGTTATAAACAACGGGGTAAATCTCCAAAGCTGTTTATGATGAAACAGCTGTACAATTTTTATTAGCCTCTACGAACAGTGTGCAAATAAATTTCACAAGCAATATTCAAAATGTTCCCATTACAGCTCCAGTCCTGTTAACACACGAGCAGGTATTTGACCAGTTACAAAGGTTTTACTTCTGGGGGAATTCTGTGCCAAAAATTTAAAAATTCTGCAACAGAAAATTAAAAATTCTGCACACAGTATTCTTAAATTCTGCAAAATTCTGCATATTTTATTTGTCAAAATAACACAATATAATCACACCAGTATGAACAGATTTTTTGGGGGGTGGAGAGAAACGGTTAGGGAGCTTCCCCCATGCAGACCCTGGCTGACCCCTAGCCTCTCCAATTCAATCAGGCACATGTGTCCCTACACCCATTCCCCCCATCCACATGTCCCTCCACCTCCACTCAGACATCCATTTCCCTCCTCCCCATGTGGCCCTGCACCTCCTCCCCCTGTCCCCATGTGGCCCTGCACCTCCCTCCTTCTGTGGCCCTGTGCCTCCACTCCCATTCAGCCCCTGCCCCAGTCTGTCCTCCCCCACTAGCCCTTATGAGCCCAGTCTGTGACCCCCCCAGCAGCCCCACGCTGTCTGTCTCCCCATAGCCCCTGTCTCCTGACCTAGCCCTACAGGTGATGTTAAGAAGGCTCTGCAGGCTCTCTCTCTTCCTAGCTGGCTGCCAGCGGCTGCTGTGTTCTATCGTCACAGCGCCGTCTGGTGGGCATAAGGTAGAATTGCAGCAACTTTTCAGCAGAAGCTTTTTTCTGTGCAAAAAGATTAAAAATATGCATGCACTATGGCGCAAAATTTCCCCAAGTGTAAGGTTTGCAAGATCAGGGCCCTTGTTTGCAAAACAAATATAAGGAAGTACATCTTCACACAGAGCAGTGGAACTCATTGCCATGGAAATTTGTGAAGGCCAAAAGTATAATTAGGTTAAAAAAAGAATTAGATAAGTTCACACTGAATAGGTCCATTGACAGCTATTAGCCAAGATAGTCCAGGATCCAATCCCTGTCCGTAAATTTCCAACTCCCAAAAGCTGGGACTGGACAACAGGGGATTCCCTCTGAAGCATTGGGCACTGGCCACTGTGAGATGACAGGATACTGGGTTAGATGGACCATTGGTCTGACCAAGTATGGTCGTTCTTATGATTTTATGGCGTTAATGTGAGTTGCACAAACACATTTTATGAGGGAATGACCCTTACATTAGTCATTCTAGCAGAAAAGAATTATCTAAATTATGTCAGATACATAGGTTTTGATATAAGGATGATGGCCAGTACAGAACAAGCAATGTCTGCACTGTTTTAAAACATCAGTATAATGCAATAGGACATATTACTCCAGTGACAAAGGGATTTTTGTTTTATCTTTGGTGTGCCTTCTGCTGCACATTAGCTACTCCCAGTTAGTGCTACCAATACTATCTTAAGATGGCTTTTTCAATACAGAATAATAAAAGATCCTATCAACCAACACAGACCTGAAAAATGGGTCCTCTCTTATCGATTTACCTCCATTTTTCACTTCAAGATATCGCAGAAGGAACAGCCACACTACACATTGCAAATAAGGCTAAAACAGACAGAAAAACAATTTCAGTTAATCAAAACATTTCTAGCCCCTTCAGGCCAAACGGTTGTCCAGGGGATGAATGCTATGAAATGTTGATTCCCTCCCAGCATGAAGGTGTTCATGACAGACTCCAAGGCAGTGAAATCGTGTCACTAATTAATTCCATTGGAAGTAAGAGGGGTATATTTCCAAAAACTGTTTCATATAGCATGAGCATATGTGTTGTTATAATTAGAATATACTTCCAGTTATGTATAAAATATAAATGAGTCATTTAAGAGTGAAATATGATTTAAATCAGTACTTTTTAATTAATATTTCAGAAATGGTTTTCTGAAGTTTGGCCCACAAAACAGAACAGAGAGGAGAGGAAAATGTTATTTTATGACAACTTTCTCTTTTAAAGGAGCCACTCAAATCTGTCGTAAACCAGACTCTTTATTTACTACGTGAAGGCTGTAACTTGGCCTCAGTTAAATGAGCCAGTATGTCTCAGTCCAGTTCCTAGCAGACAAGAGTCTATATCACAAAAACAACATCTCAGCTGGGCACTCATTGACAGACTCGATAGGGAGGCTAATGACTGAACACACAAAGACTGAACTCTTCCATAATCCCAACCAGCAGTCTTATCTTCCAAGGGTAGGGCTGAGCCACACTGTTGGGGCAGTAGGTGTTGAGCTGAGGGAGTGGGGCAGCTTACGCTGCTGTTGCCTATTCTGTAATCATTTTTTGGCTGCAGGGCAGTAGTTAATCCACTATCTCTTATAAGCATTAAATAAAATTCTTAAACACCTTACAACAAGAATGTCTTTAGGAAGTGGCTTTTCATTCAAAGTTAACATTTCTGACAAATAACTGGTGCTTACCGCGATAACTGCTACCAAGAGTTTGTCCCAGGGGTCATGGTATTTTTCATTCTTTTGTAGGTGTTTCCGTGATACCTGACAATGTGACGAATATTTACACAAAGAACTTTTCATCCAATGCTACGTTTTACAGCTAAATTTAACTGCAGATTATAATGAACTACTGAAGACAATTTATTTATACACTTTATGAGCCTGATTCAGGTTTGCACTGGCTTTACATCAGTGCAATTCCACGGACTTCTGTGGAGTCACTGCTTGTTTACATGGAGGTAGAGAGAGATTAGAATCAGTACCAATGTATTTTGTCAATTGCAGACTCCCAGTAATCACAACAGCTCAACTCGACAGACAGAGGGACATGGAATTTGCCTTTATGTATTTAACAAATGCTCTGTTTCTTCCAGCTTCTGAAACTACAACATTTAGCTTACAACAAGGAGGTAATACAAACAACTTTTTCAGCAGTTGATGCTATTTATAATCCATTAAATGGCCATCAGGTATATTACAGCTCAATGCAGAAGGCAAACTTCCCATTCACTTACATGTAGATCAACCACATTACCTTGCAATATATATATGTATTCTGCTAGCCCATGTACTAGGGCCCCTGACGTGACTTTCAAAGTTCTAAAGTTAAATTCCTCATAAAAAGGAACCAACCAACATCCCAATACCCCAAAAGCTTACCTTTATAAAGCTAATCAGGCATCCAATAAGAGGATAGATTGGAACGAAGGCACAGAAGACATAATGAAAAATGGTGGTTACCATGAAATATCTCATAAAGAATGCTACTTCAGTGACAACAGTAGAGATCAAAGCAGTCTAAAAAAAGAAAAAAAAAACAAAAAACCACGTATTTTTATCCAAGCCTGTCTCACAAACTGACATGGTCATAATATTTAATACAAGTTGTGACAAGTTAGAAAACGGTCTGTATTATTTCTTAGGAATGTTATGTATGACTCGGTTTCCTTGTTCAATTTTATATTGCTGCCTGACTCAATGCAGTTAAAGCAGGCTCTAATGGGGGGTTGTTAAGGTACCTAGGATGGGTAAAACAATGACACAGATGGGACAGCTTCTCAGGTACCTACTGGGCCTTCAACTGGGGGAACGAACCTACCTGGCACCAACCAAATTAGCATGTTTTCCTATTTCAAGGCTACAGCGGATATGAAAAGACGCTGAGGGGTTAAAAAAGGTGCCATGGCAGAAAGGGAGGGAAGAAGTGGTCAGCTCAGCTGGAAGCTAACAGGGACACAGTCAGCACGCAGCAAGGCTGACATACAGACTTGAGACCCAGGGTCTGCGAGAAAGTTATGTGTAACTTGGCACCCAGAGAGAATGGGGGACACCAACGTTGTCATGTCTACCTAGGGGAATGCCAAATATGGGTAAGACAACATGCATATAGGTCTTTGTTATTTTTAAATCCACTTCTCTCAGCTGTGTGTACCATCTGAGCATCTTTGTTTTGAAGAAACTCCTTCTGCATACTATTACTGATCACTAGCTGCCAAAATAGAACTCTGGCTCAGTTGCACCTACTAGGTAACATGGTTGGCATCCAGAGAAGTGTAACCCAGAGACCTGGTTGGAGAGTGGTTGGACTGCAGGATCCTACACCAAAGAGAAGTGGAGGGCCAGGCCTGCTACCAGAAAGGGGTGCACTCGAGGGACTGGTAGATGGTCTCTGAAAGAACAGCCTCCCCAGAGATTGTGACCCAAGTAATCCCTTGTCTTATTCCACTCTGAGTAGAACTATTCAAAAGCGTCTGTTGCTGTGGCAAGGAAGAGAAGCAAAGAAACATGTATATTGCCTCATATTTAAACCATTTGACATTTCTCTGATTTGCAACTGAAAAGGAAAGAAATTAAGTAAATGACAAATGGTTTAAATATGAGGGAATTCTTTTCCAAAAATGATAACTGAAAAAAATGTTGATTTGGCTTTAGAGGAAAAAAATGTTTAAAGTTAACTAAAAACAAGAGGCTGACTTACCATTGAAAAAATAAACGACCAAAATTCTTTGGTATTTTGCACTTTTTTAAAGGTGAAAGAGAGCACGTAAGTGAACAGCACTACTGATGGTACATAGCCAATAAGGCAGAAGATCTGCAAGGGAAAAAAAGACATTCCTTAGAAAGATTCATCATATACTGTGCTGTCAGAATACTCATTATGCCCAGGGGTACAAACCTGTTATTGACATTTATTTTGTAAATGCCTGAATACTTTGAGAGTACATTTTCATCTCCAGTTGATCCTGTTAGTTAAAAGCTAATTTAATTGTTTTGAGATGCTGTACTCAGCATTATATGTGCTATTAAAACTTCCTGATAAAAAATGCAAGCAGGGCAACAAGTCCCATCTCTCAGTTAATTTAAATCTTTTCTTTAAATCATTTCTCAAATGGCACTATTGGGTCTCACATAAACACTAATGATATGCATATTTTGGTAAGTGTTGCAAGTCTCATGCTCAATTAATTTCACTGACTTGCAGAAATTAAAACAAGAGCAGGCAAGTTGGAGGGAGGGATGGAACCACAGTCAAACGATAGCATGCCAAGTATGAAAAGCTCAAAGGAAAACTCAAAGTTTCATAGTTCTCACCTAAGAGAAGAGCTCTGGCTCCAGGGTCCTGAAACATGGACCCTGGAAGGCCTGGGCTCCTCAGCCCCAGGTCGGGGGACCCTGGAAGGCTTCCCCAGAACAGGGGACTCTTGTAGCCTCAGCTGTCAAGGAGCCGCAAGTGTGGGAGTTGGGGCTCTCAGCTCCCTGTCAATCTGCCAGGCAGGCTGCTGTGAAGGTGGGAGCCTGGAAGTTTGGAATCCCCAGTAGCCTAGCAGGTGGGCGTGCTGGTAGGAAGCCAGTCAAGTTACTAACAGAAATCTGCCTGGCAGGCCAGGTTCTGTCAGAACTTTGTCAAAACTGAACAGCCTCCATGAAACTTTTAGATTTCAGCGATCTGGCAAATTCCGGTGAAATAACATTAGGGTGAAATTTTTCCGACCAGGAAACAAAAATGAACACGTCATATTTCTTATACACTTTGATAAAGGACTTTAATGAGAACAGAGAAGTAAATAAAACTAGACTTACAATAGCAAGGAACTTCCAAGTATCAAAATAAACACCATGATGAAATGCAAATAAGCTTCCTATCATCAGAACAAGAATAATGAAAAATAAAGGAAAGTCAATGACTGCTTGTCCACTCCAGTAAGCAGATGGATAAAGACCTGAGATCTTAAGTTGAGTGTAAGCTTTGATCTGTTAAAGGGAAAAAAAATTACAATAGGTGTCAAAAATGCCACAAATGGCAGTAATGTTAATTCTTATCAATGCTTAAACAACTTGGGCCTAATTCTGCTCTCAAATATTCAGGCTTTACACTAGCATCATTCCAGTGTCTTCACTGGAGTTATTCCCAATTTGCAATTTTTAGACACCAGGGGAGGAGGTCTGTGTATCCACATTTTTCCACAAAAGGACTTGTTAGTTTTGGGAAGAAGGGATAGAAGCAAAACACCCAGTAGGAATATGGACTGAGTGCCCTCTATGATCCTACTTTCTTTAGTTTCAGCTGTGCATCCAGCTGGTGGTAGGTTATGAAAAGACTAGCGCGCCCAATTCCATCTCCAAATCTACAGCCAGTTCTTCTATATGCAACCCCCCCTTGTTTCTGCTCACATTCATATTTGATTCATATAATTTGTCTCCGCAACTACTTGTTAAGTCTTATATAAAATTTAACTTATGTACATTTATTCTTGGGGTAGGTGCATCCAGTAAACACTCTGACACATTTAAATGTATTTGAAAATTGAGGCGTCCTGACACACCACTTGGTTCTGAAGTTGTTGTATACTCTACAAATCATCCCACCATTTCGTCCCAGACAACAGCCATTACCAAGTTATTACTGCATGATTATATCATCCAGTAATGACCTTAAAGAAGGTTTTATATTCGTTTACATACTGAAGATTTAAAATGACCCAAACTCCATAGTTCAAATTGAAGATTACCTTATGGTTTTCTGCATTTTCCATGGCAAAATATGGTGGCACCCCTGTTACAATGATTCCTAGTAACATTGCTTGAAAAAAAGCCTCCAGTCTGAAAACTGTGTCATCAATTTCCTGAAAAATAATTAGACTTCAACACTGGGAAATTAGAATATACTAGAGACAAAAAAACAACTCCTCAAACTTTCTTTTTAAAGTTTCTAAACATGATTTCCTGTGCTCTTGTACCTAGACTCCTAACAATGCCACTTTAGTTACAGCTTATTATAAAAGCATACAAAACTTTAAAATATGGCAATGCACAAGTCTGTTCTATCTGATAAGTGACGTTTATGTTATGGACGGGACTGATTACCGTTTAGTTCCAAAAGAGGATAGTTCATAGCTGCTAAGACCTTTTGCACAGCAGCTGAGATAAAAACACTGCGATAAAGTTTTGTGTAGATTTTTGTGCAGTTTATAAAATCAATATATTCAGAAGAGAAAGAAAATGGATAGTTGACTAATGTAACCGTCTCTTTGCTATCCTTGATTACTGCAATCTTGCTCCTCTCAAGTCTATTGAGAATTCTGCTGTTAAGATCATCTTGTTGTGCTAATCACATTATCGCACATTTTGAGTCTCTCTTCTGGCTCTTTGTTCATCTCCCCATCAAATACAAGCTTCTTGAACGAAATCCAGGCCCCAATTAAGACAATGGCATAACTCCCATTAAATTCAACAGGACTAGGATATCACCCTTTGTCTTTATCTTTAAAGCCCTTCAAAACTGAGACCCACCCTACCCAGGTGATCTAGTAACCCATCAAAACATTGACCTCCACCTTCGTGCCGCCAACATTCCCAGCCTTTACTGCCCACCAGATCAACCCTATACAACTGTGTGCTTTCTTCCAGACTGTGCCTTATACGTGGGGAAAACTCTGATAAAATTCTACCTTATCCTGTTCCAAATCCCTCCTTACGACTCACCTCTACCACAGTCTAATCAAAGCTAGGTGGGTGACAAGCTCTGATCACTCCTCTTGCCCTCTCCCTTTCCCACTCCATTTCTTGCTATCCCCAACAACCAATTAAAAAGCCCCAACCTACAGTACATAATTAACAAAGTTGTGCTAGTTCATCACTATATTAATTTGCTTTTGTGTCATATTTCAACCCCCTACTCATGCTCTATTTGTGTCCTTAGATTTGGGAACATCTCTTGTCTATGTTTGTAGAGTGCCCTGGATTGGGGCCCTCGGGCATCACCATAATATAAATATTTACTACGTATAATTATATTAAAAAAATCTGAATATGATTTTTGTAATTTAAAGTTGTACTGCTTAATGTGCAATATTTCATTACCTTAGAGGCTTGAATTAAATGGCCACACTTGGATTTTGACTTATAGCTACATTTTTTCACATGCTCCAATATAGGGCTAACCTCAAGAAGTGCCTAAATATTCAAAGCCACAAAACTGCATGCACAACTGCGATTTTGCTATTGTTTCCTTTGTAATTATGCAATTTTAAGCCTATGATACCTCCTGATTTGAACTCCACCTACTTGAATGAATGGGTTACTCCAGATTTGAATATTCTCAGTCACATTTAAATTGTGGAGAAACAGGTTGCTAATGATGTTCATCAAAACAGGCAGAGAGTGCACCATAGTACTGTTGAATACAGCTGTAAAAATGTAGCTCTACAAAGAAAAATATTTTCAATGTTAAATTTGCAGCATGAAGGTTAGCACTGAGATATCATTGGAAGATTTATTAAAAACCCTTTGTACAATATAGTACTCCCTAAAGCATAGTGTTACTAACACATATCCTAATGCAGTAAAAATATTCACAATCTAAAGAACAGAAACTTAACCAAATTAATTCCAATGAAAATAACTTTATGAAAATGTGCCCTTTAGCTACAAGGTTGGTTGTTAGCTAACTTTAATACTTGTTTGGAGTACTATTACAGCAGGTTTGGGTCCCATGCTCTTCGAGAGACAAGGTGGGGAGGTAATATCTTTTATTGGACCAGCTTCTGTTGGTGAGAGAGACAAGCTTTCGAGCTACACAGAGCTCTTCCTCAGATAACACTTGTGCCATACGAGGGGCAGATAGTCAACTGGTATAAACTGTTATAGTCCCACTGAAGTCAGAGCTATAACAATTTACACTAGCTGAGGATCCGCCCTGTTCTGTAACAATTTGATGTTAACTTTACCAAGAAATGGGAACAAAAGGCAGGACTTTAGTGTTGCAAATTGTTTCCTCTTAGTAACATGAGGTACAATCCACATTTCTTCAAACCTTACCATGTTCTTTCACTTCAGATCACACGTTGGACTTGAAAGACAGTGCTTTGATTTATATATTAATACACGCACTCCAATACACGCACTTCTCTTTCCATACTAGAGCGTTGTTGCAAGAGCAGTTTGGGTGAGCTGCGAAGGTGAACTGAGAATGAGCTGACAGTCTAATATGAAAAGAGACCGTGTTGGGTGCACAGATTTAATATATTAAACACCCAGATGTTTTTGATGTTTAATTAAAAAGACCATTTAAATAAAATATACTTAAAGAAATTCCCTCATTTACAGTATTAATCCATCGTTAGCATATGCTAAAATATCTTTTAATAGACTGGAAATTTTAGTAAAATAATAGACAAGCTATCTTCTGCCAGGCAAAAAGCAGTATTTTCTTCATTGTGTTATTACCTCACATTTGAAAAGTTCTAGAATTAACTTATTCTTAAAAAACCTTAAGTGTCTGGAGATGCTAGTGGAGGTTCAGGTGCATAGCACAGACTATATGTAACTGTTGCTATCACTCTAATTTAAATTAGGCTGTTGATTAATCGCAGTTAACTCACGCAAACTCAAAAAAATTAATTGCAATTAAAAAAATTAATCATGATTAATTGCAGTTTTAATCACACTGTTAAACAATAGAGTCCCAATTGAAATGTATTAAATATTTTGGATGTTTTTCTACATTTTCAAATATATTGACTTCAATTAGAACACAGAATACAAAGTGTACAGTGCTCACTTTGTATTATTATTTTTGATTAAAAATATTTGCACTGTATTAAAAAATAGTATTTTTCAATTCACCTCATACAAGTACCATAGTGCAATTTCTTTATCGTGAAAGTGCAACTTACAAATATAGATATTTTTGTTACGTAACTGAACTCAAAAACAAAACAATGTAAAACTTTAGAGCCTACAAGTCCACTCAGTCCTACTTCTCGTTCAGCCAACCATTAAGACAAACAAGTTTGTTTACATTTATGGGGAATAATGCTGCCCCCTTCTTATTTACAATGTCACCTGAAAGTGAGAAAAGGCATTCACATGGCACTTCTGTAGCCAGTATTGCAACATATTTACATGCCAAATATGCTAAACATTCGTAGGCCCTTTCATGCTTCAGCCACCATTCCAGAGGGCATGCTTCCATGCCGATAATGCTCGTTAAAGAAATGATGCATTAATTACATTTGTGACTGAACTCCTTGGGGAGAACTGTATGCCTCCTGCTCTGTTTTACCTGCATTCTGCCATATATTTCATGTTATAGCAGTCTCGGGATGATGACCCAGCACATGTTTATTTTAAGAACACTTTCGCTGCAGATGACAAAACGCAAAGGAAGTACCAATGTGAGATTTCTAAGGATAGCTACAGCACTCGACCCAAGGTTTAAGAATCTGAAGTGCCTTCCAAAATCTGAGAGGGATGAGGTGTGAAGCATGCTTTCAGAAGTCTTAAAAGAGCAACACTCTGATGTGGAAACTACAGAACCCAAACCACCAAAAAGGAAAATCAACCTTCTGCTGGTGGCATCTGACTCAGGTGATGAAAATGAACATGCGTCAGTCTGCACTGCTTTGGACTGTTATCGAGCAGAACCCATCATCAGCATGGACGCATGTGCCCTGGAATGGTGGCTGAAGCATGAAGGGACATATGAATCTTTAGCACATCTGGCACGTAAATATCTTGTGACGCCAGCTATAACAGTGCCATGAGAACACCTGTTCTCACATTCAGGTAACGTAAACCAGAAGCAGGCAGCATTATCTCCTGCAAATGTAAACAAACTTGTTTGCCTGAGCGATTGGCTGAACAAGAGGTAGGACTGAGTGGACTTGTAGGCTCTAAAGTTTTACATTTTTTTTTTTAATGCAGTTTTTTTTGTACATAATTCTACATTTGTAAGTTATACTTTCATAATAAAGAGATTGCACTACAGTACTTGTATTAGGTGAACTGAAAAATACAATTTCTTTTGTTTTTTACAGCACAAATATTTGTAATCAGAAATAAATATGAAGTGAGCACTGTACATTTTGTATTCTGTGTTGTAACTGAAATCAATATATTTGAAAATGTAGAAAACATCCAAAAATATTTAAATAAATGGTATTCTATTATTGTTTAACAGTGTGATTAATTTTTTAATCGCTTGACAGCCCTAATTTAAATATGAGCAATAGTATCGTCTCCTGAAAACATCTTTCAGAGAACAGAGCACCAAAAACTACTTCTGAGGTACCCAGGAAAGGCCAGCAGCACCGCAACACATGCCCATCTTACTTACCTTTTCTGAAAGCGACACATTTAAAGCTGCACTGTGGGGTGCAGCTGACACGTAATCACTGTCATTGAACATCTCAGTCAATATCTTCTGGCTGCTGAGAGCACTGATGAGATTATCAATATTTGATCCTAATATAAGACAATAAAGAAGCACACATGACTATTCATCACAAAAGTATTTTGGCTGCATGCAAACTTTACACCGAAATTATGAACGCATTTATATCAAGATAACAAGAGAGAGTAGTTTTCCCATATCATCTTCTTTATGAGAAGTTACTGTTGTTTCTCTACATGTATAGACTCTTCAAATATTTTAAATAGTGCTTATGTTTTGATTTCAGCTCCCTCCTTCAATATCCACACAAAAAACTTAGAAAAAAGGAAGTTTTGTTTGCGGTGTACATCAAATTAAAGTAAATTATAGTTCAGAAATGGTTATAAAAATATCAGGGGGCACATGGATAAGTTTGGATAATCAAGGTTTCAGTGAGACACTCGTTTTAACTGGAGTTATTTATCATGGATAGGATATTACTCTCTTTTAGAAAACAGGGTTCAAACAATGGAGGTTATAAGGTATATGAATGGTGTGTGCCTAAGATATTGGACACAATGTGTTTTTCTTATTGTCATGACTAGAGGTTCATGGACTTTACTCAGCAAAACTTTAAAAAAATAAGGGTGGATGAATATGCAATTTAACCACGCTACTTTTAAGGTGGACTTTTCAAAAGTGCTCAGCGTTGGCCTAACTCTGCTCCCACTGACATCAGTGCTGGGAACTTCTGAAAGTCACACCCTTAAATTGCATAGGTGGGTCATTTAAGAAAGCCATTTTCATTCCCATAGCAGCATACAGAGTCAGAATGCCACGCAATGGAAAGACTGAAGAATTTGTGCATCTTAACAGCTCCTGACAGCAGTTTTTAATCAAGTTTGGATAGAGGTTCACTCAGCTTTAGTTATCACCCATGACTGATTAACACTGGAATGTTCCCATTTTAAAGAATATTAGATGCTTTTATGTTCTCTACGTTGCAAATTAAAAAAATTCAACCACCAGCCATTCATTGCAGTGATCATTCTTGAAGCTCCAGGCTACATTCCACCTCCTTTCACGTTCTGTATGGTTTATTGTCTCATACCAATGGGATGTTAAGTTTAAAAAGACATTATTAAAACTGGAGTATTAAATACACAATAGTAATCCAGTATAACTGTATTTGCTTTTTTTCTTCTCACCTGTGGAGTTCTGAAGGAGGAGACTTGTTTTGTACTTGTAGTATTTTTCTCCAGGCTTCAGCAAGTACAAATCTGGGGAAAGTTTGATGGGAACCACAGGATTTTTGAAGTAGTGATGTATAAGAAACATTAAAATCTGAACTACAAGAAAAACTAAAAAAAGCAACAACCTGAAAGAAATAAAGTGATTTAAGTAAAGTTCAGTGGAAACTGATCCTAATTATTTGCATCTTATTTAAAACAAGTTGTCCCTCAGGTGTCAGTCTCAGGCCCACAATAGATAAAGACATTATCATTTCGGTTAATGGAAGTCTAATCATGAACACCCCGATTCAGTCCACAGACTACAGTTAACAAAAACTAAACACATAAAAGGCAAAGCTCGTTATTGACTTCTTACCATAATTCAAAATTGCTCTGGAAAAAAGCAAGTGATGTTGGAGGCTACAGCAGGCAGCAACGTAACCAAAACAGTACATACATCATATTGTCATCAGTATTATCTACAGAAGAGGCTCATGCCCAGGGAAGCAAATATTCATCAGCAGCATCAAGTATTATGATAGCCATAGTATATATATATATATATACATACATACACAAAATCGTCATCCTCTTTTTCCCCCAAAAGCATCTTTGCAGACACAGGGGGCAAAGCATCACCATTCATTCTTGTTCATGGCTTGTTCCTCCAATAAACCCAGCCTGATCATGTCCCAGCATATGATGTCACATCATCTAGGCAGTGGTCAGCCTCTAGGTCAGACTGACTTTGGTTGTGTTTGCATTATTTTCTCTGGCATCCTATTAGCTGTTTGTCTTCTACAACAGCAGTTCTCAACAGTGGATCCATGAACCCTTTCACAGGGGCTGCGGGGCTCCGTGGCTAAAATCCAGAGCCTGAATCCCTGCCCACTCAAAATAGAAGTCAAACTATACCGATGCCCAAAGGCCCACCCCCGGCCCAGAGCCCCGAGTCCCTTCCCCTTCTCCCACCTCCCCCGCCGGGCCCTGGAGTTTTTATAGCAAGTTGTCCTGGGCCTCAGAAAGGAAAAGGTTGAGAACCCCTGTTCTACAGTGTCCCCACCATTGCAATCTTTTTGATTGTAATCACTCCCATGCCCTGATTTCACATCCTCCCCCGGCCATTTAACTTCATCTGTCTTAAAATCATTTCACTTTACACTTGCCATCTTTCAAAAAAAAGTCTCACCCCTACTGCCTGCAGCTTTCTGATGTCTGTTTCATTTAATGCAGCTGCTCCCAGACCCTAGAGTAATACTGTTAGTACACTGGTGTGATAAATATTCACTTTGGTACCAAATATAATGTTTTGATCAGTCCATATTTTCATCGGTTTCTGTGCAGCACTCATGGCTAAGCCACATCTTTTAGCCTAATCCTTGGTGGAATTGTCGGCACTGATCAAGCTTCAGCAGCACATATAAGATTCCACTTGTCCTACGTCTTCTGCATTTCGACACTTTTTCTATTGTCCCTTTTCCAAGACGCAACCACTAGGTCTTCATTGTAAGTTCAAGCCTACTACACTGATTTTCCACGGGAGCAAAGAGCACCATGATTAATTCAAACACGTCTGTCGGTTATATGACATCATCTCCATAAACTAAAGAGCTTAACTCCAATGTCACGCCCTCCAACTCATCTAACGTTCTTAATGTCCAGTTTAAAAAACTGGATGAAAAGCTACATTATACACCACAGGTATAAAACAAACTACTAAAACATATCTAAGCATGTTTGCCATTTGAACTTCTGACACTCATACATGGATTTTGGTAAATGAAACGGGAAGCCATCTTAATACTTACATAATTCCCAATGACTTATTTTCACGTCTTAAGTTAAGGAAGTGAACCTTTGTTATAGTAGAGACCTGCTGTTTCCAGAGAGCTGTATTGCTTACTGCAGATGATTTTGTCTCAGAGAGTATCAGTAGGCTTTGTTCCATCTCATCAAGCGATTTTGTATCCACTTCCTCGCCTGCTGACTGGGAATTAAATATGCTATAATCTATAGGGAAAGAGAGGGGCATATAAACAAAACATAGGATTTACCTTTCCTGATCAAGTCAATGGACCACGTCATGTAGTATCCTGCCTTCAGGAGTAGCCAAATGTTAGTGGTAGAAATGCATCTAAACAAACTTTGCAATGTTGTACAGAAGCAGAAAAACCCCTTTCTGATCACCTACGCAACCAGCATACACCCAAAAGATGGAGATTTTAATTAGCCTAATTAATTTAGCCTATGCAACTACCAATATTGCTAGATAACATGGATTATTCAGCTGTTAAACTCTTTCTAAACAACTTTCCGAGTATAGGATAGTTAAATACCCTGTAGTTAACAACAAAGCCTAGAAAGGTGAGAATACTTTCATCTATTAAGCATGGAACCTAGAAGGGTATTGCTTACTTTTGGAGTAATCTCCTAAATGATAGCAAGAAGCATTTCAAACAGGCCTCTGATTTTACATCCACAATCATATGGGGTACAATTAATTGTGGGTATAAATGATGGTTACACATTTAAATTTTATTTACAGGTACAAATATATTTTTCAAATCAAGTGGCTGGAAATCTAAATTGTATTTCCTGTGTCCACAATTGAGTGCAAGTGCAAAATCCCATTAGGGAAACGTATATTTTTCAACTTTCGGCCTTATTTAAAAAAAAGAAGGACATTAGATTTAAGGACTCTGAAATTTATCCCTGTACAGAGGTTCAGCACAAGACCTGTACAGCTCTGGACCTCAGACAGGGTTCATTCTCCAATCTCTTTGCCCTTTGTTTGCTGTTCTGGTCAGGTATTTCAAGAAGCCCACAACAGCATGTGTTCTTAATTGTCACATAATGTTTGATGTAAAATTCTATGATAGGACATTTGTGTTATTTCTGCTTTTCATAGTGAAAAGTGCTCAATACAATTTTCAAAAATTAACCACGACTAATCAAGTCACAAAGAAAAAGGTAAATATAGTTACATCTCACCTGCTTGATCAATTTCTGCTTCAATTTCCAGCTTCAGGAACACATCCTCCAACGTTGTCATGGAAACTCCATAAGTAATAACACCCAAATGTGAATGAGTGTCTAGATCAGAAAATAATCCTGTAGAGGTGAAATAATGTGACTGCTTAGCAACAAAATTACATTTGCCCACCAGAATTGCCTCTGATTTAATAAAAAGCCATAGCGTGCCCCACAAGGTGAGACTCTTTAATGAATACACACAATATATGTACAATATGTTAATTATAGAGACCCAGGCCATGGTGCTATAGTTAATGCTGAGATGAGTTTTGCGTTTAAAGCAGATCTTCAATCAGTATGTTAGGTATGAGAAACGTAGCACATTCTCCCCAAAACAACAGCATTTACTCTCCAAGTACAAAATGAATCTTTTGAGAACTTATAAGTAAGTCCATTAAATAGTTTAGGAGTTAAAATTAATTTAAAAATGAGCCCTTAAAGAAATGTAGCACCTGTCAGACCTGTGCTTTGTCCCAAGTGATCTTAGTAATAGAGCTCAGTGAAATTTTCTGAATGGTTTATTCACAAAAAGATGCATACTCCCTCCACACCCCCCCACCCCCGAAACTGCATGTGTCTGTTTAATTTTTAGCCCAGTGGTTGCTTGGGTTGTAGGAGACCCAGGTTTGAATCCCCACTCTTGAGCAGAGACATTAATTCAGAGATCCCCCTTCTCAGATGAAGGGTCCTAATCACCAGGCTATAGGCATTCCGCTCCCAATCTCTTCTGTTGAAGCTGCTCTACTTTTTATGACTACATAAATATTCATTGGGCCAGGGAGAGAGATAGAATGACTCTCTAGATTGGAGTTTAAGGCACTC
The DNA here is from genome assembly GCF_002925995.2 of Terrapene triunguis. Classification (NCBI taxonomy): domain Eukaryota; kingdom Metazoa; phylum Chordata; order Testudines; family Emydidae; genus Terrapene; species Terrapene triunguis. The sequence goes on along the minus strand of NW_020664543.1, from coordinate 5,815,676 downwards.
ACCGCTTAGGTAGGAGCTGTCGATTCAAGTTTTCTCTCCATCTGATTCAGAGGAGGATTTGACTCTATATGTCCTACCTCCATGCAGAGTATTAAGGTATGGAAGTGCAAAGTCAGAGCACCCAAACAACCTTGCAAGATCCCTGCAATATATTTTACATCTATACTCTCAACCTTAACTCCATTTTAAAGCAGTTTTTGTCTGGGATTTGATTCAATCCATTGTATTTGTTCCACACTCCCTCTCTCATAGCAGCAAATTTCCCTGTGATGACACAATGTCCTTTCCAGCTCACAACGCGCTGTATGGCTCGTATCTCTTTTGCCATCCGTACATTAAAATGGTCCAAGTTATTTTTTATTTCAATTTGATAAAAGCAAAAAGGGCTTGCGTAGTACAAGAGCTTTATCTTGGACCAAGAGGAGGGTCCTCTGCATTTCCATTGTTAAAACCTATCCTTCTCTGCTTTACGTGTTTACTGCCAAAGCCTCACCTCACAGTTAACGTACCAGGCTTCCTGTCAAGGAAGGCTAGGCTGCCTTGAGCAGCTACTAGGAGAAAGAAGTGATGGACCCCCTCTCCTCCAGATGCTGAACGCTGTCCCTAAAGCAGTCTTAGGGCTTGTCTACACTTGAAACGTTACAACAGTTGCACCGCTGTAGACACTACCTACGCCGACGGTAAAGCGTCTCCAGTTGGCGTAGACAATCCACCTCCCAGAGAGGTGGTATCTAAATTGATGGAAAAATTCTTCAAATCAAACTATTGCTGTCTACACCAGGGGTTAGGTTGGTTTATCGATGCCATTAAGCAATTTTAGCTGGATCGACCTAACTTTTTAGCGTAGACCAGGCCTAACACTACGTCAACACTACAAGTGCTCCAGTAGCACAGTATGATGCTATAGTGTAGACACTTACTATAGTGACGAAAGGGGTTTTTCTATCACTGTAATATATCCACCCTCAGGAGATGGTAGCTAGGTCAATCCATCAACCCAGAAGTGTCTATTCGGGGGCTTAGGTCAGCTTAACTGTCTCACAAGGGTGTGAATTTTTCACACCCCCTTAGCAAAGTAGCTAGGTTGATTTCAGTTTCAGGTGTAGAGCAGGCCTTAGTCCCCAGCTGCCCAAGGAATGAATGAGTGAGTGGGATTTAAGGCAAAGAACATGCTTACAAATTTTCAACACTATTGTCAGTTTTCACTGTCTAATTATAAACATCAGAAAAAGTACATATGTAAAGAAAAATGACAACATACTTCTCTGAAGGTACCATTATGATCAACTGATTTCCCCCTATACACACATTAGCTCAGCACTGAATTACAATAGAATCATACCTGAAAACTTGTCCATGTCTTTAAAAGGTAAGGTATACACAAGCTGCAGTTCATTCTGTTGTACCAAGCTGGCTCCAGGGATATGCTGTCTGATCAAGGCTGTTGTAGCTTCTGTATTGCAATACCCATCTATGTGCATACTAAAAAATACAAAGTATTTGAAAACCTCTTTGTTTCTTCATTGCCAGTTTTTGAAAGTGTAGCCAACAGAGCAACAAAACAGAGTGAAAGTGATATCTGACCTTCCCAAATGACAGAAAAATAAAATCTTTAAAAATTTAGTAGGATATTTTAAAATTATCCTACATGTTAAGGGGAAGACAAAGCAAATATAACATGACACAATGAAGGTGGCTTATAAACTACAAAATAATACCTCAAGCGGTAGCCAACTCCCCATTTGGTTTTGAGGAAGAGAGACGAGCCAACACATTTCAGCATCCCTTGAGAAATCACAGCTTTTCGGTCTAGAAACAAAAACAGGCGTTTTTATTCTGAGGACCCTCAATCTACTCATAAAACAATGGCATGACTAAAGAGAGAAAACTCTGCTATCTACTGACAGTGGAAGGAGCACCTGTTTACCTTATATGCTAAATACAGTTCTATTTTACACTCTGCAAGCCCCCAGTAAATATGTCCCACAGGGCCACAGCAAAACTCACCAGCAAGAATATCTGCCTCATCCATGAAATGAGTACTGAATACTGTTACCCGATTGGCTTGTCTGTTTTTCAGGAGATTCCAAACAATGTGCCGAGAACATGGGTCCATACCAGCAGTTGGTTCATCCAAGAGTAAAACCTACATAACGATTAGGAAAATGGGCATAAAAAAATCCAAACCCTCCACAGTCACATCTGAGATACCCACATCACAAAATCCTACAGAAACCAGGAAGACTATTAATTCAAGGGCAGTTATGCTCTATTTGTTTTAAGGTAGGGTGGGAAAAATTTCTTACTTTAACCAACTAAAAGGCATGCAAAACATCCATCATCACTACTTTCTTTTCAAAAAAGTACATCACCTATTTGTGATAAACAGAAAAGTCGCACGCTATGTCACAGAAATGCATCTTCACAACTGGATATGTGCGGTTCCCACTATAAATAAATTTCAACTACAATGGTAAAAAGACACATTGGTTCCTTTTACCAACAGTTGGTGAAATTAAATATGTATGTTTTTAAAAAGGTAGGAAATCATGAAGGGGATTGTCACTTACATCTGTACATTGCAGCCTTTAAACATGTACCCAGTCTAAAGGAGCATCACACCTTATAGGTCACAAATAGCAACCATTTAACTCCGTAATCAGATACAGCCATATACTCTCTGTCATGTCCCAGGTGCTTGCATGGCTTTTTCAGGCCATGAGCCTGCTCTCTCTGACAACTTGCACTGTACTGTTTTTAGAGGGTGCAATGCGCTACCCTCCATTCCAGATGTAGTGTAACTTTTTATGCTAATTTACCACAGAAAAGCATGATATAATCCAGTTACTACATTCACTAACACAGTTAACTCTTTGCAATGTAAAGGTTGCATGCTTCAACTTGGCAATTTTAATTGTTTAAGCCAGAGTTGGTATGAAACATAGGAACAGTTGACATATTTTTGCACCATATTTGCATCGCTTGTAATTGCCAAGTAATACGAGCACAGGTACACTATGCATGCATATATACGGAACAAGCAGTAATTTAGTACTGTGCTTATGCCCCCTTACCTTTGGGCTCCCAAGAACAGCGATTCCTATCGACAGCTTTCTCTTCTGCCCTCCACTTAATTTTTTAGCTTGGTTATCTCGGATGGGCTGCATATCCAAATCATTCATCACTTTCTGCACCTTTAAAAATATACCAACAGGAGTGTTTCATGTCAATAGAAATGAGATACAGTGATTAGAACATGACTGGCATAATTATCAGCAATCTTATGTTATAGTTTGACAAATTATTGATCATTTTAAATTTTTCTAATTAACATTTTTAAGCCCCTTTCCTGGAATGAGCTTCTTGGAGGCAAACCCCTATACCAACTGTCAACGCAGTGTCTATTACAGGATCAGGGCCTTGAAGTTTAACCTACCAAGAATGGATAAATTACAGGAGGCCAATGTTTGTAAACATGCATTAGTATTTAGATCTTCCATTTTGTTCTTCTAAAGCAAACAAATTCAACAACCTTTACTTAAAGAAAGTATCTTCCTATATTCTCCCTCTTCAATAAAACAGCGTATTGGTCTTTTATTGTAAACAAGACTTGCAAAGCGACTTCCATTATGCAATCAATAAAACTATTTTAATAAACAGTGAATACACATTGTATAGAATTTATAGCTGAGTGACTTACCTCTTGTATCAGAGCATTGGGAGATATCCCTTTAATATGAGCAAATATTGATAAATTCTCTTCCACAGTTAATACGTCAAAATGTATATCTAATTGTGGGCAAACCCCCGTTATCTTTCGTACATCGAGCATTTCATCAATTTCAGAGATTCTGTGTCCATAGACAGATGCAAACCCTAAAGAACAAAAAGTTTAAAAAACACTTCAGTTTTTTTAAACCCAACCACTACTTTGATTATCAGCATAGACAGGCTAACTCCACCAATTAAAATGTATGTATAATTTAAAATTAACCTATTTCAGAATAGCCTGAGAAAAGGAGTGTAACTTGAAATATCCTCAAACGTCAGTGGCCTCAGGTTTTGAAGGAAGGAAAAAAGGACATTAAAATTAGTAGATTACAGCCATACACTTCCTATTTTTTCCTAAAGCCAGAGAATTCTCACCATCAGAAGGTGGGCAGAGTCCACAAAGAATGTTCATCAGTGTTGTCTTGCCTGTTCCACTGTGCCCAAGTAAAGCTGTAATCTGACCCTCATATATGTCAAAGGATAAACCTGACCCAGAAAGAAGAAAGGAACAAGTGAAATAAGAAGTTAATGACATTGGTTGTGTTATTCTGCACAGGTTTACGTCACTGCAGTAAATTCAAATGCTGGCATATAGGCTATGCATTTACTTTGTATTCCAAGGAACATCTCACCTCAACATTTTAACACAGCCTGGTAAAACTGAAACAGCAGCAATAAATAAAAGTGGGGATTAGATTCCCTGCTAGCACTGCCTATGAGGAGACCTGAGCTTAGAAGCAGTTAGTGCAGTGGTTCTCAACCTATTTACCATTGTGGGCCACATATGCAGCTCTCTTTGTGTTACGTGGGCCACATCCACACGATATATATACTACCTGTATGGCCCTGATGATGTCACATGAGCCACAGCTGTGCGCTGACTGGGCCACAAGCAGCCCACAGGTTGAGAACCACCGAGTTAGAGGCTCCCATACCACCAGCTCACGGGAGCCAGTAAGAGGTTCCTGTGTGCATACTCACTGGAGTTAGGAGACAGAAAAGGGGACTAGGAGAATGAAGGGAAAGACAACACCCCACAAGGTAAAGGACTGAAGAGGAGGGAAATCCTATAGAGTCTGTTCCGAGCCCCTTTGTCGTACAGTTACAGGCAGACTGGCTAAAGACACGAGGGAGAACACACCCAACCATATTTAACTCTTCATGCTCCCACCCAAAGAAAAAGCACAAAAGACATTAAGTTTATGGGTTATTTCTCCTTCCATTTCTGATATGAAGCTTAGAAGGTAGAAATTTTCTTACTTCTGAGAGCCTCCACAGTTTCACCCTTTTTTCTGAATGTTTTCTGAACACAGCTGATTCTGAAAGAAGACATGTCATTTTATTAAAGAAGAAGAGCTTAAAAATATCATTTTCTTTTGCAAAAAAAGATCAAGATGAACAACTCTGCAATGCTGATATAGGAAGGTTTTGACACATTTTACTGCTGTGCTGAAATCACACAAAATGTGTTGGAGAAACATGTAAGCAAACCAAGAGAGTGAACATCTTTTTGCAATCTTTTGCTTGAATTGTTTATATTATTGCATCTCTGTGCTGGCAATATGGGGCGGGGGTGTGTGTGTTTCCTCATTGACTTCAGTATTTTCTATCATGGCAACTGAATAATTCTTTAAGTAATCCATACCGTTATTTATTTCTAATAGCACCAACAATGTACTAGGCACTTTCTAAACAGAAAAGAAGGCCCAGTCTATGCCCCAGTCAGCTCACAGGAGACAGACAGATGGTAGACAGAAGAGGTGAAATATATTATTAGAGTGGACGAAGTGGTGATAAGTAAGACTAAGTTAACCCTGCTATGTTTTTCCTCTTCTAAGGAGGACATATGAAATCCCCGTCCTCCCCCACAATTAAGCCTCAAACATATTAAGATAAAGGTAGTTCAGTTAGTTTCTCCGAAGGCCCCATGACAGAGGTAGGTCTTTGAGAACTATATAAACTCAGAAAGTGTAGAGTCTGTACAGAAGAAGTCAGGAGGTGCGATCTATGTGTGGAGAGCAAGGTGGGGGAAAAGGGTCTGAAATCTTTGCGTGAGAAGTTGACAAATATGGGAGGATGATGCTGACACCAGTGACTCGGGGGAAAGCGTTGGTTGATGTGGAATGAGGCAAGGAGTAAGAATGATCCAGCATTTTATATGAGCTTAGGAAGATCTGGGGAGAAAACCTGACCTGCACACTGAAGTGGATTTATCCAAAACAATTTTTTGAGACATTAAAAAAAAATAAAAAAATCAGTCTGATTCTGGCCACTGAACACAAATATTTTTGTTTGAGACTAATGGAACCATGTAAGAAAAATGGAGATTTAGATTATTTCTCAATGTCTATCATGCCACCATAACAGCGAATAACAATAGCAGCGATTTCATAGCTCATATGGAGATTCAGACTAAACGCTGATATTAAAATATTGGGAATATATGAAGGTACAGATGTAAGAGAATTAATGGCATTTTCCACATGGACTGCAAAAGGTGCTGGAAATGGATCACTTTTACTGTTTTCTTTTATGGTGCTGTTGTATATCATGTCCTGGGAAAGCTAGTCTAGTGGCTCCCCTGTGTGGCTTTGGTGGAATGTGCAATTCTTCACATAAATACCAAAAGGATTTACAAAACCTATCTGAATCCAGTTTTCAAGATTTAATAGAGAAATACTTTTTTCTTGAACTGTAAACCCACCTGATTTCGGCAACTGAAACCACTTATGGCATCACTGAAACCAAAGAACCTGGATTTCATTTTGCTTCATCCTGCTAGACTAAGACTATTTTCAGGAGGTTTGATTTGATTGACATACAGTAGGTAAACATTTCCTTTTCCAAAATCAACTTTGTCGTCTTTGGAAAACATCCATATAATGGAAAATGTGGCTTCATAGAAAATGGACAATTGCTACTTAAATGTGTAAAGAACTAGATGTAATGCATACTATATGCTAATTGAATCAACAGATTAAAAATTACTGTTAATTCCCAGGCACACACGAAACAGGAGAAGCACGACAATGAATCTGTGCCATAGCACAGCTATACCTGATAGCTTCTTTTCCCTGAAATTCTGAAGATACAGGTTCAACCATCTCACTGAAACTTAAGCTTCCATTAATACTACTCTCATATAACTCCTTGTAATTTCTTCTGCGCTTTGACCAAAATGAGGGCTTCATAAAGAAAAATGATGTCCGTCGTAATCCAAACTCACCTAAGCAATAAGAAAGAAAGAAAGCCTTCTGAATGTTAAGCACAAATATGATTCAGTGTTTGAATTTTGGCTACAAAAACTGGGCCTAATCATGCCACATATCTTGGCATTAAACCCACCACTACGGTTCTGATTAAGGAAAGCATCCCTATTCAGCGAAGTCTATCCTTAAGTGTTTTGCTGAGAAGTGATAGATTTATGCAAGTACTTAAATACTTTCCAGAATCAGGATCTTGAGAAGAGTGATTTAAATACACATGTCAAAGAAAAAGATCAGAGGCAAAGGATTTTGTATTGAAAGATCTCACGCATGCAGTAGAGAGGAATATGTTCATAGGTATTAATAAATTTGTTCCTAGATGTATCACACTTATTAACACATCAATAATTTAACATAACATCTTGAACAGACACAATTCCCAAGAACAACAATTGCAAAGACTGTGATAACAGCTTGGTCAGTAAGGAAAGAAAATTATTCTGGAACAGTAAGAAGAACATAACATAAGAACGGCCATACTGGGTCAGACCAAAGGTCCATCTAGCCCAGTATCCTGTCTTCTGACAGTGGCCAATACCGGGGCCCCAGAAGGAATGAACAGGTAATCATCAAGTGATCCATCCCCCATCGCCTATTCCCATCTTCTGACAAACAGAGGCTAGGGACACCATCCCTGCCCATCCTGGCTAATAGCCATTGATGGACCTATCCTCCATTAATTTATCTAGTTCTTTTTTGAAACCTGTTATTGTCTTGGTCTTCACAACATCTTCTGTCAAGGAGTTCCACAGGTCGACTGTGTGTTGTGTGAAAAAAATACTTCATTTTGTTTGTTTTAAACTTGCTGTCTATTAATTTCATTTGGTGACCCCTAGTTCTTGTGTTATGAGAAGGATTAAGTAAGACTTCCTTATTTATTTTCTTCACACCATTCATGATTTTATAGACCTCTATCATATCCCCCCTTAATCGTCTTTTTCCAAGCTGAAAAGTCCCAGTCTTATTAATCTCTCCTCATCTGGCAGATGCTCCATACCCCTAATCATTTTTGTTTCCCTTTTCTGAACCTTTTCCAATTCAAATATATCTTTTTTGAGATGGGACGACCACAAAACAGATATAACAAAACATAACCAAGCAGAATCAAACCCTAATCTGTGTGGTTTTTTTCCACTTCATTAGTATATTTCAGAAAAGTAAAATTTATTTGAATGAAAAACCATGTATTTTAAAGTAATATTTAAGACGTATTTATAAATACATTTCTAAATATTTAACAGCCACACTTCTCCTCTTTTTGCCTGACATGAGTGTTGCTTTACATGAAGTTAAAGAAAAAGAAGAACACAGAAAGTGGCATTACTATATAACAAAGTGTCTTGGACACTTTATTTAAATACAGTATGTTAGAGCCATCAATTAAGGGTCTGGTTTTCAGAAGTGTTTAACACCCAAAGCTGCCAGATTTCAAGTGGAGTTATGAAATTCAGGACCTATGTGGTTCTGTTCAATATTTATCTCAGATTCTAAACAACATACCTGGAATGACCTGATCAAGATAGACAGCTAGAAGTAGGTAAAACATGCTATCCAGAACCAGTAAAATAAGAGAAATAACTAGTGGATAAGGGCCGTGATTTAAATTTGAAAATATTGCACCATTTTCATAATCTTCCAGATACATGACCTGCAAACCAACATGAAAAAGTTTAGATGCTACAAACTGCCTTTTCACCAACCTGAAATTAAACATGACAACACAGTACAAAAATAAAATTACAAAGTAATATTATATAAGAACTAAGTGTGGGCGATTGTCATGGTAACAAATGCAAAAAAGATGAAACTAGCATTACAGTTTGTTTGCTGCAGGGAATTATAAAAAGTTATGCTTTATGCCATGAATAAAAAAATTAAAAATTCACAAATGTACAGAAAAAAAATAAACTATTTACAATATTTGAAATTGAGGTGAGACAAATATTTGCAGTGTATTTGTAACTTGATAAGTTATATCTTAAATAACAACAGTTACACTGGGTCAGACCAATGGTCCATCTAGCTTCGTATCCTGTCTCTGACAGTAGCCAGTGCCAGATGCTTCAACTAGTCAGAGGTTTAGGGACACCCGGAGCACAGGGTTGTGTCCCTGAGTATCTTGGCTAATAGCCATTGATGGACCAATCCTCCATGAATTTATCTAATTCTTTTTTAAACCCAGTTGCACTTTTGGCCTTCACAACATCCCATGGCAACAAGTTCCACAGGTGTGAAGTCGTCCTTCCTTTTGTGTTTTAAACCTGTTGCCTATTAATTTCACTAGGTAACTCCTAGTTTGTATGTTATGTGAAGGGGTAAACAGCATTTCCCTATTCATTTTCTCCATACCTATCACAATTTAATAGACCTCTATCATATCCCTCCTTAATCATATTTTTTCTAAGATGAACAATCCCAAACTTTTAAATCTCTCCATACCCTAATAATTTTCGTTGCCCATCTCCACACCTTTTCCAATTCCAATATATCTTTTTGAGATGGGGCGAGCACAACTGCATACAGTATTCAAGTTGTGGGTGCACCACGGATTTATATAGCAGCATTATGATATTTCTGTTTTATTATCTATCCCTTTCTTAATGGTTCTTAACATTCTCTTAGCTTTTTTGACTGCCGTTACACACTGAGCAGAAGTTTTCAGAGAACTATCCACAATGACTCCGAGACCTGTGGCAACAGCTAATTAAAACCCTATCCTTTTGTATGTATGACTGGGATTCTTTTTTCCAACGTGCATTACTTTGCACTTATCAACGCTGAATTTCATCTGCCATTTTGTTGCCCAGTCATCCAGTTTTGTCAGATCTCTTTGTAACTCTTCGCAGTCTGCTTTGGACTTAACTATCTTGAATAATTTTATATCGCCGGCAAATTCTGCCAATTCACTCTTCAACCCCTTTTCCAGATCATTTGTGAAGATGTTGAATACCACAAATTTCAGGACAGATCATCAGGGAATCCCACTATTTACCTCTCTCCACTGTGAAAACTTATCCCTACCCTTTGTTTCCTATCTTCTAACCAGTTACCGATCCATGGGAGGACCTTCCCTCTTATCCTATGAGAGCTTACTTTGCTTAAGATCCTTTGGTGAGGGACCTCGTCAAAGGCCTTCTGAAAATCCAAGTAAACTATATAGATCGGATCATTCTTGTTCACATGCTTACTGACTCCTTCAAAGAGTTCTGATAGATTGGTGAGGCATGATTGCCTTTTACAAAAGCCATGTTGACTCTTCCCCACATGCTGTGTTTATCTATGTGTCTGCTAATTCTGTTGTTGACTATAGTTTCAACCAATTTGTCTGGTATTGAAGTTAGGTTTACCAGTCTGTAATTGCCAGGATCACCTCTGGACCCTTATTAAAAATAGGCGTTACATTAGCTCCCCTCCAGTCATCTGGTACACAAGCTGATTTAAATGAAGCGTTACATACATTACATGCCACAGTTAGTCGTTCTTTAATAGGAAAGAAAAGTTACATTTTAAAGAGGAAGTAATTAGGTGCTAGACAGGCACCTGGAAGTCCCAGGCTCAATTCCTTACTCTGCAACAGACTTCTTGTGTAACCTTGGCAAGTCACTTACCCTCTCTCTGTCTCAGCTACTCCTCTGTAAAATGGAGATAACAGTTCTTCCCTATCTCACAGGGGTATTGTGAAGACAAATACATTAAGGCTATGGTGATGGAGGCCACATAAGTATCTTAGCTAGATCTTAAATCATATCAAGTTACTCTTCATTTGTTTGTGCATGCAAAGATAGTAAAGAATAACACCGTTTACTTACCTGTGCAATCCCAATCAAGAACGTACACTGACACAAGGGGCTTAGAATCCATACAAAAGACTTCGGAAAACCATCCAACAGGACAATAGTGAGACCCACAAAACCAAAAGCCAGTGTTGCCAAAAATTCAACTATACCCACATGCTTTGATTTTTTAAATAGAGGAGTCAGCATGAAAGCAAAGAAAACCTAGAATACAAATCAGAACATCATTACAGAACACAAGAGATCTGGCATAGAAATGCTGCAATTAACATTTTTATCTTCAATGAACAAGTTACTTTCCTTTTACAATAATTGCAATGCTTTGCCAAGACTTTATCCCTGTTAACATCAATACCTCTTTTGGTAAAAATAGGGCTTCAACAATACAACTGATTTCCTAATATTGTCCATGTCATAGAGTGAAGAACTGAAGTATTAAACAATAAATTAAGGGAGACATACTTCAATGTTCTTCACATTATTAAACTTTTTCAATCATAAATTAAGAAACTATAATAAATAATATTGCAATTGTTTAAAATTCTCTAAGTGACTTGTATAGATTCATATAGTAATAAAGTGGAATCTCCAAGCTTTAGTTAGGGTCACAACTGTTGCTGAAGTGATCCACAATTGTACAGTAAAAGGAACGTAGTACAACATTTTGCAAAGTTTAGAAGAGACAAGATATGGGAAGTTGAGAGTCAGCACAAAACTAATGTAAGGCCCCAGGGGTCTAGAACTCAGGCCTGCAGTGCTGCTGCTGCCATCTCCATGCTGCCACTGTAACCAGCTTGCACTCTACAGCCCAAGATCCACTGTGGACACAGATGACGGGAAGTCCCACCTCAACAGGTCTGACAGACAGCAGCCCCATGACTCCTGATTGGCTCCCAGCCCTATATAAATCGAAGGGGTGTGCTAGGAAGTGTCCAGGCAACAACGCAAATTCCCTGGAGCTGCCCCAACCATTCCTTGCTCCTGAACTTGTGGCTTCTATCTCGGCTTCCTTTGGACTTCACCTTCTGACTCAGACCCTGAAACCTGACTCGGATTCTGACCAATGGTATCAACCCTGACAATGCGCTCCTCCCTGCCTCCGGTTTGCCCCTGCTCTGACCCTTGGTCTTGACTGCCTGCGTTGGGATGCTGCCAACTGGAACTCTTCCTTCATTAGAAACTCAAATCACGCAAGATGCTGAATACTCTGGCCCTGATTCTAGCAAAGCACTCAATCCTGTGTTTAACTTTAAGCACATTACTAGTCCCACTAATGTCAATATAACTGCTCATGTACTTAACCGGTTTGCTGGATTGAGACCGGAGTACTAGGGAGAGACAAGGTAGGTGGAGGTAATATCTTTTATTGGACCAACTTCTGTTGGCTGAACGGACAAGCTTTAGGGCTTTACATAGCTCTTCTTCAGGTGTAGAGAAGGTAGTCAGTGTCCAGCTAAATACAAGGTGGGACAGATTGTTAAGCAGAAGGGGTTCACGCATGTTGGAGTCAATTAACATGAAGTGGACAATTAGCAACTCTGCAATAGTAGGACCCTGGAGGGTTAGTAGGAAGCAAGGAGTGTGACAAATTGATGTAATCAGCCATAAACCCAGTGTCTCTATTAAGTCCATGGTTTTTAGTGCACTGCAGAGTAATGAATTTAAGTTCCCAAGCTTGTCTTTTGAAGGAATTGTGCAGGTTTCCATTGAGAACAAGGACTGAGAGGTCAGATACAGAGTGATCATTTTGTGAAAGGTGTTTGCCCACAGGTGAGAGAAAAATGATAAAAGACAAAAACATCCTGTGTGAGTTCATTAGAGAGCGTAGTGATTGTCTCATTTCACCCACATAGTTGTTGTTGGGGCACTGGACGAGGCACACCACATGTTGTGATAGGCATGTGTGGGACGCATGGATCTCGAAAGGTGAGTTGTGGGGACATTGATCATTGTAGCAGTGGAGAGATGGCTGCACATTTTGCATTCGTTGTTCTGGCAGGGTTTCGTGCCACTTTGAGTTGGTGGATCCTGGTCTGTTGGGAGTTTATGTCTAATGATGAGCTTAGTGAAGTTGGGGGGGTTGTTTGAAGGCCAGAAGAGGGGATTCAGAAATGATTTCTTTCAGGATGGGGTCCCCACTGAGCATGGGTTGTACCTGTTTGATGAAACCAGTACAGGTTATGATGTAGGGTGGCAGGTGACAAGCAGAGCTGTGAAGTTGGTGTTTGGGGTTTTTTCTGCTGTACTGTAACATGTTCTCCTGGGGTATCTGGGTGGCCCATTCTATGATGTGATCTACTTCTCTGGTGGAGTGTCCTTGGTTAGTACAGGCAGTTTAAATGTGTTGAGGTGTGTATCCTGAGCTCTCTTTTGGAGCATATTATTTGGAACCTGAGTTTCTGGCTGTAGATAACAGATTTCTTGGCGTATCCCAGAATTTGATGCTGATATGGGACTGTTCTACAGAGAGTGTGCTAGACGGGTGGTAGTTGTGGAAATCCCAGGGAGTTCAGGTCATCTGTCCAGAGGATGAAAATATCATTAATGTATTTCAGGTATATGTATTGGTGGTGCATTTTCCCAGAAATTCTTCTTCAAGGTGGCCCACAAAGAGGTTGGCATATTGGGGAGTCATCCTAGTATCCATGGCTGTACTCATGGTATAAACAAAGCGTTTGTTGTTAAATATAAACTTCTTATGGGTAAGGATGAAATGGATGAGATTGGCAATGTGTTGGGGGTGGATTGCTGAGTGTTGTCCATTGTCTTGTAGATATTTGAAGCAGACAGCGGTGGCGTAATAGCGAGGGAGGTTGGTGTACAGGGAGAGGACATCCATGGTGGCAAGGATGGTGTTCTGAGGGAGGTTGTTAATGTGGTATAGTTTCTGGAGGAAGTCAGTTGTGTCCTGGAGGAAGCTGGCCCTTTGTATGGTCAGTGGTTTGACGATGGTTTCTATAAATCCTGATATTTGCTCAGTAACAGGGTCGTGGCCAGATATGATGGGTCTGCTTGGGTTCCCTTGTTTGTGTATCTTGCAGAGCATGCAGAAGGTCCCTGGGACGGGTTTGTGGGGTATGAAATTGTAGAGCTTCTCTTGAAGGTGTTTGGAGAAGGATTTGATGATATCCTTCAATTCTTTTTCCACTGACAGAAGTAGGTCTAATAAAGATTTTACCACACCTATCTTGTGTTTCTGATATGTTGGGACCAACATGGCTACACCACCACCACAAACCAGAGTACTTGGCATTTTGGGAGACTGAGCCATACATGAAGTAGTGGGGTAAAATAAGCAGGAATAATAAACCTTTAAAAAATCCCATGGTATTTGATTTTAATATATTTCTGCATCTTTGGTATTTCCTATTTAAAGCATAGCTCAGTACATGTGACACGAGAAGCTACATAAAATCTCCCAAAACAATTGTGAGAAGAAAGAGAATGGTGCGATAAAGGCAGCTGTTTACCATTTGGGGTAGGGAAAACTGCATTGGAAACATGTCTAGAATGGGGAAAAACAGCAGATGGGAAGAAGCACATTGGAGAGAGTGACCTCAATGAACCACAAACAAATTGAATTCACGAAACACTTACTGAGGATATTCCATACAGGAAAAAAAGAAGAAATATCACAAAGGAGCTACTTTGGGGAAATAGTGAAGAGGCTGTTGCAATGACTGCCATGAGAATGGACATGACAAAAATCAGAGTTGTGTACAGTAGAACCCAAGACAGCCTGGAAGAAAAGGAAAAACAGGGAAAATTCCTAGATTAACTAAATAATTGTACTGGAATAATTCAAAGTTACAATTCTTTAATATTCCAGAATGCTGCACAGAAGGGAAGCAAAACAATGTGCCAGAATCTCAGAGGAAAGGAGGTCTCTAAGTGCAAATATTATTCTAAGCATCATTGCACGTACTTTCATCCTAATTGCATCAAAATAAAGCAAAACATTGTTCTGAATCTACAATTTTGTAATTTCCATAATTAATTTCCTCGTTTAATTGAAACAGGGTCAGTGAGGAGCAGCTTTCAATAATTAAAGAAAATGCTACTTAAATTTTAATGCCCTAGTCAGTCCAGTAATACAATATTCTTCTATATAAAATAAACCTTGTTGAAAAGTCAGAGAACAATTTCCTTCTTAGGAAACAGATGCAGCCTGTGCAAGGGTAAGAAATGTGACACATTTTACTTAGGGTATATCTTCACTACCCGCCGGATGGGTGGGCAGCGATCAATCCAGTGGGGATCGATTTATCGCATCTATTCTAGACGCGATAAATTGATCCCCGAGCGCTCTCCCGTCGACTCCTGTACTCCACTGCTGCGAGAGGCACAGGCGGAGTCAACGGGGGAGCAGCAGCAGTCGACTCACCGCAGTGAAGACACCACGGTAAGTCGATCTAAGTATGTCGACTTCAGCTATGTTATTCACGTAGCTGAAGTTGCGTAACTTAGATCGATCCTCCCTCCTCCCCCAGTGTAGACCAGGGCTTAGCGAACAACTCACTAGATTAGCCCTTTTATAGTGCTTCCAATTTTCAAAATGTTGCACAAACACCACTTAAGTAACATGTCTGCAGGGATGCATTTTATAGAGCGGATCCCTAAAGCAGAGAAGGGAAGTGACTTGGCCACATGTATCAAGAAACAGTGACTGGGGGGTGGAAGTAGTCTGCTAATATTCTAAATTAAGGGCTTGATCATGCAAAGAGCATTTATTAATGAGATCAACCCAACTGAATCAACTGAACTATTCACAGTAAAAAAGGATTATATTTGGTGGTAGTTTTTTGCAGGATACAGCTCTAGTACACCAATGGTCACCATTACTGGGCATGCAAAGATAAACTAAGATCATTTGTTCCCCTACAACCATACTGTATTAAAATGAGCACACCCACGACATGGAAGAATAGACATTACATGGTATAGTACCAATCATTAAAGAGGATGCACTTTAAAATCTGAACGTCTTCTGCACAGATCTCTCTCTCAGATAGGTTACAACACTACAGCAGTATTCAATCAACCCACATACTGGAACTGATGTGAGTGGAAAGGAGACTGTCACTTGTCCAATTCAACATCAGGAAAAAGGAGTTACTGAGCTAAAAGGAGGAAAAAATATAGCTCATGCATGCAGCATTTTATTTATTCACATCAGGCATTTGGTGTATTTTGAGGGATTTCTTTATATCCACTTAGTAAGGAATGTTCAGCCACACAAATACAAAATGACTGCCGAGAAAGGAGTACTGTGGAAAAGGATCTGGGGTTATAGTGGATCATAAACTAAATATGAGTTAACAATGTAACACTGTTGCAAAAAAAGCAAATATCATTCTGGGATGTATTAGCAGGAATGTTGTAAGCAAGACATGAGAAGTATTTCTTCCACTCTGTTCAGCACTGGTAAGTCCTCAACTGGAGTAGTGTCCAGTTTTGGGCACCACCATTCAGGAAATATGTGGAATCTCCATCATTGGAGGTTTCTAAGAACAGGTTAGACAAACACCTCTCAGGGATGGTCTAGATAATACTTAGCCCTGCCTCAGTGCAGGGGACTGGACTAGGTGACCTGTCAAGGTCTCTTCCAGTCCTGCATTTCTGTGGTATAAAGCAGAAGAATAATGGAAATATATATGAGGTTTTAGATGAAGCATCATCACTGTGACATTTGCTTTTCAAATAGGCACAAACGACTATGCTATTATAACTGTGTTTAAGCAAGACTTGCCCAACATTCTCATCAATATGACAATAGCCTAAAAAGAAGATTAACAGTAACAAATTGGTGAATTTTAAAAAATTATAAAATAACATGACATTTACTATATTTATCTAGAAAGAGAGTTTTGTTGTATACTCACTTACCAAAAGGCGGTGTCATGAAGCCCCATTATCTTTAAAAATTCCTTCAACTTCTTCTCCTTTTCTGCCACAATATGAATTGCCAAATAGTACCCAAAGGGTGAGAAAGCTATTACTAGGTAAATTAAAATAACTGCTCGAGGAAAATAATCGATTTTCATATCAGCAGCCTCTCCCATAATAACAGCTTTAGTTGATTCCAGTTCTTCCCAAACTGAATGATTAGTCTTCAGCTAAGAACAAAGTGAAAGAATACTTTAATCCGTTTGGATTTTACAGCTCCACCAATCAAAAAAGCAAACAAACCCCAAAATACATTAACAGGTAAATTCTTTTTTTGGGGTTAGACCCAATCCTGGAGGCATTTACACACATGCCATACTTTACTGACATAAGTAGGCTCACAGACTTCCCTGAGACTTTAAACAGGTGCTTGTGTGTGTGTATGTAGGTCTTGGGCCTAAATTGTACCAAGTCCCAGAATATCACAGTTGAAAAAGTAGGGAAACATGACCTTCTATGGGAAGATGGAGACAGTGAGTGAACAAAACTTTGGGATGTCCATCTCCTAATAAGGGGACTGACCTGTGCACGAATTTGTCAAATAGCGACTAGAACTAGAAAGAAGTAGTGGAAAAGAATTCAAAACGAACACTGACCAGGAACAAATCAAACCAATCCATACATGTTAGGTAGTAAAACAATTAAGAACTTCAGCTCAGCAAGGTAGAAGCTTCATCCCACTGCAAGACTGGCATACGCAACTGGATTAATCCCCTTTAGAGAAAGCGGACATTTGCTAGTAGGACACCATGGTACCCACTGTCCAGATTGGCATGTCTGATTATTACAGAACGGCTCAAAACCTCAACTTGTGACAACTGTTGCACACTCCCCACTAAGAATTTTTAGAAAATGGCGTTATGTTCAAGCTATTAACCATGGCAATCACCAAAAGTGAAGTTAACAGGGCTATGGCAAAGCACTAACTGCATTCAATGCTATTGACATTTGCCCACGAATATTACCAATGCAATGTGAGTATTTACGGTACATAGTGTAAAGAATCCACAAGTAAAGCAGTGGGATGAGTAACGCTGTTTTTCAAAATTTCCATATCTGTCACTTTTGTTCTGCAAAAGCTGTATGCAAGTTAGATACATAGTCCAAAGTTTTCATGTCCTTAGGATCTGCCATGGGAGCTACTCCCTAACTTAAGATTTGTCTGGCATCTTTTTATCTATATGAGGTGTAAGCTTGCTGTATCACCAACACACAACTCTAAGAGCAGTTCCATTCTATATAACATACCTAGCTATTAATGGTGATTGTAGCTATTAAGTCAGACACGGGATACAGTTCATGCAGTTACAATATCTTTGGAGTAAAAATGTGTTTTGTGGAATGAGAATTATCCTCAATTTCTTGGCTACCAAAAATCTGTTTCATTTATGCCTTCTGTCCCAAACCTTTTACAAATCCATCAGTAGGGGGACACATGCCTTCCTACCAATCACCACTCAGACTGGTATTAAGCATGCATCCATTAAAAAAATCCGTCTGGTTACAAACCAGAGTTGCAGCATTAACTCAATTAAAAATTTAAAAGGTTCACATTTAATACAGACCATGTAAAATAGATACACAAGATTGAGCCAATAGAGCAAGAAAACCCCTTGTTTACCTTGCTACACTAGCTCAAATACCATTCTGTGATAACTGTTGGCAACTGCTAACATTTTTAATGACTGCCATTGCATACACACCACACTCACGTATTTAGATGCATAACAATGTACAAACAGTAGTGCCATTCGTTTAGATGTGAATACTCATTGGTGCAAAAATATTACAAAAATGCAAGAAAATCGAAGAGGAACACATCTTGAAAGAAATCTTTCCTGAACCCCCTCTTCTAGCCTTCAAACACCCCAACCTTGCCAATCTCATCATCAGAAGCTCCTCACAGACCAGGAAACACCAACTTGAAGCGGCACCAGACCCTACCATAGCAACAGATGCAAAACCTGTAGCCATATTTCCACTGCTACAATGATCAATACCTCCACAACACACCTTTCAAGATCCATGGGTCCTACACATGCCTATCATATGTGATGTACTTCATCAAATTCCCCAACAACAACTACGCAGGTTAAACCAGACAATCACTGCACTCTTGAATGAACTTGTGCAGAAAAATAATAAAAGACCCATCATCTGTGTGCAAACACTTCTCACAAAACAATTACGCCATATCTGCCCTCTCAGTCCTCATCCTCAAAGGACACCTGAGCAACACCTTCAAAAGATGAGCCACGAAGCTTAAATTCATAACTCTGCTAGACATCAAAAATCACGGATTCAACAGACACTGATTTTATGTCTCATTACAACAATCTGTAACCCATTACCTCTACACTGTCCTATGACTGCAGAGGTGTTATATTGCTCACTTCATTTTGAATGGTTTCTTACAACAGGTGTTACTCCTTATGCTTAACGGTCTGTTCAACCTTTAATTTAGCTGTGACACTCTAATTACCTTCTCAGACCTGAAGAAGAGATCTAAAGCTTGTCTCTTTCACCTACAGAAGCTGGTCCAATAAAAGATATTACCCCACCCACCTTATCTCTCAGAAACATTTTGTTAATCAGCTGTAAACCAATTTTAGTTCCCTATACAATGCTGCAGGAGCACAGCTGTACTGATACACCCTGCCTCTGCAGCGCATCTGGTGAAAATACTCTATGCTGACGGGGGAGAGCTCTCCTGTCAGCATAAAGAAAAACATCTCCGCAAGTGGCAGAAGCTATGTCGGTGGGAGAAGCTCTCCCACCGACACTGCGCTGTGCACATACGTGCTTATATTGGTTTAACTTAGGGCTTGTCTACACTGCAAAGTTGTTGACAAAACTTTTGTCTTTCACGGGTACTTAAAATAGCCCCCCTGCAAAAGACAAAAGTTTTGCCGACGCAAGTGGCAGTGTGAATGCAGCTTTGTCTGCAGGAGCGCTGTCCTGCCAACAAAGCTAACGCCGCTCGCGGGGCTGGAAGTATTTTGTCGGCAAAAGTGCCCACAAAGTACCAAAAAAAAAAAAAAAAAAAGCGTTTACACACGTTGACTTTTAGCGATAAGGCCTTGTCGCTAAAAGCTGCGTGGTGGAGACAAGCCTTTATATTGCTCGGGGGGGTGTGGAATATTCACACCACTGAGCGACATAAGTTTTGCCGACATGGGCTGTAGTGTAGACACAGCCTAACAAGACAAAAAAAATCTCATTACAAGAATACCAAAGCAAAGGCTATTTAAGCAATTTTGCCTTTTCATTTTACTTATCTATATTTACCTGTATTATTGCTGCATCAATACAAGCTTGTAGAGCTGCAAATCCCGAGTGCCAGTAGGTAACAGATTCACATCCCTTTGATAAACTAGAACAACTGGCTATGGAAAAATAAAGACATTTTAAAGCAACCACTGAGTTATCCCTCTCCCTTTAGATACTATATCTAAAGGGAACCCTTTATTAATGGTGGAAATGGGGGGAAAACAACTTCTTTGGAGTTAAAAATGTAACCAACAAAATCTCATTTAAAGCATTATAATTAGGGTGACCAGATGACCCGTTTTTATAGGGACAGTCCCATTTTTGGGGACTTTTTCTTATATAGGCGCCTATTACCTCCCACCCCCGTCCCGTTTTTTCACACTTGTTATCTGGTCACCCTATAATAATAAGACATTTTTCTCTAAAGCAGATATAAAACATGATAGATATACCATAAAGCCAATGGCAACTTCACAAACCGATGGCTACTATTACAAGGATAATAGGATACGACGAATCACAGGATAATTTTTCAGCCACTTTGTGGGGTGAAGATTGAGAACCACTACTCTATATTATGGACAGAAGCCTGCAAAGTTACTGTAATGAAAACCAAACTGTTTTGCAGTTAGGAGAGTCCAAAAAGGATTCCAAAAGAGATTTGCACATGGACTGAAAAAGCCAAGGAAACAAATTGGTGAGAACAAGACCAAACTGTGAATTCTACCGTAACACTTTAATGGAAAATTATTAACTTCATAGGTAATCATTCCTAGAATTAAAATACAACTTTAAGACAAAATCTGTATTTCACACACAGCTTTTCACCATTAGATTTTTTTTTTTTTGAAAGTTTGGATTGTCTACACTTTACCCTTTGAAGAACATTTTTCCAGTGTTCTTAAAGAAAGGTAAGAGGAAAACAAGGTTATCTGTAAGAACACACCCTCTTGTGGTGGAGGAGTTGGTGAAGATGCTGGGGCTATCTCTAGAGCTTCTCATGTATTAAGCGGTTTTGTACTTTTCAGAGCTTCTCAAAGCAGGGACCTAGGCTGAAATCCTGGTGCTAAAAAACTCCCACTGCCTTACGTTTTCACCGCTTGTTTTTTACATGCTTGTGAAGAACCATGTAACATTAAGTCACTCTATAAATACCACCAAATTATTACTGATACATAAAGATGATCACCTAACGCAGATATTCATTTGTGCCTTAACTATCCCTGCAACCATTCCCAGTACAGGAAGATGACTCCTAGCTTTTTGTGGGAGTTTCCCTATCAATAATGCAGTCCAGCACATCTCCTGTGCATCAAAATACCCCAAAGAGTGAAAAACCAGCTCCCCCCCCCACTTTCATATTGTACTGATGCTAATGCCACCACTGTTAATGCTCTTTGGCTTTCTCGTGATAACACATGAGGTAGCAAAGTCTGCACTTAGCATCACATGTGATGACATAATAAAAGTAAGTCAAATTTTCAAGTTCAATGCCTTAAAAGTAGCATGTATATTTACCTCTTGATTCGACATTGATAGAAGACACTGTGACAGCACCAGGAAAGAATCTAAGCTGGTAGGACATGGAATCTTTGAAAACTACACCAACAAACTTTGAGGGGTTAACCGTACTAGCCTGTTGCAATTCTTTTTCACTGAAAAATTCTTCTGTAATTACATCTGCAAAATATTAAAAATTAGAATTATATCAGAATGCTTGTGTGAGAAGAACAATCAAAAGTGGACTATGTATTTTAAGCAAAGATTGTGTCATTTCTAAATAGGGCTACTTGTTTTTAGTATTTAGGGCCAAATTTTGGTCCCATTGAAATTTATGAAAAAATTTTCCATTTACTTCAACGGAGCACAGATTTAAGTCTCAGCACTTGACAAATTTGGTATGAGTTTTTGAAGGAAAATATATTTTAAAAATGAAAAGTGAACTTTTGCAGGGACTCAAAAACATTTATTGTTGCGATCAGAAGCCACGCATCACTCCCAAATGTGAAATTCATCAGAAAGAACTTGAAACCAGCAGATCAGGATACCCAGAAAAAGAAATGAAAGTTTCAGGTAGTGGTACCTGTGATTCTTTTTCTCTTGGCAGCCGTGTACCATCTAAGCTACAAGTTCATACGAGGTTTTGGGGGTAGAATCAGTTTCAGCTACACAGCTGTGCCAGCACTATAGAGGAGGCACAACTTAACTGTGTTTTTTTAATCAGTTTCAAAACCAGATATTGACATGCTGCTAAATGAAACATTCATTAAAAACAACTTGTTTTGTAATACTCACAGGCTCTAAACCTGAAAGCCCTAGTTAAAATAAACTGGTATCTTCCTTAATTTACCATACAACCACTCTCAGTAAATCTGTTAGTGCGAGGTAGAATCTTTTTAGTCTGATGATACTAAGTCCAATCCTGAAACCCTCACTCAGATGAGTCATCCTGGACTTCAGTGGGATCACTGGTGTGAGGAAAGGGTACTACTGTGGGTAAGGGCTGCAAGATTGAGCACATGACTGGCATCACACAATGCTCATCAGCTGAAGCAGACAATGATGGCATCATAGCCCCTTCAAGATCTCAGCAGTAGAGGGGAGAAATACTGTCTAATCTACCTGAAGAGGACAAGTTTGATCAGCCATTCAAAGCAATAATATCATATTTTCCATCTAAACACAAAAAAGAACATGAGACGTGGAAGAATAAAATAAATATAATACCATCTGCAAAGTATTCAAAAGACACTTTCTGCATGATTTTTCTTGTCATGTTTGTCACTGGTGTGTATCCAAGAATGAAGTCCAAGAGCATGGAGCGATCTAAAGTACCAAGATCAGTGTTGGGCACCTCACCAAACTTCCTATTTGGATGCATCATGCTCATTAAGATAAGCCAAAATAAAAAAAATAGTGGAAAAAGGACTTCCTGTTGAAAAAAACAACAAAAAACAAGACAACAATTAAAATCTCTCCTTTACTTAAATTATAAACGCTTCAAGAAGTGACTGTGTCCTTTTCAAATTATTTGATTGTAAAGCTTCCTGCACATTTATTGAACTACATAAATAATCATTTCAATCTTGGCTGTTGCTGTAACGCAGCCACAGGATTTTGCTAACCTGCAGTGATAACTTGGGAAGCCATCTTAGGATGCAAGTGCTCCATTCCAACTCCTAAGAAGTTATAAACCAAAGAGCAATCTCTGTGCTCAATTACATTGAAATTGGCGAAGTTACATGGATGAAGCTGATGGCAAAATTTGGCTTCAGATGTTTTGGTGTCTGGTCTCTTATCTAGAACATGATTTGGCTTTTGGTATAAACTTAACATTTGCATTATCTGAAAATGAAAAAGAATTTGTATATATTTCCAGTCATGGAACAGTTAAGCAAGTCAAGCCAAGCCTTGTCTTGCCAAACAAATAAGTTAAATGTTCTCTTGTTGACCCTTGTGGATCCCCCTAAAAACCCAGGTATGTCACACAATAGAGCTGTTAAGCAAAATTTTATAATAGGTAAATTTTAGAAATGACATCATCACAAATACTTCCAATACAATATTTTAATCATTGTATTTATTGATTTATTGTTCTGTG
The DNA here is from genome assembly GCF_002925995.2 of Terrapene triunguis. Taxonomy (NCBI): domain Eukaryota; kingdom Metazoa; phylum Chordata; order Testudines; family Emydidae; genus Terrapene; species Terrapene triunguis. Next base: position 5,792,028 of record NW_020664543.1, on the reverse strand, counting down.
GTGAAGTTTTGGGCTCGTGTTATGATTACACAATGGTACCTTTCAGTCCTGACTTCCAGAGTTATGTGTATTTATATAGTTCATATGCTGAAATGGAGGGTTATAGCTATGAATGCTCTTTCTAGTTCTGCCACTCTCCTGCAACCTGACACTGGGTGAACCACTTAGTCTGCCTGCAAATATTTCCCCATCAGCAAAATGGGTATTACAAGGCTTCCTTAATGTTTTATAACATGCTTTGACATTCAAGGATGAATGATGAGATAGCACTCTGAAGTATTATTATGATTATTATGTTATTCTCAACAACACTATATTCTTAATTATCATTTAAACCATTTGTAAACATTTGCTTGAAAGGTTCTTACCAGGAAGCCCAACAGGCAGTTCTATTACCTAATTGCTCTTATCAGTAACAAGACATTCTAAACTTAATCTTGTACTTTATCAGTACTATTTTACTACATGTAATTCTGCCCTAAAATAAGTCATGTTATTTTACCCCAAAAAATTGGTCAGTTATACTCTCTAGAAAGTGAATAGAGAAACTGAACTTACCACATTCATACACAGAGACACACAGCAAGACTATTTCTATAAAGTATTTCTTGCCAAAGGATCACAAGGATGATTGAAGGAGCGAATATATTTCAGACCTGAGCTCAAACTAATCAGTTATTCCTTCAATATTCAGAGACAATTTAACAAAGATTAGTTTTGTTTCTAAGTCAGCTAATTTTTCAATCATAATCAGACACAGACACAGAGGCCAGTAAATGATCACGTAACCTACCTGCACACTACTCTTCTTAGTCCTGCATTTAACAAGGTAGTTCTTGAATAAAAGAGCTTTGGTTTGTCTCCACACCCCTGCCTCCCCTGCAGTTTCTGCGGCCATTTTTCAAGAGTAGCCTGTTTAAAAAACAAACCAAAAAAAAATAAAAAGCATTTGAAGTGACAACTATTAGTTGTACCTATTCACTTTTTTTTAATGTAAAAAAGAGAAACTATGTGCCAGCTAATTACATTGTTCTATGCCACTGATAAACTGTTTTCCATTGTGTAAGCCCGATCCCACATTACGTTAAGAAGTTTGCACAGATACACGCCCTAGACACATTTTTCAATTACAAGACAGATGTCGCACTGGGCTGCCTTATGGAAGCTTGGCATTCTGATATGTCTTTTTGAGAATACAATCTTCTATTCCAGCAAGTAAGTTTTCATATTAATGTAATAAATAACCCTCTAGCCTTAATGGAAAAAACCTTCAAACCCAAGGATAAAATAATGCAATGAGGTGTGTGCCTGTGTTTGCAGACAGTCTGAAGCAATACTTCTGGGTGGTGTCAACTACCCCCATTCATCCCAATAGTGCAGTAACACTGAAACCTAATGATAATATAAAAGGAGCTTTGTTAACTACTTCACTATGATCACAGCATGCAAGGAAGAAGAGAAAAGCATCAAATTATAAAAATTGTACAATCTCATGTGTGAATTTCTGGAAGACTACCAATTCTTATTTCCTTAATTTGACCCCTGGTTAGGCTGGCTCCATGGGGTATAAAAGAGTGCTGTGCACTGTCCTTTGGAGAAACAGATCTGAACACATTCTTCAAACAAACTGCTTCAGAGAGGTATCCGATCTAGTAGACTACACACAAGATTGGAGATCAATCTTGGATTTTTAGTCCCCGTTCTGCCGCTGACTTGCTGTCAGGCTTTGAGCAATTCACTTAATCTCTATGTGTCTCCATTTCCTCAGTTGTAAAACAGAACAACAGTAGTTACCTCCATAACAGAGATGTTATGAGAATTGGTTTATGTTTGCATACCACTTTAAAGGCATAAGCCACTTTAGATGATTAGCATTACCACCTTCACTCCCTCTCTCCTTAAGCCAACGGTGGCTGACAGCATAAAGAGATGACACAGCATCCTTAAGAGGAGGGTGAAGCATGTATCATGGTTTAGCACCCTCCTAGCTACTAACTTGTAAACATAGGTCTATCCTCTAGGAGGAAAAGGGGAGAGGGATAGGACAACGTAAGAATGTGGCAACTCAAAACAATAGATGGATGAAAAATGTACAATTTCCAGTAAACTTTGCACTCTGTTTCCAAAGGAAAGGGAACAACATTGGGCAAGTACCTTACCTGCAACGACTAGAGCCCACAGCATTGGGATGCTCTGCCATTAAAAGGGTTGTAAACAGTTATAGACATTGCTCAAATTCGGCGCCAGAACGCGAATGTTGATAGATTTATAATAAAAATAAAATAATTATCTATTTAGGTTTATAGTCCATGCTATTCTATAGTTAGGACTGGTAAATTTTTTTTTTTTGCCGTACATTCAAAGTGCATGTAGCAATGTCCATTTACTCTGCCCTTTTAGACACCAGGTAGTTTAAGGTTACAGTACTCACTAAACTATGCTGCTAAACTATGAAAACGTGCTTTTGAGAGTACAGAAATCATCTGTCCAAGAGGACAAGCTCAATTAAGCTGAAGCTGACATGATTTATTTTAGCTTATGGCACCAAAAACAAAGTAAAACAACCTGTTTGTAGCCAGATGCATATATCAAGTTTGTAAGGGGGGAAAGGTGGGGGAACAAGACTACTCCCGGCTTATCTAGGCCCTGATGCTGAATTCAAATCCATCTAGGCCGACTCTTGCATTTGTGCAGTACCCCACTGACTTCAACATGAGGCTGTAATGGTCCATCCACGCAGATTCAGTTGCAGCATTTGGGTCATTTTTGCAGGTTCACAGAAAAGCTAATCTCCCGGATGGATTCCATTTAGAATATGTTGCATCACATTTAAAAAAAACAAATCCACCTTATATTTTAAACTCCACTATTTTTTCCCTTTGTTAACAGAAAAACAAACCAAAAGTTCTTTAAAGACCAACCTATGTTAATAATTAGATCCGATGGGGAAACGGGCAGATATAATTTCTCTAGAGATTTTCAAGTCAGCTACTTTAAACGGAATGAAAAACAGTGTTGTGACAACAGGCATTGCTGGTTGTATTTATTTTCACTGTTGTCTAAATTCTGCTCTTGAATTTCAAACATTACAGAAGCCATCAGATTCTGCAAACACTTTTGCCGCCAAGCAGCTCTGCTGATTTACTCCCTGTGGGTTTGCAGACCTGGGGACTAAATCCGCATGCCCTCTTTTATCTTTTACTCTTTTAAGGTCAATAAAAATGTAGCCTATAAGTTAGGCAGTTCCCATTTTACCATATAGTCATTTAAGACCAATTATAGTAAAAATACTTCCATGCATTCAGTGGGTAATTAACCAAATTACCCAGTTCTAGTTAAGGGACAAAAATAACTTCAAAAGCATTAAATTAATCCTTAATATTACCTCTTGTAAAGTGTCCTCATGGACGACTACAAAAGTGCATAAAATAAAACTGCATTTCAGACAGCTGAGAATATACCAGACTTCCCTGCAAACACTGATAAAGGAAGTGGTTTGAAGCAACTCTACCTGGCCCCGGGGGTGGTTTCAGTCAAAGCAGTGCCCAGAAAATTACTGTCTTCCTAAGTTATTTTCACATGTGGGATGTGGACGCTTATATCAGTGCAGCACAAGGACAGTACTAAAAAGAGAAGCTGAGGGGACTGAAGAGATTATTTTTCTTCACTAAATGGCCTTTCAACATCAACTGCACTGACTTTACTTGAAAAAACAAATAAACGCTAGACTGTAGAATAGTCATTCACAATTTAGCTTGTTTGTTTGTTTAGGCTGAAAGTGAAGGTAATGTGCCAATCTAGCCTCATTTGGAAGCGTGGTTGAAAGCAACAACCAAGCCAGCGCCAAATGAAAAATAAAACCCTGACACAGAAAGATGACACTATATGTAGGGATGAAGAGATAAATAGTTCATTGTCCCTGCTGGTCATCCAGTTGTAGGAAGGCACCAGACATGATGACCATAAAAAAGGGAAATGCCCTCATCCTGTCTGCCAGCTTCTCAAACATTTTAAGCTAAGTGCTCGATTTAAGAATTTTACAAAAGGAACTAAATTCTTCTTCAGAACTGCATCTCTCTCTCTCATGAATGCCAGCCGGACCTCAGTGTTGGTGGAACACAATACATTTATCTACAAGATAGAAATGACAATTTAATTGCAGGATAACATCAGTTGAAAATATAATCCACCAAGTTGCATTAAGAGAATGGTTTACACAATGGCTCTTTCTTTTCTCAGTGGTCTGAGACTTTCCTATTCCTCTCTGATCTGGCCAAATGCTCTCCCGGCCTAGAGACTTCTAGCAGATTCCTAACCGCAAGTTCTCTCTCTGACACAATCTTTGTTTCTTTGCCTGTGAACTTGTAGAAAATGTCCTATCTTGGTCCTCTCCGTTTTTCATTTCCCTCCCTTGATTCCCTTTTTCTCCACACTCTCTCTTCTACATTCACGCAAACCTATCAGAACTAAAATACATGCATAAACTACATTTCATAGTGCTTACTGTACAATTATGGGAGACTGTAACAACATATATAGTAGCTAATGCTCTGATGAAATGAAAGGTTTCACTTGCTTGCATACAGTTAGGCTTCTCACCCTTCTTTTCCTATATCATCAGTCAATACAGTATAGCATGGCTGCATTACAACAGATAGTGGACTGGGGTGGGGGGAGTTTCAAGAGTGAATAAATATAAAACAAAAACATCCCTAATGTTCCAATGTCCAGCATATTAGCCTGCCACTTGCTTTGCAGGTCTGGGATTCACTCTTTGGACAATAAAACGTTAAACCAACATGTATACAGAAAAGGCAATCAATCTCCTCTCCAATGGATACGTGGCATCCTACCTGCTAGCTCTGTTTTATAAGCGACTAAAGGCCCATAATTTGAATCTAAGCAACTAAAGGCCCATAATTTGAATCTGACAACCCATTCCAGCCTCTGTGCCTCCATTTCCCCATCTGTAAAATGGAGGGTAATGATAGTCACCTACCTCATGGGGCGCGTTTGCAGAGCACAGGGAGGTCCTCAGACGCCAGGTTCTACAAAAAAGCATCCAAGTATTACACACAACTAGCACAAACAAATGGAGCCTTGTTGACAGTCAGGATAGACAGCAGAGAGGATGGGGTTATTACTACCTCTTTATTTCTAGACATTACAAATACACATAGCTATCCACCAGCCATGCCTACATCAAACAGTAAATATACACCAATATATTACAGGAGATATGCGAGCCAAACTGATCATGGCATTGCCAATGATATGTAATCTGCATAATACACACGACTTCTTAGAGCCCTTCCACCACACATCCACCCCACCCCCCCACACACATACATACATACACACGACTTCTTAGAGCCCTTCCACAACCCATCCCACCCCCCCCC
>NW_020664543.1:5741545-5786526 GCF_002925995.2 Terrapene triunguis | reverse complement strand
ACACACACACACACACACACGACTTCTTAGAGCCCTTCCACCACACATCCCACCCCCCACCACACATACATACAAACGACTTCTTAGGGCCCTTCCACCACACATCCCCTCCCCATCCCCCTCCTCACATACACACTCACACACACACACACGACTTCTTAGGGCCCTTCCACCACACATCCCCCCCTCACACACACACCCCCCCTAGACCCCCCGTGGCGTTTAAACACACGGGGGCTCCGCCCAAGGACACCTGCTGTGAGGTACCGCGGGCCCGCCCGGCCGCGCTCAGCCCGGGGAGATCGCGCCCGGGCTCCGGCCCCCCGGCGCAGGGAGGATGCCGCGGGCTTTGCGCCCAGCCGGGGGGGGGGCTCCGTGTGACCCCGGCGCGGGTCCCTCCTCCGCCCTCCGCAGCTGCACTCACCGCCCCGCCTGCTCGCGAGTGCCCGGCCGCAGCGCGCAGCCACCACCCGGCGCCAGCGGAGGGGCCGGGCCCCGCTCACCGCCCCCTGGGCGGGGCGGGGCCGGGCGGCTGCGGCAGGGCCCGAGCTCCCGGCCGCTGCGGCTCCAGGCTGGGGGGGGGGCTCTGCCCACACAATCCCCCCCCCCTCCAAGGGGCTGGGGGCACCCGGACCTGACAGCCCCCATCGAGCTACCGTGTCTCCCCCCGCCCTGGCTGCCCCTTCAGCCCCCTCCCCCAGGCTCCCCTACACCCTCAGTAGGCTATCATGTGGGCAGGATGCCCCCCCCCGTAACTTCTCTGCCTCATGCACCCCCACCTCCCAAGCAACTGGGGGACACCCTGCCTAGGTAACCCCCCCACCACGCTCCCTCAGGCTAATGCGAGGGGCATTTTGCCCCAACACCTCTCCCCCACCCTAACCCTCTCCCCGACCCAGGGCCGGCGCTTCCATTTAGGCGACCTAGGCGGTTGCCTAGGGCACCAGGATTTGGGCGGGTGGCAATTCGGCAGCAGGGGGTCCTTCCGCGCTCCGGGTCTAAGGCGGTAATTCTGCGGCGGGTCCTTCACTCGCTCCGGGACCCGCCGCTGAGGTGCCCCGAAGACCGGGAGCGTGGAAGGACCCCCCGCCTAGGGCGCCAAAAACCCTGGCGCCGCTCCTACCCCGACCCCCAAGTCATGGCCAGACACATGTGGGAGGTGGGGTGTCCTGCCCACCAATGCCCCTAAAGCAGGGCCTGGCTGCCTTAAACACCATCACAACATCCCCCCTGCCCAACTTGTATCATTTTAGATATTTCAAAAAACATCTGCGTACTCTGAATTTGTATGCTGCTTCTGTTCAAGTGAGTGCAAAGAAACCTGGATCTCTTCCCAGAGAGCTGGGTCTCTACGCAGAGCTCATTAACTGCAGAATCTTTCCCATGACACTGAAATAATAAACCACTCTGGACTTTGTTACCTCTTCCTAAGCCCACTAAGAGTCTGATACAAGAGTTTCTCATCTAAGCCCTGCTCAACACTACAAATTTACATCGGTATAACTATGTTGCTACGCAGTTATATCGACCTAAGCCCCAGTGTAGACAGTGCTATGTTGATGGGAGGGCTTCTTCTGTCAACATACCTACCGCCTTTCAGGGAAGTGGATTACCTAAGCTCTCCCCTCGGTAAGCGTAGACAAGCCCTCAGGAACAAGCAATGCCATTATTACCACCAATATACAAACCATAGTTAATAGTTCTGCAATTTCATAGATCTTACATTTACATATCAGCTTAACTTTGAGCACAGGCATAGTCCCATTAAATTCCCATTAAGTTCAGTTCAATTCACCTCATACAAGTACTGTAGTGCAATCTCTATCGTGAAAGTGGAACTTACAAATGTAGATTTTTTTTTGTTACATAACTGCACTCAAAAACAAAACATTGTAAAATTTCAGAGCCTACAAGTCCACTCAGTCCTACTTCTTGTTCAGCGAATCGCCAAGACAAGTTTGTTTATATTTACAGGAGATAATGCTGCCCATAATTCTACATTTGTAAGTTCAACTTTCATGATAAAGAGATTGCACTAGAGTACTTGTATGAGGTGAATTGCAAAATACTATTTCTTTTGTTTTTTTACAGTGCAAATACTTGTAATCAAAAATAAATATTAAGTGAGCACTGTACACTTTGTATTCTGTGTTGTAAAATGTAGAAAACATCCAAAAATATTTGAATAAATAGTATTCTATTATTGTTTAACAGTGCGATTAATTGCGGTTAATTTTTTTAATCGCTTGACAGCCCTAGTACTTAACTATAGAGTATCTAATCCCGCCTCATCTGCCAGTACAGGCAATTCCCACACACAGACACAAGACACACGTTCAGTGAAGCAACTGTAAGAATTTTATTATTATTTTTAACATAGCAAAGCCTTATTTTTCTTTATTCCCATGCTTGGAAATGGCTGACCCTTTCAAAAAAAAATGTGGGAAACCCCAACATGGAAAATTTCAGCCCGAATGTCCACAGTAGTTTTAGATGTCTCCACTTCCACTGTAATGCCTTTGAATCGGGAACCTATCTTGAGCATTAAAGCTGAGTGAATAACATTTAATAAATTATATCTTCATTGTCTGTTTGCTAAGTGCTAGTGAGCAGATTGCAGTATTCTCACATTTATTGTCTGAAATTATATGCAAATTTCTTCATGAGTTTTTCCCTACCAGCTCACCCATCAACGGTTCAATGCAAATTCTCTATATCTGAAGATCATCCTGTGTGGACCGATTACATCATATAGTGTTTTTTCTGTTCCTTATTTTATTCTTTTTTGTTTAGGCTCTTATATCACTCATGTCACTATAGTACCTGGACATCTTCCATCATGCATTAAGGGATGTGACTAACATCTGTCATGTGTGGTTCCTTCTCTTTCATCCCCCCTCCAGGAGAAAACGGTGTGTGTAGATTAGTGTTTTGTTTTGGCAGAATATTGCTGAGTTTTAGAGAAGGCATTTGCAGAAGTGTGCCTGGCAGGTAGAGCAGAAGGTGGTGAGGTTTGTGATGACCCATAGATCCTGTTGGAGTTCATTCCACAATCTTGGACTGATCCCTGAGAATAAGTTCCATTTCCTGTGGGGATGATCTTTACGCTTATGGTAGAATGGTCCATTGTGCTTGAGGAGTGCAGTTATTGAACAATTCATACTGGACGTGATCTTTTAGATATGCTGGGCCCTGGCCCTTGAGTGCCTTAAAGATAAGGACTGAGACCTTGAACTTGACTTGCTGCTCTATGGCAAAGCAGTGTAGACAGCGGAGGAGAGGTCTGATGTGCTCGCGGTAGTCCAGGTTGCTGAGGAGAAGTGCAACAGCATTCTATACTAGTTGACGTTTCTTAAGGGCTGATGGGCTTCATCCCCATACTGCATTCCTGTAGTCCAGATGGGAGATGACTACAGTGAGTCTAACTGAGGCCAGGTCTCCATCCCATCCTGGCAGATGTTTTCTACCATTTTCAGGTGCCTAGAAGACACCATTACTTGCATATGCTACTATGCAAGAGTTTAGTGTCAGCAAGGAATCAAGGAGTCTCCTTAACTATGGGTTGATTTGACCAATTATTGGTATGTGTACCTTCAACCAAAGGAGATTGCACAGCAGATGCAAATTCTTTGAATCGCTCCAATGAACTTTTTTCATCTGTGAGCTGATCTCATCAAGCAGTTGGCTATCGATGCGGCAGTGTTATGGTCTAATGTAGGGAAGGATAGGTAGAATTGTGTGTCATCTACATATTGTTGGCACTTGAGTCCACAGTCTTACTGTCTCACCTAGAAGCTGCATGTAGAGAATTGATCATTGTGGAAGGCGGTGCAGTTTACCATCACTACTCTAAATTCTTCCTGGAGGGAAGCACCCAAATCCCATTTTATTGCATTAGGCCCCTGCCACTTCTCTCAGGCAGGACAGCAGTATCTCACAGGCAACAGTGCTCAATGCAGCAGAGAGGTCCAGGAGGATGAGAACAGATATCTCCCCACCATCCATTGAGAGCAGATCATGCATCTGTGCCATCTCTTTGAAGCTGTATCGTAGATGCAGCACAACATCAGGCAATTAGATGAACTTGTAGTTGGCCTTTTGGCTAGTTCTGAGAACCAATGTATCCAGGGTGGGTTTCTTGAGTGTCAGTTGCATTACTGTATGTTTGGAGGAGGAACAGGAAAATTCCTTCCCTGAATGAGACGTTGGCTATTTCAATCAAGAGCGGCACCAGTTCTTACTGATTCTCTCAGGAAGGGCACAGGTGAGATTAACAGATTTTGGGTCAAGACTTCTTTAGGGCATTCAGTACACCAAGGAGTGACGGTACTGAACTCTGGGAGTACAGGTGGGCTATTTGTTGACCAGTATAGGGGGAGCAGATCCAGGCTGTTTGAGAAGCTTTCCTGAACTTGTGTGATGTATTCAGTGAGGTAGGAGGACTTTATTCTGGCTTCTGTAGGCACTCAGAACTGATGAAACAGTTTAACACCCTGGATAGCTCCTTAGGACAGGATTTGACAGCTTTAATGGTAGCTGATAGGTAGGGTCTCTTGGTTTGTAATACAGCCTCAGAAGAGGGTTGGAGAAACTCTTTCATTGTCAGTTTCAGGCTTTGTTTTCCACAATCATCCCTCATGTTTTTGACCTTCTGTCTTCATCTGATGCAGGGTGTCAGAAAACCAAAGAGATTTATGTGGGTGATAGGGAAGAAGGGACTGTCTGAAAGTCAGCGCACTAACAGTCAGGACTAGCGTACATTGATAGCAATTCACCAGATCTGCAACCCCTCCTGTTGATGGACTGCTGCTGCCCTTTGGCATAACTTCTGTAATTAACTAGCCATAGCTCAGATTTTGAATATATGATTCAAAATGCACACGTGAGCATTTGAGCTCTATTCAATATATGTTGATTTGCTATTAGGAGTGAAATACATACCACAGATTGCACTACATTTGCAGGCTAAGGCCATGTCTACACTTATCGGGGAATCGACGCTGCTGTAATTGATTTAGCGGGGATCGATTTAGCGGTGTAGTTAAGACCTGCTAAATCGACCGCAGAGTGCTCTCTGGTCGACTCCACTGGAACGAGAAGATTAAGGTAAGCATCTCCCATCGACCCAGCATGGTGTAGACACCGCAATAAGTTTACCTAAGCTACATCGACTCCAGCTTCGTTATTCACATAGCTGGAGTAGCATAACTTAGGTTGATTTATCCCGGTAGTGTAGACAAAGCCTAAGTATTTCTGCGCTGTCCTGGGAACTTTGAAATACAGTGGGATTCTCAATGGCACATATGGAATATTCCTTTCCCAGACAAGCTGTTCATGGACATTTCTTTCGTTTTCCCATTGCATCAGCTCTTGTGTATAACTCTTCATGGAATACTTGGGAATTGCTGAAAGTTACATGCAATCCTTAAATTATCCCCTGGTTAACTCAATGATGGATATATGGAAATAGTTGTTTTCCAGCTAAAACTAATATGAGGAGTTTTTAAAAGGAAATGTAAAGTAATTGAATTCCCCTTCTTGGGGTTAATGGCTCAGCCCTAACATTTTTTTATTAGCATATTAAAATGGCAGTGAACCATACTGTGAACTCTTTACTCCCATTGGTGAGCTGTTTTACACACACACACACACACACACACACACACACACACACATTAAGTCCCATGATTTAAAGTAAATACGACTACTTGTGCAAATAACTGTTTGCATTGGGAATACGGGGTTCACAATCTGGCCCAATAGGATTAGGCAATACACACAGAAAATGAGTCCTGCGCTTAGAATATCAGATGATATTACTAAGCAGAAAAACAGAAAATGCTAACAAGACAAAAATGAACATATCAGAACAGACATTGCTTTCCAAGGCCAAAGAAAGGAGTCTCAACATATGGCAATGTAGCACAACAGAGGATAATCAAGAACAAATTATAGATCTGTGTTTACTCATACAGAAAGGAAGTATGGCCTACTGGTTGTGTCACTACCCGAGGACTTCAGAGTCCTCACTTCAAGTCCCAAGTCTGCTACTGGTTTTCAATGACCTTAGACAAATCACTTAGCCTCTCTGTGCCTCATTTCCCCATCTATAAAATGGGGATAATAGCATTGCCCTGCCTCACAGGGGGGTTGCGCAGCACTAAAATACTATAGTGATAGGGCAGTACAATCACTTTGGATAGATACACTCTGAAACTTCAGAGAATACATTAATTAATATAGGCACACGCTATTAGGCTCAGTACAGGGGTAACTAGATGAAACTTTAGCTTGTATCCTCCAGAAGTCAGACAAGATTATCTGATAGTTTTTTTAAAAGCAAAAAGGGACTATGAATATACCATAGGATCATCAGGCAAATCTGATTAATGACCAGGAAATCAGAGGGACATTAAAAACAAATCCATCAAGGGAAAAAATTGGGAATAGATATTTTATAATGCATTCACCAAACAATTCCCAAACTTCACCATTTCTGCAGTGCTGATAGTGGTTTGCAGAACAGTGGATCCAGTACATTCTCCCAGAGTGGCAGTGAGCCATCCCTTGGTACACAGAACTGGAAAGAGGGCCAACTTGTGATATAAATGGAGGGAAACCATTATTTAAAGGGGGGGAAAAAACTACCAACTATTATAGGACTAAAAAAGTAAGCTAAGTCATAATTTGCTAAAAAGAAAACTCAAAAAAACAAACCAACCCCCCAAACCAAAGCAAAAGCAAGCACTGGAAGTCCCAATTATGGGTGGATAATGCGAAGTCTTATTTCGTCACCATGTCCTCCATTCAGCATCTGGAGTTGAGGCCAACTGGATTTCTCAGACATGGCTAGGATCACGCTTGTCATCAAATTTAATAACTGATTCTCTCTCTATGCAAGGAAGGCTACAGTTCCTCCCTCCCACCCCTTCCAAACAAGGTGTGCAACTGTGACATAATGGGCATCTCCCCATCTTTGGCTACCATGATCCTTTGTCACATTAGACCGTTCTATTGTTTAATCCTCTATCAGCCTTTGTACTACAGTGTAGGAAGGCTCCTGTCTGACATTCTTACTAAACAAAAGGCTTCATTGGTAGTATCATTGGTGGGTATAAGTGTTCCAAAGTTATACATACTGATGCCATGATTAAGAAATCATTATCTAATTAATTTACCTCGTGTATTTTTAACTTTGCTGAGAGAGAGCAGGTGCCAGGTTTTCCAGCACTGTGCTAATAGCCCAGATTTTTCACTTCGTGCTGTGTCACTGAAGCATTACCATGAAGTGCCACTTTTTGGTTTCTTTCTATGAAGGATCGTTATGAGAGACTGTGCCAGCCAGGAACAACATTATTTATGAAAACTGACTTTCCCATTGTGTCCCAATTCTATTTGGAGACAACAATCACTGTGCGGCCCGTCATTTAACAGACCACAGACTTGGCTGAATGAAACTATAGTCATATGCTTTTGTGCGCGTGGTGTTGTTCTTAGATTTTGGTCTGCTGAAAATCAGTATGGGGGACAGTACATGATTAATAAAAACAGGGCTGTTAGGGTCCAATGGAAAAAAACACATCAAAAAACTGCTGCTGCTTCCCAACTAAATTCCTCCCAATGGAAACAAAACACGAGCACTTAAAAGCAGATCATCGGAAATGTTTCATGTTGCTACTAAGATATCCAGTGGTGAACTGGATGCATCCGACAATGCAGATGAAGCTAGAGAACAGTTTCCCCTTCGGTCTCCTCTTCTCCCCCTCCTCACATGGAAAAAAAATACCAAGCAAACATATTGCATTTTTCAAGCACATTTGATTCATCTCTGCAAACAATTAAACTTCAGAACAAGATCGTAAAACTGCTGGTGCCTTTGAAGAAAAAGTCAGCTTTAACTGTGGCACTGAACATCTATAGCTTGAACTCAAACTGAAACCACACTATACATAGCATGGGGACCAACACTTCTAAAGCATTCGTTATTATTTTAATTGTATAATACCACAAATACTGCAAAGCTGTCAACCCTTGGAGCAAACCCAAAGCTGTCAAACCCTTGGAGCAAACCCAATTTCAAACTTCATTCAAATAATAAAATACATACTCTTCATCCAAAGTACAGTTATGACCACAGCTACTCAACAAGGGATTTCCTATCAACATGGACTTCAGCTATAATTCAGAATAGGCTCTGCTCTCGATTGTTTGTTGAGGTGGGAGAATAGCTTAGGGCTTGTCTACATGGGAAAGTTTACACCTTAGTACGTACCAGTGTAATTTAAAATTTGTGTAGTTATTGAGGCTGGTCAATAAGTTTTTCATTCAAAATGTTTTTTTCTAGGAAATTATACTAGGGTGTGTGTGTGTGTAAAATACTGAAGAACCAAAACACCTGGAAACTGAAAAATGTTCAGCCCCCAAACCAAAAATTTCAATCCAGAAATGCCACCATGAACTACAACTCCCATGAGGCAACAGTTGCCTCATGTCTCCCATTCTCCTCTATGGGCTGGGCTCTATCTTCTACTCTGAAGTACAGCCTCCCACTCACCAAGAGGGGAGGTCATGGTGTATCATGGGAGATACAGGCCAGTTAGGGAGCCCCACTGTAAAGAAGAATGAGAGTGTGAGGCATGTGAACTACACATCCCATGAGGCAACACTGTGACATTTCAGTTTTTGGCTGAAATATTTTGGTTTTTGATTTTTTTTTTTTTTTTGCTGAAAAGTTACTTTTCTGTGGAAAATTCTCCATTATGCAGTCAGTTCTACTATTATACAGGTATAACCCCCAGTTTGGTCACTCTTATTCCAGTATAAGAGTGCCCTTTAATCCATTTATCATATGTTGCTTGGGAAGGAGTCTAAGCTAAATGGAAAAAAAGGCACTCATATTGAAATAGGCGTATCCACACACACGGAGTTATACTGGCATAACTATACCTGTATGACTGATGAAACTTCTTTGTTTAGACAAGGCCTGTGATGATAATGATTTACATGGGGCCAAATCTTGCATCCATTGGGTGCTATTTTCAGGAGTTAGGTACCCACTGAATTTAAAACAAAAGTTGGGTATTTGATGTGTAATCTTTAGGCTCCGTTGAAAATCCCATCCATTGAATTAAGTGGGATTGTTTTCATGCATTTCAGTGGGATCAAGATTTGAGCCTAATGTAAGCAAGCATGATGCATTCAAGGAAACTTAGAGAAGTTGGCATGAGTCACTGACCCATTTGGTGTCTCAGGTGTTCTTGTGACCTTCATTTTCCAGTTTTCTTTTCTTTCCAAAACTAAGTGATTTCAGTGCTTCCCATAATTTAGTGGCATAGAGTAGAAGTTCCCAAACTTTCTTCCCCTGAGGCCCACCTGTGCAGCTGCAATAGGCACTGAGGCCCATTATTAACACTTCTTGAGGGAAATTATTAATTTTAATTATTACAGTTATTACTTATTAATGTAATAAGTTTATTACATAAACTATAACACTAAATAAACAATGTACATGTTTCCTTTTCATTTAATGTGAACAACGGTAACGATAGAAATCCCTTGCAACGTGCACTCAAAGAAATGCTTCAAGATCTTTGACTGGAGAATGCAGTTGCCCTGGAAGCCCACCTGGGACTGTGTTGTGGCCCACCTTTGGGCTGCGGCCTACAGTTTGGGAAGCCCTGACATAGAGGATGGACCCATATGAAAGTAACTCCGAAAAACGACTAAAGCAGTCAAGCCCACATCAACGTAGACTACGCAGCTGTTCTGATTTTGCCTTTGAGCCTCATTACAGATTTCAGACCTAGGTCCCATTTACCTTGCATACTTCTGCTGGTTTGGCTATGTTGGTCACAGGTGTGAAGAGGTGTGATCCCAGACTGCCAGCTATGCTGGCAAACGCCCCTGGGATAGACATAGCTCCAGCAACAAAACTGAGCTTTTATTGGTATAGATTTTTTCATTTGGGAGTGGAGGAAGAAGATATACTGGTAAGAGTGAGCTCCATTCATGCTAATACAGTATACCATATTAGTGAAGGGCTTCTAGTGTAGACATGGTCATACTAACACTCTTGCATAACCACATAATGACCTTGACTAGAGGGGTTTTTTTATTGATTTTTTGCCCCCAGAGACAGCGAGTGTGCGTACCTGTGGGGAGGATTTAAATTAATTGATTACAGTTACAGCAAAGGAAAATTATTCATAATCTCATGCAGCACGCTGACAAAAAACCTCAAATGTATGCTTATTCTCCCAAAAATTCTTAGAAGGGGACACATTCAGGTTTTTCCCCCCGCCCTTGTATACATCCCCTTTTTGGCACTATTCGCTTGACACCATTTCAACATGGGAAGTTATTGAGTTTCATACGCAATATAACTGACAATAATTGGAATATTTTCCATGTAATCATAGAAAATGCTTTCCTCAATCTTAACAAAGGCTCTTTTCCCCATTTGAAGATTTGTGTGTGTGTATGTATATAATTACTAAAAGTCACATGTCCAAAGAATGTTATGTATTAAAAACAATACTCTACATAATAACCATGCTGTAGAGAAGAAATACTGAAAATCTTGGGAAAGTTGTTATTGTGAATACGCCTTATAAAATCTTGCCATTGTACCTATTTAAAATTGAAACCCCCCCAGACCACGAGTGTACATTATAAGCTCTTTAACTGAAAATTGTTCATTAAGATTAGAGGTGGGGTCTGTTTCTCCACTGCCATGCCTCTTGTGTAGTCATTTACACGAGTGCAAAATAAGTGTAAAATGCTGCAAAATCTGGATGGTAGCATTTTACTCCCACTTTACACTGGTATAAATGACTATGCATGGCAGTGAGGAGTCAAGTTTGTGTGACAGCAGTGCAAAATAGAGATAATGTTTCATAGGAAAGACATTTTCTTTCTTGCCCTGTTACTTAGAATCATAGAATATCAGGGTTGGAAGGGACCTCAGGAGGTCATCTAGTCCAACCCCCTGCTCAAAGCAGGACCAATCCTCAACTAAATCATCCCAGCCAGGGCTTTGTCAAGCCTGACCTTAAAAAAATCGAAGGAAGGAGATTCCACCACCTCCCTAGGGAACCCATTCCAGTGCTTCACCACCCTCCTAGTGAAAAAGTTTTTCCTAATATCCAACCTAGACCTCCCCCACTGCAACTTGAGACCATTACTCCTTGTTCTGTCATCTGCTACCACTGAGAGCAGTCTAGATCCATCCTCTTTGGAACCCCCTTTCAGGTAGTTGAAAGCAGCTATCAAATCCCCCCTCATTCTTCTCTTCTGCAGACTAAACAATCCCAGTTCCCTCAGCCTCTCCTCATAAGTCATGTGCTCCAGTCCCCTAATCATTTTTGTTGCCCTCCGCTGGACTCTTTCCAATTTTTCCACATCCTTCTTGTAGTGTGGGGCCCAAAACGGGACACAGTACTCCAGATGAGGTCTCACCAATGCTGAATAGATATAATACTTCCTATAACTTAAAATGCTCAAACCAACTTCCATGTTATAAACAGAAAGTTCAATCCTAGTGTGAGCCCCTGTATAGCAAGTTTCAACCCAGAATAAAAAACTTTTATGGGAAAGTTAAAAATCTCTGAAAAACAAGTTTTAGATATGGAACATCAATGGACACCTAACAACAGCGGCGCCAGAGATTACCACTATAATATATACATTGCATACAATGTCCATAGTATACTGTAATTATATCCCCATCTACAGACAAACATTGATTCCTACCATGCCCAATACCTTACATTCACAGAGGGAGGGGAGGGGAGAGACTCTATGCATTTTTTTAAACCTGCATTGCAGCATAAGCAGAACTCTATTGTATTCTCAACAAGAGAACTCTATAGTCCAAATTGCCTTTCTTTGAGGTGAGCAAAGCAAGCAGAAAGTTGATCTCTCTTTACATGGAGGTGGAGAATGACTGGCGGATCTATGTAGTTGCAGAAACACAGCCCTGCCTCTTTCCTGCGTGACCTCTGCCCTCTTTGCTAGGAAGCCCTTGTGCCCTTCACACAGAATTAATTCACACACATCTGTTTTCAGATAAAACCTTGTTGAGAGGTAGAATTTTTAAAAAGCTTATACAAGCGGGTCCCCGGTATACGTCAGGGTTGTGTTCTTGAAAAGGGCGACAGATACTGAAACTACGTATACCGGGGACCTGCTGGTACAGCAGTGGCATAGGGAGGAGAGGACACTTGGGTGGGCCCCATGTGTGGAGCATTGATGGGGGGGCAGAGTGGTAGGAGCGATCTGGCCGCCTCTCCCTACCTCCAGCCAGCCTTGTGGGGGGGCAGAAATAGATGCTATGGTCAGGGGCTCCTGGAAAAATGGGTGGCCCCATAAAAATGTGCTCCCCCGCACCTCTACCCACTCCGCTCCCCTGCCTGGTGCTCGGGGCTTGCCCGCTCTGCCCACCTGGTAGCAGGGTTGGGGTTGGGGTGTAAGGTTTGCCCCGCTCTGCATAGCGCTCCTGCCGGGGATTGGAGTCGGGGGCTTTCCCCGCTCCACCCACCCAGTGCTCCAGCCGTGTTCTGATTCACGTCAGGCTGCATATCCGTTGTTTGCAACTTACAGTACAGTACTGCAAACAACGGATATACGGATTGGAACCGACGTGAATCGGAACACGTGACATTCCCCTACTGATGAGCGACGGATATGCGAAACAGATAAGGGGGAGACTATACTGGGGACCCCCTGTAGAAGTCAAACAGTAAAGCAGAGAAGGAGTCCCGTACATTTAAAGGGGCTTGGCACATTTACAGGAAACAAAGGGCTTTTTTGTTTGTTTATTTGATTTTTAAAGTGCTGCATGTGGTTTCTTCTAGATTTGTTAAAAATCTAAATTCAGTCATTGTTAGCCACTTTACAAACACTTGTATTTTTCAGATAAGAGCAGCTGGAGTATTTTTCCTTCCCAATGTGTCTTGCTGTACAGACGATTTTCTTTTTTTAGAAAAGCGAGTGCGAATTTGCTGCTTTTGTATTACAGCACATTACTGTATACACCCATATTTAAAAAAATGCTACCTCCTGCTGCCAAACAAATAAGTGCTCTTGCAGAAAATAGATAGACATCAGTCTCTACTTTATTTAGCACTATTCGTCTGGGAATTTTAGAGCGTTTTCAAATGTTAGGCCTGATTTTTCAACGCCTTGCACCTTATATGGCAGATTACACTTGTGCAAAGTAGATGTAAAATACCACATCAGAATTCCACACTCAGCAGTGGTAGTGAGTTACATGCATTATGTACAAGTATAAATGGTTCCACAAGAGACAAGGCTGTGGAGAATCAGGTCTTGGAAGATGTGAGATTGGAAAAGGGTGTAACTATTTTAAAGATGGGAAAACTGGAGGTGAAGACCTGAGACAGCAGAGTGCTTAAGCATACAGATAAAGTTAAGCACATTCTTAAGTCCACCCCTGTTCATCCAGGCATTTAATCACATGCTTAACTATATGCTTAAGTATATGCTTAAGTCCCATTCAAGTCAATCTTTTATTTATTCATGGACATTAGTATTTTATTTTGTAAGAACGTATATTATTCCAAGCTCTTGACAAACTCTTAAAATACATTCATAAAGAAAGGAGGCTCCAGTAATTACCTTCAGATCCCATTACCCTGCCAGCAACATAAACAAGGGTTTCATACACCACCACAGCAAAAGCACCCAAGATGTGCTTGGTGTGGTACACACACAGCAATGGAGACCATCCCTATCCCGAAGAATTTACAGGCTGATATTCCGATGCTGCAAAGAGCTGTGAAATGGGAGCATTCACATGGTGCTCGTAAGGGGCTCATTGCAGGATTGGGAGTTTAAGGATCCAACCCTGCTGACTTTTACTACCAAGTACAGCACTTACTGCAAGTAGTCCTTTTGACTTCGTTAGGACCACATCAGATTAATTATGCACGGTGTAAAACTATTTATCCATTTAAAATGCTGCCTTTCCGTTTATTGAATGTCCCTTTGTTTTTATTAAGAGAAAGGGTAAAATAGCATCCATTTTACTTTTTCTATTCTATTCACTATTTTGCATGCCTCCACCATGTCCCTCTATCTTCTCTACACATAGGCCCAGTCTTTTCAAACTCTTCTCGTACAGGAATGTCTTCATGGCTATAAGAAGAAATAAGAGGTGTTGTGAGACGGGTAACAAAAAATTTGTATCTCCTTTTTGAGAGAAGGTGACGAGAACTGAATAGAGTATGTCAGATGAAAAAGGACAATTGATTTATACAATGAGGTTGTAAGATTTTATTGTTTTCTATCCCATTTTTTTAGATTTGTTTGCTTTTGGTGACCGTTGCTGCGCACTGAGAAGTTCACTTAGCATCCAGATCAACACCTAGGTTTTTAATCTGAGTGGCCACAATGAATTTAGAACCCAGCAATAGGCATAAGCAACTCAAACTTCCTTCAAACATGCATTACCTTGCATTTGTCCACACTGAATTTCACCTACTATTATGCTGTCCATTTGGCAAACTCTGTTAGGTCCATCTGTAGTCTCTCGCAGTCTTCTAGTTTTGACTAACCTAAACAAATTTTGTTTTATCTACAAATTATGTCACCCCTTTTCCAGTTCATCCTCCTTTCACACTAGTTTTATATTAGGGCAACTTGGTTGAAATCAATGGAGTTACTCCTGATTTACACCAACAGAAGTGAGAGGAGAATCAGGATATCTTACAGCCCTTGTATGTTTCACAGTGGTTAGGCCCCAACCTTGCCATTAGACCTAAGCAGGTTTACCCCACCACCACTACATCAACATCAATGATATCCCATGAGGGTGTGAAGGTCCTCGCTCACGGATGCAGCTGCGGGATTACAAAACACCTCTACTTTCATGATCATAGATTTGACCAGACAGACTATTAAATTAGACTATTATTCGGCCAAATCTGTTTAGTTAAATTGTCACAGTCAACAAAGAAGTCATTGAACCTTCCACCCCTGTGGCAAAGAGCTTGAATGGTTTTGTGAAATCTGTGATAACCATGAAAACAATGCAGACTGTGCAGAGCAAAAGGCTGTGAAGACTGTGAATGAAGGCTGAGCTGAGTTCCCGAGATGATATATATAGATTTTTTTGTATTATTTAACCAAGTAAAAGGAAAGAAGCCTATTTATTTATACATATGATACACTAAGAGGGAAACCGTCACTGAAAATGAACAGTGAGGGATTAGTGGCTGAACTATAAGCACACCAAAATCCATGTAAACATTCAGAGGAGAAAAATCAAAGATGCAATGATAGCTTTGAACTTGGGAATCTCCCACATTACAACATCATCACACGGTCATCCAACATGCCCCCTCGACAGCACACAAGAAGGAAGCGTGGTTGTGATGAAAGCCATGTCCTTAACGTGCATTCATCCGAATACAGACTTGGGGTTTCTTGTTTTGTCAATCCATTTTTACGCAGCCTAAAGAATTTCAAGTTTTGTTTTGTTTAACAAACAAAATGTCAGTCATGTTCGATCTGTCTACCTTGGCAGATTAATAGCCGCAGAAAAGATACCGTGCAATATAGAATATGTCAAAAATAAATACAAGATTTCTAATTTCAACACCCCCCGTGGTTTGTCTGTCTGGGTGAAATTGGCCATTCATTCTGATAAATCCTTCATGGCTCTTATACCCTGAGTTGGCATAGCTCTGTGTTTGGCAAATCAAGATACATACAGTGGTATATTCTTGCTTGCAGCACACTCTTTAGCCTACATGTCTGAGTTATGTTGAAGGAAACAAATATCGTCCTCTTTCATTACCAAGCACTCAGTTCTTTATTCTGACCTGCCAATTTTTTCTAGCTCTAAAATTGTATTATTGCTTAGACTACTTAAGTTGTGAATGGGGTTCATTTATTGGGTGCCTGTCACTTTTATGACCTGATCTACTTTAAAACTTTATAGGTGGTTTTATCCTCTACAAGAATTCCTCAGCCATCTGGTTAAAAACCAAATCTCCAGGCTTAACTTCACAATGTTAGCTTTAGTTTGTCTGGGTGGGGGTGGCAGGTATTAAACTAACGAAGACACTAGGGAAAACATGCATTAACCGCTAACGGGTGCAAGAGAAAATGTGTAAGAGTACGAAAGACAAATAAAGGAAGCTAAAATCAAACAAAAGATATAGCAGCTTATCTCTCAGGAGCTCCATTTATTTGACTTGCAAAGGGCAAAAGCACGCACAGCCTACAGTTACCTTCAAAATGGAGAACAAAGGAATCCATGATATTATTTTGCACCATTCACACCAGTAAAGAGCAGATGGCTTCTCCTCCCATAAGCCACCAGTACTCATGATTGTTCATTGTTTGTCACCTTCTCTACTGTGTGGCAAGCATGTTCTTGTTCGCTAGTTCACCCACCTATCACTTTGGCTTTCCTTAGCAGGCTCTCTTGTGGCATCCTTTTCGCCAGATGGCCAGTTTCTTCTCGACAAACATCCAATAGCTTCTTGATCTTCTTAAGCAATGAAGATTTCTTTGTCCAGCCCGCCCCTCTACAGCTATTGTTAAGTTCATTTATTGGTCTTTAAGAGTCCATAGCAGTCAACTTTTGGTGCAACATTTGCTCAACGTTTGAAAGCTAAGCACCCCCCATTACCCTTTTCACACATGCTTGTTGTAAAAGACTGTTGTAATCTGAATGGTCACTCAGAGTAGACTGTGTAGATCACGAGAATATGACATTTCCACTCATTCCTACTGGCTGTGAAATATTTAACAGTTCTGACATTTAAATAATCCTTGCTGATATGAGTTCACAACCACTGTGATGAATGGGGCAGTTCACATGTCAGAGCTATTGTTTCAGGCTCTCTGCAAATTCAGACATCATTGCATCAGTTACACTCAGGTCGGGTCGGGTTTTAAGGTTTTCTTTACAACTAGAACAGCTACAGACTTTCATTTAAAAAGAAAAAAAGCTTGAGACTTAACAATTAAGCAGCCTGCTCGTGTCTGCCTGCAGCTGGTGCTTCATACCCCATCTAGCTTGATGGCTCCTCTGCCCCCATTCTGGGAATATTTCTTTGGTGAAAGAATCTCATTTAGAAAACTCTCCATCTGTTTTCTTTTTGCTGTTTTTAACGTCCAAATTTACACTCATGCACAGTGATGGGCTAAAGTAGCTCTCCTAAAAACCTACCTTTTTATGCTTGTCCCAAACTATTTTTTCCCTTCCACATGGTTCTCATTCCCATGAAAGGTGATGATGGCTGGAAGTGGCATATTCCAGTAAAAATTCAAGGAAATGAAGGAGATACAAATAATCATTGACTGCTTCTTTGAGATATTGTTGGAGCATGTCCCATCCCTCTGCTCCACCAAAGCTAGCTGAGAGTGCTCCTCCACTTGCCTGACTTCATTTACAATCTGCATTGTTTTTGGACTATCTCGCTTCCCAGGCATCATGACCTTTGTCCTCCCTGCATGTATCAGTCATCCAAAATCCACACTGCCTTTGGACAGTCACTTTATCGTACTAACTGTAAAGGCAATTCTTCACACTATATGACAGGGAAGCACATTCACTAAACTGTTTTACCTTGTCATCAAATAGCTGACCTCTTATACAGGCTGCGTTTCAGATATCAATTCTGCTTCCATTCTGTGTTTGCCTTCACAGTTGCACTTTACATGCATATTCCACCTTCCAAACAAAGGATCTCAAAAGTGTTTTACAAACGTTCCTGAATTAAGTTGCAACTCCTGTGTGAGGTAGATAGAGGGAAATATTATCCTTCCTATCTAGATGCAGAAACTGAGCCACACACACCTGAAGAGACTTGTCCAAGTCACAGACGAATAAAGCAAGGAGAATATTCAACAAATTGTATTTTTCTCTGTTTTTTCAACCCACAATAGATTTTTGCAAATAATTATTGGCCTACCCTTGTTCACAAGCAGTTGTTAGCAAATATTCAATACTGAAGATTCCAGCTATATTTTGATTGGACAAATACATCACATTGTATATTTCTGTTCCTTGATCATGGCTCTACAAGCTTCCCCGCCTCACAAAAGAAACCAAGTTTCCAGTGTGACTATTCTAGCTTATAAAGTTGGAGATTTGCTTTCTGTAGTGTTTGCCTTAAAATATTGCCATTTCAGCAAACACTCCTGCCAGCAAATTCATTTGTTAGAATATCTGTGGAAAGCGAACTCAGAACGGGCACAAACAGTCAAAAAGTGTAAAAAACTGGAATGACTCTTCACAGAATATTTCTGAACTATTTGCCCAGCTCTGCTCTCAAAAAAATCTCAGAAAAAAAAACCCCAGAAATAGAATCAAGATCTCATGATTCGGTCCTGTGCATTAACCACAAGACCAGTCCTCCTCTCTTATTTCCTAGGGCCTTTTTTTCTTCCATGACCCCTTCCTGCAGTAGCTCACTCACTCAATTCGTTTATTTGCACTTTCTGATGTTCAACTCAAAGATTAGAGACTGAGATAACTGTATCAGGTACTGAGTGAACTTTGCAAGTAACAAATCCTGATCAGAATCAATACTGGAACCTGGTTAAGTAGGGTATATAGCTAAGAATACGTCAAAGGAACTACCACCATTGGGAATATATAATGAAAGATGTTCTCCAGTGATTTAGGAACAAGGCTGAGAATCAGGAAGTCCTGAGCTCTGACAGTGATTCCCCTTTAAGACTTTGGCAAATACTCAAATAAGTAAGGCCCTATTGAACTGCAGGATGATTGTCAAAAAATTGTGACTGAGTTGTAGACAAGCCACGGAATATCGTGGAAAAGTAAAAATGGACCTTGTTATTTGCGGTAATAAGGTCCATTAATACTTCTCTGTGATTTTCCGCTCTCGGCCGCCCGGGCTCAGAGCTAGGGCTCTCGCTGTCAAAATTGTAGTGGAAGCCTAATATTGAGGGATCAGCAATATCACAAATTAAGTAGGGCCTTATAAATAAGACGTTTCTGTTTTGCATCCACATTTACGACTTACTCATTTATACAGAACTTAGAAGTAAAATAACCACTCTTCACCTGTGTTTGAAAGTTACCCAAGCACCCTGAGGGATGACATAGAATTCAATTGAGCAGGTGCTCTAAGGGCAATGCTGCTGTAACCCTTCAGTGACAGGAGGGGCTTCTTTGAGTGCAGACCTGGCCTTAGACAGCCCGCTGAAAAAGATTTAGGATGGTGAGGTGGTGGTGGTGGTGAGAGGAAACAAATGTTGACCAAAACAAACAAACAGAAAAAAGACAGGGTAACTTTTGCAAAGGGAATTTTGCTCTTGACTTTACTGGGAACAGGACCAAATCCTGGAAAATGATAAAGATACAACAGCATTATAAATCTGGACCAATGCCTGTTTGGAGGTTAGAGTGGAAGTTAAAGATGGGAGGATTTTCAAGTGTCTTCTGCTGCTTTGTCCTTGGGAAACTGAATGCAAGGATTTTCAGACAGAGTCGGCATAAAAGCTGGGCAATACTTTTGCAAGAGCAATCTTGTTGCCGGTGTCTCTGTATTTTAAAATGTAAAGACTGCTAGGTCTTCTGTTTGCTGCCGTGTCTAATATTATTACTGCACAGTACAAATTCGCTGAAAAGTTGGCATATTAAACTCATTAACTGTCGATGCATCAGGCCCTACATGCACATCAACAATTAGGTCCTGCTATTGCAGAGACCTACTCCACAGTGGTCAGAGACAGTCTTTTCTTACAATCTAAGGCCTGGCTTAAATCAGCTCGATCTAGCTATGTCACTCAGGGCGGTGAAAAATGTTGCACCCTGTGCGATAGTTAGTTTGACTCAACCCCATGCGTAGGTGCAGCCAGACTGATGGACGAATTCTTACGCTGACTTAATCCACCTCCCAAGAGGCGGTAGCTAACTACACAGATGGAAAAACCGCTTCCATTGATGCAGGAAGCAGACATGCCAAATCCGCGAAAAAACCGCAGAAATTGGGCTTGGTTTTGGCTTAATTGGCTTGTGAGTTGCTTGTTGGCTAGTTTTTGGCTTGAAGCTTGTTGGGCTTGTAGCTTGTTGCTTTTTTTTTTTTTTTTTTTTGATCGGCTCCTGGCAAGAAGGGGCAAGCGTGGGGGCACGCAGGGGCCAGGGGAGGAGAGAGTCAGGGGTGCACAGCGGGCCCACCACAGTCCCAGACTGCACGCTGGGGCGGGGGGGTAAATCTAGTCACATAGGGTGTTGGGGTTCTTAGGGATTGGCTTGTTTTGGCCTTGTTTTGAAATGGGATTAGCTTGATTTTTGGCTTATTGTGAAAGTCGGGGTGCTTATTTACCACATGAAAGTTGGCAACTGTGGCAGGTTGTATGCCACAGCTGTGCCGCTATAGTGCGGACCGACCCTAGGGCTCTGATCCTGCAAAGACTCGTATATGTACTTAAGGTCATGCATTGCAAGTACTCAAGTGAGCAAACTTTATGCACAATGAATTCATCACAGCAATAAAATAAATGCAGCCATCATTACCACTCAAAAGTTACACATCATGGGGGAATAAAAGACATTAACCAGCAAAAAGCCCCTCTACATTTCATTATTCATTGTGTTCCAGCAGCGTACGTTTTGCTCCTATATTCTGTTTGTGCCTTCCCCTCCAAGGTATATAACAGAATGCTGTTGGGATATATCAACTTTTATGTGCAAGCCAGTGATGAAGGAGCATGTAGAAAGTGTTGCTAAAACTGCAATGAAAGATATCTCCACCTTCTACAGGGAAAATGCATTACCACAGATAGTCTGGCCTGGTCTCATGGTGGATGTTCTTTGAACGGCAGTCCAAAAGCTAAAAAGTGAAAAATCAAAAGGAATATCACTTAGTATGCCTCCAAATCCAACCACCTACTTTTAATCTAAGGATTTAAAATAAAATAGAAGAAAAAGACCAACTCAATACCGATCTTCAAACTGGCTAGGTTTTTAGAATGCTGCCAAGTTGCTACAGCAATGCTTGAAGGCCACACATGCCACTATTAATTTAGCTACTGTCTTGTAACACTGCCATTCAGGATGTGTTAGTTAAAGGTCTGTCAGCATTTCCACAATAAACCCCTAATTTCGGGGATTTATTGCTTGGTTGTAAAGATTTTCTCTAATATGAAACTCGGCACGTAAAATCTCCAAGAGGGGCATATTTTAAGCCATTTCCCTTCCCTCCCGCCCCCCAAACAATCACCCTGGACATTAGAAAGTTATACAAGCATACAGCTAATTGAACCTTGCCATATCCTTCTTATTTTTGCCCTCATAACTAAAAATGGCAAAAATACCATTTGCCAAGTGACTACTGCATAATATGGTTTAAGTCACTAGAGGCACGTTGGAAGGAAAAAGGGGAGAGACACGAAGTTGTGGTATAGAAATCTGCTACAATACACATTTTCCAATGTATGGAAAAAGCATATTCTAGTAATGACTAGTAGCACTGCTTGTAATTATAGCTATGTTCCTTCTGAACCCTTTATGCAGGACTTTATACCTCAGGGATCCCTATATTTTGTGTATAAAAGTTACAGCACAAATTTTGCTGTAAGTCTTTTAAGCGTGTACAGCTCTTAGAGCCCGCAAAACAAAACTTTAGATTGTTGAAGTAACTTTTTACACTCCTATCATGAAAGGCAGCTTCGTTATTTAAAACGACATGCAGGGAATAGATATGGAAGGTGGGAACCACTTTAAAAAAGCCCTACTTTTGTTCAAAGCAGATTTTTTTAAAGTGGTTCCCACCTTTCAGTTAGGAAGAGCCCATCTGTTGTCCACCACCCCTATTTTCCAGTATGATGGGGCAAACTGTTCACCACTGTTAAGATTTGCTATGCAGCACAACCGAAATGGCCTCTGGCTCCTCATTTCATTGGCCTCTGTGTGAATTCTCCATGGGATCATTGGGACAGTTGCCTGAGCAATCAGCATGGTGCAAACGCTGCCTTGAACTGCCTCTTCCATTTCAAACTCAGAATAAAGCTTGAGCATCTTATCCACCTGAGAGACAATAAGAGCTCAACCCATCTCTGATCTACTTGCACCATGCACTTCCACCTGTGTGCTTCACACTTTGACTGTATTGTGTCCTAATTGAGTGTGTCAGCTCCCCAGACATGGAACTGTATTGATTATGGGCCAAATCCATCCCTGGTGTAATTCCAATAAGTTACACCAGGGATGAACATGCTCCTATGTGGTTTGCAAAGTTCTATGAAGAATCTACAGTGCTTTATAAATAATTTCTGGAATGGATCAGTTAGACGGAGAAGGCAAGATTTACACAGGAATAGATCAAAGTTACATCCACTAGGATCTCCCATTAATATGCATCCCTAAGCTTGATGTCTACATCCAGAATATGAGCTCCTCGATTGGCTGAAGAAGGGTCACTCAGCAATATTTATTTTTGAGGACCCGAGTGGTAGCAGTGGGGGTAGGCACTGAGGAGGTGTAATTGCCCCTACGCGTAGGCGCAGCGTAGACATGCCCTCACTAAAAATAGCAACGTAGCCGTGTCAGCTCCAGGGGCGGCTCAGGCTAGCTAGCACCATCTTGCCCAGGCCCCTGGCTACATACTCTGGTGGCTAGTCCATGCCGACGTGGCTACACTGCTATGTGTAATAAGCTGGCTCGATCAAAGCTACCTTGGGGTACGTCTATATGTTCCTCCTGATTGCAGTGTAGGCATAGGTCAGCTGTGATTCAGGATCTCTCTGTTCATCCCAGGTGGACCACGGCTGACCCTCGTTTTGGAGAATGATCACTCCGAAGTGAGGCATTTTGCTACCCCTAGCAGCATGCTGTACACATTACAAGGGCAGCTTTTACGCAGGTTGCCCCAAGTGCCAATGATACAGCATATCAACATACAATATGCTTTTTAAAAAATCCTGTCCAACATGAAGGCTTTACCTGATAAGAGACCTATAAGCAGCTGTTTGGGTTTGTCAGCTTTTTACTTAGTACAAGATTTTAAAAAAGCCCTACATATTGATCTGGAAGTTTGGAATGACGTTTTCAAAACAAACCAAATGTGAATAACCTGACAAGAGACAGGAAACGAAAAGCTAAAGTTGACACTTATTCCCTTCCTCGTTATATTGTGCCTCCCGTTCCTCATAACTAAGGGCTCGTCTTCACTGCAGGGTTAATTTGAGGTATAAGTCGAGTGTTGCCCATAGCCCAACTCCTGTCCATGCACAAAAGTCTCTAGCTTGCGTTAAGTGCGGTTTTAAATTCAAGTTAAGTGGTTCTGCGCACCGCACAAAATCATTCTGTGCCGCTTGAGGGTTTTGCAGTGTGACTGTTCTCACGCAAGCTAGGCTAACTTGAGCCAACGTATGTTTGGGCTGTAAGCGGCTTGGAGGAGACACGTAGGCCCTGATGCAGCTCTCACTGGTTTTATTCCTGATTTGTGCCCAATTCTGAACACACGCACACACACACACAATTTAAGCACATGAACAGTTCCACTGACCTCAAAAAATTAAGCATGAAGGTAACTCTTTGCAGGATCAGGGCCCTGGTAGAAGCAAGATCACATTCAAAACAGTGTTAAACTTCCATATTCACTTACAGCCCTCTAGACATATATCTCCTCAATATATGTTCCATTCTATGCATCCGAAGAAGTGGGCTGTAGCCCACGAAAGCTTATGCTCAAATAAATTTGTTAGTCTCTAAGGTGCCACAAGTACTCCTGTTCTTTTTGCGGATACAGACTAACACGGCTGCTACTCTGAAACCTAGATAATAGTTTAACCTAGAATGTATTAGGTTCTTCTTCATTACTATCAAACCCTAACTTTCATACTGGTGTAGTTTTAAAAAGTATTCTAATGCTACTGTCTCATTATTACAAACTATTCTATAAAAATATACTACTCAGCATATCCGTTATTGAAAACTGTTGGGTTTTTTGGGGGACAACAAAACCAAAGCACACATGATCACTCTGAATAAAATTGCAGCAGAAAAATAGGCTTGCTGCTCTTCAAGAAAATACCGTAACATTGTTTTGTTTTTTCCAGAGTCAGATAAAGACATTAAGAAGAGCCCGCAGCTGGTTAAAGACTGTCTGAGTTCAGAGTCTCTCTCCATAAAATAGTTACTCAATATAAGAACTTCGTAACTGAAAAATTGTATGTCAGACCTTGACACACCACCTGAAAAAATGAATGGAATAGGACTTTAAATAGAGCCATTCATTCCCATGATATGAAGAGAACTTCACAATAAAATTTGACAGCCGGGGTACCACATGTTTTGTATGAAGAGAGAGGTCAAGGAAATATAAGGAAACAAAGGAAACAAGCATGATTAGTTTTTATACATCAATAATGCAATAACTGTGACGGGCACTCCTGAATACAGGCTTGAAGAAAGGGAAAACGTGTTTGTACCCTTCCTTTTGCTTCTTTATGATGCATAAAGGGACGATCTGGATAGTTTTCATTTCTCCTTTCAGAATTATTTTTCTCCATGGTTGATTTTTTTTGGGTAGCCTTACAGATCTCAGTAAATGGCAAGTCTGATCTCCTCTGTATTTGCTGGAGGAATGACTGGAAAACTGGAGTGGGAGATTTTAATAGACCTAACTGAAAGAGGAATCGTTGTTGAATCTTTAACAAAGACAGGATTTCTCCCAATTATGTGTTAGTTAAATAGGTGGGGTTTTTTTTTTAAATGAAGTATTTCTACGGCACTGTCTCCCCGAACTGCCTCCAAATAGCTTTACTGAAACTTGCAGCATATTCTCTCTCTCTCTCTCTCTATATATATATGCACCAGTGTCTCCCTTCCTCTTACGTGTTTAAAAATTGGAGTAATCCTCTCTTTTTTCCTTCCCATCACAGGAGAAACAGCATAACTAGATTGTAAGGTGTTTATTTTTGCGGGTGGGAGCGAATCAATGTGCTGTATGCATGTCAAACACTAACAGAGGGAAGGCCAAACCGAAGAAATTAGTCCGGCACTTAGTTTTGAAAGCAGTAAATTCCGTGGACATTTTTATTTCCTGGGGGAGTTAATTCCATAATCAGGCTCCGGCTCTTGAGCTCAGCAAGCTGCCCCCCTACTGACAGTTTCATTGATCCAGTGGGACATGGCTGTCCTTGGCGGCTGCTGGAGGAAGGAGACATGGTTTGTCATTGTCAGGGAGTTAGGACCAAAGCCATGTATAGGGCTTAATATCACTGGACTCTGCTCCACTGGGAGCCAGTGCATAAGCATTGGTGAACTGTGTTCTAGTCAACCTGTGTTGCTAAGCAGACAGGCTGCTGGATTTTGCAGCTACATGCATAACGAGGAAGGACTATTATTAACTACCATAAACAGAAAAATGCACACACTCGCCAAAGGAATATTGTAACTAGGGAGATAGTAATCTGCATCTCCCCCAGCTGATCAAAGCCACACGGACTAAACGGCTGCTGCTGCCGTGACACTCCCTGTAAGCACAAGGACGTGCAGTCGTTTGTGGCGAAGCCGATTTCTGCAGTGTGAACGAGACGATTATTTTTGCAATGCATCCAGATCGACTGTGCCGTGCAATTTTTGCAACGCACCACGGCAACTGTCTCCCCCTTAAGGCAGCGTTCCATGGACTTCTCCGGGAAACTACATTACCCAGTGATCACCGCGGTGCTCGTAGGAAGGACGTCTGCGCACTAAGATACTCAGATCCAAGTTTGGAGCTTTTAGCTGCCAGCCCTGGCCCATCATGTAGGTGCAGCAGAGCCTTCCCTTCCATTGCAATTGGGAAAAAAATTACTTTGCAATCTGTTTTGCAAGGTGTGCAATTGCACCGCCCCTCTCTGCAAAGAGATCTGCTGCAGCAAGTCAGAAAAACTCCAGTTGCATGAAGATTGAGCGCTTGCAGTTTGCATCTTTGTTGCAAAACTAGCTACAGAAGAGAGGCAAGGCAAAGTCTTTTGTGCTCCCCTCCCCCATCAAAGCAAAGGGGAAAATGTCTCAGCCGAGAGGTAAGGATCCGACTTCTGTTCCTTGCAAAATATGCAAAAAGGCATGCATGCATTTTCAAGTGCATGAATACAATTTTCGGGATGCAATTGCATTTTGAAGTTTGAGGCTTTCAATAGCTTTCAGTTGCATTTCCTGTTTAGTATGTGCCTTTTTTGCAGACACACACAGGCACACTCACACACACAGTTCCTGTAAGGCAGGGCTTGCAGTTCAGCTGTGCATTGACGTTATTTGCATTCTTCTGCTGGGATTACCGAGCTCTTTTTGCCTTTTGCATAGTCAGGACAGATAAAGAATGTTGAAGAGCAGATGCATGCATTACTGTATAGATTTGCAAAATAGGCAACATGCATCCAAACAGCGGATAATTTCAAGTGCAACATTAAACCAAACTTTTTTTAAAAAAAGGTCTCTGCAGGGGATGGAAGGTGAAACTTGAGTGGAGTCACTAGGAATTAAATATACACCCATGTTTCCATGAGAAAGTATTGTTCTGGTGCCAGTATTGAGATCATTTTCCACCGACACCTCCCACCCCCATTTAATATTTGGTAAGTTTTGCTCAGAGGCAGTGAGTGTGATAGCAGATCGCTGGGACTCTGCATTGGAAAGCTTTTGTTTTATTTCGCCTCTAAACCAGGCTGTGGGGGATTGGGGCAGTACTGATTTTTTAGAAGCCCTGGGGACTTGGAGAGAGGGCTCTCTCTTGTTAAACCTTTGGTTGTTCAGGACTCAGACTGCTTTGTATCCCAAGGGGGGGAAAAAGTGATGGGCGATTTTTTTTTTTAAATTGTAAAAATGCTGGGGAATGCAATAATCATCTCAGACAGGTCTTGAATGGAATAAGTAGGAGTTGCACGTAGATGCACCTATTTGTCGGCGACGAGGTTCCTGGGTACACAAGATGAGCTTTGAGCTGGCTGGTTCGGATTTCATATGGAAGCTGCTTATTCTTGCATTTTGCAGCCATCAGATAGTTTCTGGGGGTGGATTAGAGACATTGCCAGCAGCGGACACTTGGGAAGGTGTTCCTAGAACTTTAGGGCAGTCTGTCCTGCAACTTGAGTGTCAATCAATACACTTTGACTAAGTGCAGTGGGAAAGGACATGGTGAGAGGGTAAGTGTATCCTTTAACTCAAGGGGTTGCTCTCATATTTCCCCCACCCCTATTTTTGCTTTTGTAACAGAGGTGTTTATATAATTTATTCCCAATTTGGATTGGCTGCAAACATCTTTTCCAGCCAAGTGGAGAAATGTAAAAAAGTTTCCAACAGAAGGAGCCAAAGAAGTTTGATCATATAAAATAGAACAAGAGGATGCTCACAGGACTTGTCACTAATGAGACCCCAACCTGCTGAGCTGCAGCTCATAGGGGGGGAATCCTGCCTCCTGTGCAGTAGGGAAATGGAGCGATGGAAGGTGGGTGGGGTGGGGTGGGTTTTTTGTGAGATTCCCCCAGCCACAGAGTTGGAAAAACTGATCAAGCAGGACCAGATGCCTAGTAGAAAAAGAATTCTAAGTAAGTTTGCCTAGTAAAGGGAAAGAAGCCCATTTCTGGTTTTAACCTAGCGTTTTGCGTTTCCCAGCAATAGCCCTGTCAGTTCCCTTCAGTACCAATAAAATGGGAGTGGACAAGTAGCCAACCCACAAAACATTATTTCAGTGAATAGGCTCATTCTTGAATCCCTTTTCCATCCATCCCACTCTCAGCTCCATCATACGAGTGCCTTTAAGTTTACATTACTTTTGAATTGAGTCATCAACAGCCTTCCCTGACCTCAAGAAACTATATTGAAATAGTCATATTCTTCAGACTGAAATAAAGGCATAACATATGTTAGATCATTTAATATTGCATATGAAGTTACCTTTCCAGGCTTGTCAAAATAAAATGTATTTATTGAATAGCTCCCGCCATTCAACTCTGGAATCCCTGCTCCTTAAGTCATTTCCAACAACTTGTTCTGAAACATTGACAAAGATTATATTTAATTTGGTTTTGGTGCCTTTCTTCACCAATGCAGTGAAAAGAGATATGTCAACTTAGTGACCAAGGTATGTACCAGAGCAAGTCTCGTCCATGGTTTAAATGAAAGATCAAATTTTTTTTTTAAGATACCACGTATTTGTACGTAATTGGAAATAAAATATTCCTATTCCATCAAAAATGCGTAGGCAATAGATTTGAGGGTAGAGACCATCCTCGGTAAAGTTGCTTTGTTAATTGAGAGAACAGTCTTATATAGATTTCTTTTCATTAATGTGCTTATAAACACATTAAGGTTCAGAATTCCAGTGCTAGAATTCCAAAGTTTTGTGGCAGGTAAAATATAAGTTAAGAAGGAGGCTCATGAGAAGATACAGAATTCTAGCATCTCAAACATTAAGCAGATCACTGGGAAGACATGATTTGCTTAGTTTTGTTATTCAAGAAACTAAAACTACATTCCTATGTATGGAATTATTTCCCACCCTAAAGAAAATGCACTAAAAAAAAAGTGAACAGAAAGAACTGGAAGCCTAGAATTTATATCCAAGTATCATTTCTGTATCCCAGAAGTTAATGCCACCTTGATGTATGCAAAATAGTCTAGAAGATTATCTGTTTGAGGAAATTACAGTACAGAAGAATTAGAATCAGTGCCAGATATGGAATACATGGCTGTCACAACTAATAGGCTACTACAGAAAAAGAAAGTGAGGAAATCCCTTATTACATAGATTCCTTGCTAAACACATGAAAGTCAGAGGCTACAAGTCTGAGTTAATGTTATAGCATAGATATTTATTGTAACATCAGTTGCTGTTTACTTTTTAAATCCATATTTTAAAAAAAATCAGCTTGTAGACACTTACAGGTTTTTTGTTAGAGAAGTTCTGATTACAATATTATACTGAGATCAGAGTGTGAGATAGTAAATTTACTTACATCCCAGTTCTTTATTTCAGTGATTTCTGTTTAGTTTTTTTTTAAATCAAGTTAAAATGGGATGCTGATAAGGTGAGAAGCTAGTCACGTGTGACTCACTGACATGTGTACTTATGGACTTTGATCAAAGGACGTGCACATGTTGAATGTTACATTTTATTTATATTCCATTGTTCATTTAATTTTTTCCTGCTCTAAATAGTAACTGAACAGATATAAAAAAATAGTAACTCATGTTTATCATTTTTGTGTATAGCACCCCTATGGGTTGCTGCTGGTATAAAATTAACCTCTTCGAAGCCTTGTAAAGATTCAGGTTAGTTATGTAATATCCACTTTTCCTCCACAGTGCTATTTCAGAACATCTTGCCAGCAACATATTGTCCTTACATAGTCACTTGGCTAGGAGAGAATTTGCAAAAGCAGTATACAGTAATGCTTGGTGTAGTCAAGGAGGTTTGAAACTAGTGAGTTTGTCTAGGTGGGCAGAACTGCAAATGTTAAGTTACTTGCAGGAATTCTGCCCTTTTAGTTTGTAGGGTTCCCCCCCCTTTTTTCAAAGAGGGTTAATTATGGTCCCTTTGTTCTGTGTGTTGTATGGAACAGGATAGTATATTTTTTATTATGGGATTGGCCCCTCTAACAGAGCTGTGTTAAGAATCGAGAACACATTTTGCACTTAAAAAAAAAGGGAATCTCTCTCACACGACAAAGGAAGATATTTCAGTTTTCTCACAACTATCAGAGCAATTTTCCCAGGGTGAGAAAACAGAATGTGAAACTGAAGATTAAGGGGTGGAAGATTGCTGCTCGGCTAATAATCACTTAGAACTGACCAGTATTTTGAACAGCTGACTAAGTGGGAGTGGTTATAGCTTAGGGTTCCCCCTGTCTTTTGCTAACTTAAGCAGATGCCATTGGTGGCACTATACCCGTGCTTTTGATAAAGCAGCTTCCAACATCACTCTCTGTATTACCTATTGGTAGCCTTGGCAGCATTAGATTTTTAATTGGTAAGTGTCAGTAAAAGTTGATTTCACGGCCCACACAAGCCAATGAACATGTTTTTCTATTGATGATAATCAAAATGTACATATAGGCAAAGAAAGAAAAAGCTGCTTGAAAAAACTTTAGAGTTAGATTTAAGGATATTTATTTGGTATATTTTGACATGTAATGTTGACAATTTCTGCTTTAACTTTTTGAGTCACAGGGTCTCAAAATGATTGTTTGGCCACTCCCTGCAGTTTTTCACAACTGGAAAATTTAAGTAGATAAAAGCCAGAAAAAAAAATGCTTAAAAATAGGGCGTCAAGAGATTTAAAAAATTAATCGCGATTAATCGCACAGTTAAAATAGAATGCCATTTATTTAAATATTTTGATGCTTTCTACATTTTCAAATATATTGAGTTACAACAGAATACAAGTTGTACAGTATTCACTTTCTGATTACAAATATTTGCACTGTAAAAAAAGTATTTTTCAATTCACCTAATACAAGTACTGTACTGCAATTTCTTTACCATGAAAGTTGAACTTACAAATGTAGAATTATGTACAAAAAACTGCATTAAAAATAAAACAATGTAAAAATTTTAGAGCCTACAAGTCCAATCAGTCCTATTTCTTGTTCAGCCAATCACTCAAACAAGTTTGTTTATATTTGCCAGAGATAATGCTGCCTGCTTCTTGTTCACAAGGTCACCTGAAAGTGAGAACAGGTGTTCGCATGGCACTGTTGTACCTGGCGTCACAAGATAGTTACATGCCAGATGCACTAAAGATTCGTGTCTCTTCATGCTTCAACCACCGTTCCAGGGCATATGCGTCCATGCCGATGATGGGTTCTGCTTGATAACAATCGAAAGCAGTGCGGACGGACGCATGTTCATTTTCATCCTCTGTGTCAGATGCCACCAGCAGGTGGTTGATTTTGTTTCACGGTGGTTCAGGTTCTGTAGTTTACACATCGGAGTGTTGCTTTTTTAAGACTTCTGAAAGCATGTTCTACACCTCGTCCCCCTCAGATTTTGGAAGGCACTTCAGATTCTTAAACCTTGGGTGCAGTGCTGCAGCTATCTTTAGAAATCTCACATTGGTACCTTCTTTGTGTTTTGTCAAAGCTACAGTGAAAGTGTTTTTAAAAACGAACAACATGTGCTAATCATCATCCCAGATTACAATACCATGAAATATATGGCAGAATGCGGGTAACAGAGCCGGAGACCTACAGTTCTCCCCCAAGGAGTTCAGTCACAAATTTAATTAACGCTTTATTTTTTTAAACGAGCGTCATCAACATGGAAGCATGTCCTCCGGAATGGTGGCCGAAGCATGAAAGAGCCTACGAATATTTAGCAGATCTGGCACGTAAATACCTTGCAATGCTGGTTACAAAAGTCCCATGCAAACACCTGTTCTCACTTTCTGGTGACACTGTAAACAAGAAGTGGGCAGCATTATCTCCTGTAAATGTAGCAAGCTTGTTTGTCTTTGCATCTGAAGAAGTGGGTTTTTTACCCACAAAAGCTTATGCCCAAATAAATCTGTTAGTCTTTAAGGTGCCACCGGACGCCTTGTTATTTTTGTAGCTACAGACTAACATGGCTACCCCTTATACTTGTTTGTCTTAGGCCTGGTCTACACTAACCCCCCAAGTCGAAGTAAGGTACGCAACTTCAGCTACGTGAATAACGTAGCTGAAGTCGACATACCTTACTTCGAACTTACCGCGGTTCAGACGCGGTCCACACGCGGCAGGCAGGCTCCCCCGTCGACTCCGCGGTACTCCTCTCGTTGAGCTGGAGTACCGCAGTCGACGGCGAGCACTTCCTGGTTCGATTTATCGCATCCAGACCAGACGCGATAAATCGAACCAGGAAGTTCGATTTCCAGCCGCCGAACTAGCGGCTAAGTATAGACCAGCCCTTAGCGATCGGCTGACTAAGAAGTAGGAGTGAGTGGACTTGGCTCTAAAGTTTTGCATTGTTTTGTTTTTGAGTGCAGTTATGTAACCAAAAAAAACCAAAATCCACATTTGTAAGTTGCACTTTCATGATAAAGAGATTGCACTACAGTACTTGTATGAGGTGAATTGAAAAAATACAATTTCTTTTATCATTTTTACCATGGAAATATTTGTAATCAAAAATATAAAGTGAGCAGTGTACACTTTGTATTCTGTGTTGTAATAGAAGTCAGTATATTTGAAAATGTAGAAAACACCCCATCCAAAAATATGTAATACATTTCAATTGGTATCCTATTGTTTAACAGTGTGATTAAAACTGCGATTAATTTTTAAGTTAATCGCATGAATTAACTGCGATTAATTGACAGCCCTACTTAAAAATAATCAATATTCATATTTTATACATATTTACATACGACTATAGAGTGTTCTGCCAAGTCTAACTATCAGGAAAGAGGTGCATGCTCTGTGCTCACCCTTTACCACCAGGTCATTTCTGCAGATGTTGC
The DNA here is from genome assembly GCF_002925995.2 of Terrapene triunguis. Classification (NCBI taxonomy): domain Eukaryota; kingdom Metazoa; phylum Chordata; order Testudines; family Emydidae; genus Terrapene; species Terrapene triunguis. The sequence goes on along the minus strand of NW_020664543.1, from coordinate 5,754,094 downwards.
CAGTGGAAAAGGTGCCAGGTGCATTTGTCCCACATGTTTTGGAGCTGAAAGCGGTTCTGTGAGCACACCCTGTACCGGTGATAAGGAGTGGCTCTGGCAGAAGGGCTCCTGAGGGTGCCCTTGCGCTGCTTATATGTTTGATGGGAAGTTTTGTTGCCAGCTGGCTCTGGTTTTAGGAATGCGAGAGCGAGCAGGGTTTGCAAAATGCCAGTTGGATGTTAAAGTGTGTAAGCCTGTAAGGTATCCTGTCCTTCGATCTGTGAGCCACTTGTCACCCACTACACTCTAATAGCATGGGTGGAATGGCCGACGTACTTTCCAGGTCACCAGCTTTGCATAGTGCCTTGCAGACCACTTGCTCGTTATGAGTATTTGAGAAAATGGACATGTTAAAATAATTTGAGCAATAAAAGTGATAAAGTAGGGAAAGGGATAGAGTGGAGTAGAGACTAGTGCTCTTTTTGGGTCTCAAATGACTAAACCTCACAGCAACCTTGTGATATAGGGGAGGGATATTTTAAGAAGCACATCACTCACCACTGAAATGCAGCCACCTCTGGGGTGAAACAAGACAACTATTTAGCAGCCTCTTGAAATATCTTCAGCTATTTAGGAGAAGGGAGTGAAGATCATCATATTCAATTAAACCTGCTGGAGGGATTTAGAGCGGTAAATATTAATTCTGCCCAAAGACATTGGAATTAAAGGGATCCAGTCAACATGAAAATTATACTTCTGTCAAAATTTGGTATGTACTATAGTTACAAGTAACACCTATGACGATTGGGTGGGGGGGGGGGGGTGGGGGAGGGAACATTTCCCCCCAGTATTTTCTTTAATCATTCAGTTTCTTCCTTGCTGAAAAGGTCCTTAATAAAAATTTAAAAAAATAGTTCTTAAAGTGTTTTTCTTATAAGAACCATTTTTAAAAAGGATTTCAAAAAACTTCAAAACCACACTATCAGAGAGTGGTTTGCCAGAAACAGAAATTGTTTTAAAGTAGTTTTTTAAAAGTCAAGTTATAGAGGAACACTTAAAAAGTAACATGGGACCTTGAATGATCACAAGGGAGACACAGCTGAGGTCCTAATCACATGTCATTGAAGGCACATTGAGCATCGCTGTGTCTGTTACCATATTTAACTTTTGTTGCCCGTTTTCTCATCGTTCTCCTATCCCTCTTTCCAAATGCGTTACCTGACTGTGTACAGTAGATTTGTTGTTGTAGCCCTGTTGGTCCCAGGTTATGAGAGGGAGACACAATCATCCACCTTGTCTCTCTACTGTAGATTTAGCATTTCCAGCCCTTTACTTCACTGGATTATGGAAATACAAGAAGAGAGATGTCAGAACTTGTTTATTTTAACTCCTATGTGGAATGAATTGTACTAATTCTGTGCTACCATTTTGCAGAGAAATACACATGTAAGCATGCATCAGAAGTCTGAAAGCATGGAACAGTTTGTACAGGCAGCTAGTCAAAGTGACTCTAGCACTTCTATTGTCAGCAGGGAGAAAAATAATTCAGACCACCTGGAAGGGAAAGTATGCCTAATAATGGATATTGCAGCCTTATTTTTTTCCGCAGGCCTCGTCACTGGATGCTGGGGTTAATATCACACGTTCTCCTGTGTGTCAATTTATCTGTAAAACATCCGTATTTTAAAGACTAGCCATCTACCCTTATAATACCTAGTAGGCTTACAGGAGCATACAAATTATGTAATATGTTGAATCAGTCTAGTGGCTGGGAAATAGAGGGACTATTCCTTTAATTCCTAAGCACGGCCAGAGCTATAATTAAAAAAAAAAGTTTCATTACCTGTAAAAGTGCTTAGAGGCCTGTCTGGAAATGTTTTAAGATTAGAGTTATTGGCTGCAGTGGTGCTAGAAGCAAGTTTAGGACCCACGACTTACGCAGCTTTAAATACCGTGCTGTACAATAACCGAGCTGATGAAGTCTAATTTTCAAATTTTCTTAGATATTGCATTCAAAGAGGTTTTCTTCTGGCCTCTCATCCCTTCCACATCTACCTGAGTTTGGACATAAAGTGGGGAGAGAGGGAAATTTGTGATTAGTAATCCTTATTCAATGAGAAGGAGATTTAAATAGTGACGGTTTGGCGGGGGGGATAGTCACTCCTTTTGTAGTTTAGGAATGCTTCCCCCTCCCCTACCCTCCCCCCTTGAAAGCCAAATTAAAAGCATCATTATTTTTAAACTGAAAATCCAGAGCACTTGGCGGGAGTTTCCTACATTTCACCACACCTGCCCTATTCGCAGGTGTTTATTTTAATATGTCCAACCTGCTAAAAACTCTTCTCCTCTTTGCCCAGCTACTTCAGTTAGCGTAGAGTCATCCAGAGCAGATGCTGGACATCCTTGATCAAAATTCCAGCAAGTTACACTCATGCTTTTGCATATCGTTCTTGTTCAGTTAATGACCTACTTACTGGAAATGGAGGCTCCTTACCGTGCCAATTTCATCAGTTTGGAATCCACATACAGCAGGGGATTGAGCTTGCATAAATGTGATGCAAAAAGCCATGCAGCTAGAGGCAGGGGGAAAAGCAGCATTTTGGGGGTCTAGTCAGGTTTCATGTATAAACGTACATAAAGTTAACGTTAGAGTTTCTTTTTTCCAAGAAGCTTTAGTGGGAAGAAGGGGCACCACTCATTAGGGCTGCTACCTGGCTCAGAGGGGAAGTGAAAGTAGCTATAAAAAAAAAAAAGTAGTAACAAGTAGAATAAAGGAGAAGTTGATAGTAATGAATATAAATCAGACACTAGGAATTGTAGAAAATTGATAAGGGAAGCAAAGGGACACAAGGGGACATCTATGATCAGCAAAGTTAAGGACAATAAAAAGGAGTTTAAGTACATTAGGAACAAAGAATCCTAACAAGGCTTGTGGTCCATTACTAGATGGAAGTTGTAGAATTATTGCCAATACAGAAATGTTTCTATTCTGTGTTTGAGGAAAATATAGATGATGTAGTCATGTCATATACTACTTTCCATTCCACTAGTATCTCAGGAGGATATTAAACAGCAGCTGCTAAGTTAGACATTTTTAAGTTAGTGAGGCCAGATTACTAGCTTTTTTTTAAACTCTTGGATGCAAGTTGAGGTGCTCATTGGACTATGAATGTTGAAGTCTTGGAACATGAGGGAAATTCCCAAAGTCTGGAAGAAAACTGTTGTTGTGCCAATATTAAAAAAAGGTAGATGGGACAACCCAGTTAATTATATTGATCCTGGGCAAGATAATGGTGTGGTTAATGGGGACTCAAATAATAAAGAATTAAAAGTGGTGTGGTGGGGCAACGACTCACCGGCCTGGCACCTCCTGCTGGTAGTCCTGGGAATTAGCTCTTCACCAGCCCCAGAGTGCCCTCTGCAGGCTGGTGTCTCACCTGCTGCTGGCCCCCGTGTCCCTCCCGAACCCCGGTGCCCTTTTACATCAGGGTTCTGCCCCCTGCAGTAACCCACAATCTGCGTTTCCCCTCCCAGGGGAACCCCCAACCCCCTATCCTCAGTGGCTACTGCCAGTCATCATCTAGCCCCTGCTCCCTGGGACAGACTGCAGTCTATAAACCACTGATCATCGGCAAGGGGGGTTGGACCAGCTGCCTCTGCCTATCTCTGGGCTGCCCCTCTGCAGTCCCAGTACCTTTTGTAGGCCCTTAACAAGGCCTGCAGCCTGGGGCTTTTCTAGGCTGGAGCTCCCCAGCTGCCTCTGCCCTTTCCCAGCACTACTCCACCTCAGGTACCCTACCTAGCTCCTAGGCAGCCAGGTCCTTCTCTCTCATAAGCTAGAGAGTGTGTGGCTGAGGGCCTGGCTCACAGCCCTTTTATAGGGCCAGCTGTGGTCTGATTGGGGCGTGGCCCCAGCTGTGGCTGTTTCCCCAATCAGCCTAGCCTTTTCTCTCAGCCCCGGCTCTCTCCAAGGACTGGCTTTTAACCCCTTCTTAGCCAGAGCGGGGTGACTGCCCCGCTACAGGAGGGAACATAACTAATGGCGATCAACATGGGTTTATGGAAAAACAGATCCTGTCAAACTAACTTGATTATTTTTGAGGGGGTGGGGGAAGAGATTACAAGTTTGGTTGATAAAGGTAATAGTGTTAGACTTCTGTAAGGCGTTTGACTTGGTACCACATGAGATTTTGATTTAAAAAATTAGAAAGATAAAACTAAGCAGGCACACATTTAAATGGATTAAAAACTGGCTTACTGATAGGTCTCAAAATGTAATTGTAAACAGGCAGTCGTCATTGACTGGATGTTTCTTGTGGGTTCCCACAGGGATCAGTTCTTGCCCTACACTATTTATGTAGGAAGTGGAAGGCAAAAAACAAACAAACAAAACCAGATAATGCTTACAGGTGAGAAGTTGGGAGCGTGGGAAATAATGACGAGGATAGGTCACTGATACAGAGCGATCCGGATACAAGCAAACAACGTGTGTTTTGCTATGGCAAAATGTAAACGGAAAAAATCTAGGAGCAAATCCTGAAGGCCACACTTACAGGATGGGGGACTCTATCCTGGGAAGCAGCGGAAAAGACTTGGGGATCATCAAGCTGAACATGAGCTCCCAGTGCGACCCCGTGGCCACAAGGGCTGCTGCAGTCCTTGGATGCATAAACAGCAGAGTCTCACGTAGTAGCAGTCGAGGTATTTTACCTCTGTCTTTGGCACTGGTGTGCCAGCTATTGCAATCCTGGTGTCCACAGTTCAAGAGGGATGCTGATAAATTGGGGAGGGGTCAGTGAAGCACCACAAGAACAATTAAAGGATTAGAAAACCTGCCTTACAGTGATAGAGCTCCTAGAATCTATTTAATTGAACAAAGAGAAGGTTAAGGGGTGACTTGATCGCAGTCTGTAAGTATCTACCTGTGGAACAAAGATTTAATAGTGGGCTCTTCAGGTATAACACAATCCAATGGCTGGAAGTTGAAGCTAGACAAGTTCAGACTGGAAATAAGGTGTACATTTAAACAGCAAGAGTAATGAACCATTGGAACAACTCATCACAGGTTATGGTGGGTTCTCCATCACTGATTTTTAAAAAAACAAAAATCCAATCTTGATTTAACATCTGCTCTAGGAATTATTTTTGAGGACGTTCTCTGGCCTATGCTCTACAGGAGGTCAGACTAGTTGATCACAGTGGTCCCTTCTGGCCTTGGAAGCGGACTGTCTGAAAATAGAGCTTGAGAAGTGGCATGTGAACAGCTAGAGGGAATTGCGAGCGTTTAAAATCAGATGACGTTTTGTAGTTGTAGGCAAGATTTCACGGAGGGAAAAACATTTTCTTCACTTGGGGGGGAGAAGCTCATCTGACCAGAGCTAATAGACACAGTTTATTGCTCAGCCACACTTCCCTTCCAAGCAGTCACTGTTTTGTTGGTCTGTTTAGTTTACACGTTTGCACTCAAAGCGGGCATTTATCAGAACATAATGAGAAATGTAGGAATTTGTTTCTTCCATTAAAACCCCAGGGTGCTGTCAGCTCTTAGCTTGCTTGTATGGGGCAAGCAAAGAAAAATCAAGAGATGCAAAGGAGGCCCCAAAGATAAAACAAAGTATAGCAAATACTGACTACAGGAATCCATACTTTCTACAGTTACTGAAAGGAGGTGCAATTTATGAAGGCAGCATACATTTAGATTTTATAACTCATTTTGCAGGCGGCGTCTCCGTATAAAAATGTAACTACAGCAAAAGAAACACACAAGCAGAACGTTCATTAGTTATGAGTGACCTCAGAGCATCATGAATATCACAATTGGCTTAGCTCCTCTGTGTTAATTACAAACAATATTTACAGGTGGAAGTTGCACTTAAAAGTCAAAGGTGCAGAATCAAATTAATTGGGTCTTGGAGAGTAAAGACCCAATCCTGCAAACAGTTCTTTCCATGCACACATTCACTCTCTCATATAGTCTCAGTAGGAGTACATGCCGGAGTTACTGTTTGCCCGATCAGATGCTAAAGCAATGACTTCTTTATCAGACTATAAATTAAATCTGTGATTCGTTGCCTCTATCTGAATCACCCCTCTTAATTGCTTCTCTAGAGAACAATAGATGTAGAAGATCAAGACCAGTTATTGTAGAAGGGGACTTTGATCCTTTATTGACAAATCTAAAGTTTGATTAAAGTAAATGAATTAAAAAAAAAAACAGTTACCCTGCAGAAAAGAGCAGTTCCCCAGCCAATAAGAGATTTGTGAAAGGGGTAGGTTTTATATATGAATTGTCACATCCTTCCAAAAGGAAGAGACTTTATTTTTTAGCAGGTCAAAATAGTCCAGAAGTGATTATTAAGTCAAATTTCCCTAAACGGTCCACTCATTTATTTTCTCTCTAGAGGCTCTTGATTATTCGATCACATGTGACTTAACACTAGCAAGCATCTCATAATTCCCAATGCACAAGGCAGATGACAGCATAATAGAGTTACTAAATGTTCCACAAATTCCAAGAAAATCAGAATCAACAAGTCTCTGTGGCACAAGCACCGAAAGAGAGCTGGCCATACCATCCTATGGATGCTTTCCAGCCCTCCAAACAAGAAAGCGAGTTCTCTTTTATTCCCTCTGGGGAGGGAGGGGGGGAGGGCAACAAATCTAAAGCTCACCCAGAGTTCAGGAACTGGACTCAAATTATTAAGAAAATCTTAACAAACATGAAGATTTGATACATCCCTAAGGGGGGGGGGGGGGGGGGGGGATTAAGAGAGAAAGTCAGTGGTATCCTCAAGTATCAGAGGGGTAGCTGTGTTAGTTGTATCCACAACAACAACGAGGAGTGAAAGCTTATGCCCAAATAAATCTGTTAGTCTTTAAGGTGCCACCAGACTCCTCGCTGTTTTATTTGTATCCTCAGGAAGACAAGCTACTGAGGCTGTTGCTCAACATCTGTTCAGGCTGAGATCCTTAGCGAAGCTTTTAGCAAAAGGGTGTGTGCAAATTACCTTTTCCCTAAGGGATTGGATAGCCATCTCTGGTGGCCTGCGTCTATGTTCCCCTAGCCGTATAATATAGCCCTGCATGCCCCAATAAGACTGCTTGGACATTTTACTAGGCATCTTTTCCTGCAAACACACACCTTTCGCATCTTCATTTAATCCTTATTGTGAGTTAATATGCGATCCTCCTTGATGCCTGGTGCCCTGTCGGCTACTGTCATTGGGAAGCCAGTTCCCATTGTCCAACATGGGGCTGGGGCATTGTTTGCATCATCTGTCAACACCTATAGTCACCAGTCCATTGTCTCATAATATACAAGCCTTTCTTTAGTCCACTAGCAGATGCCATACTGTCTATTTAGGGCTTCCATTAGTCAAGGCTAGGACAAACAGGGGGCAAGTAACTCAAGCCTTTTTATTTACCGCATGTATTGAAACAGGGTAGCAATGCTGTGCCCCACGAATACATTGTTTGTGGAAGCTGGTGTAGGATTAATAGAGGCCTAAAAGCCACCCTGACAGAAATTGGCTCCTCTGTAGTCCACAGAGGTTGGTCAGCTGCATTCAAAATGGCCACCATAGGGTGGCAGTTGACTGCTCTAATATTTAGCGGGCCAATTGCTGATAGGACTAATACATGCAACATGTCCTATACAAAAGAAACAGTCTGGAATTCACAGCCAAAGAGGATCAGCCTTTAGATAATGTTAGAACAGCAGCAGAATGAGCTTCCAGGCACCTGACAGTCAGGGTGTGGGCTCAGTTCCTTGTAGGCCTTCAACGCAGCCCTAGCTACCTTGAAAGGAGGCATGTTAAGTAGAGAAATCAAGCCTTAGAAGGTTGAAACCAGTGTAAAAGCCATCCCAGATCTAGGGGTTAGTGAGATCTCTGAACCAGGCAACGAGAATATCTGAGAAAAAACATCAACACAGCCTGTGGAGGGTGAAGTGTCCCCTTTCAGATCAGTTTTCTGTGGGTTTTTTGAGACTGTAAGCTGTGGGGCAGGGACTCTGTTTTGTGTTTGTACAACACCTAGCATAGTGGGGTCCTGGTCCATGATTGGGGGCTCTTAGATAATTAATAAATAATAATAATGCTGCTGCTGCTAACTGGAGAGGAGTAAAGGACCGGTTTTCTCTTCTGAGATGAGGCAAAGCTCTTTCATTTGAATGCAACCTCTGTTCTTGGTGGTTCTTTTTATTGGCTGACAGCTGTGGGATCTCCCATCCTGAAAAAGAATATCAATGAGCAATAAGCAGAGTTTGAGCTTTGGAAGGACTGAGATTGATTTTATAACCAGGTGACGTTACAGGCTTCTTCCTTTCTAAAAGGGGCGGGGTTTCGCGTAATCCATCTCCTTTGAAACTGGCGGAGAGGGGGGTGCGGGAGAAGAGACTTTACAAACCCTGCTGAGTCAAGATTAAACCCCCCAAATACACCATCTAAGAAAGCAAACAATGTTTTAAATGGTAGTGTTATGCAGGAAGCTGGAATGACAGCCATTAAAGTTCCCAGATCTGGAAATCTCCTGCGGGTGTATCATAAGAGAATTTATACTCTGAGAGGAGCAACCACAATCACACCTTCATTAGTAAAGACAGCCACTGGCAACAGCGATATCTTAGAATATAGATTTAAAATACAGTTCTCCTCCAAGGAGTGTCTGGTAGTTTGTTTTTTTTAAATAAAGTCTCCTGTTCCACAAATCCTCTCCTTGTTTATATGCAAAGTCATAAATCACTGACTGTGGTGACACGTTTTTATTGCTCTTTGGTCCTGTTAACCCTGCAGCAGGAAAGAGCTAGCGTGAGCTCGGATTCCGGTCCTCCTTCTGCAGCATCAAGATCACGTCCTAAAATCCAGTCAGTGGCACCTGTGCAATCCCACTGCCTCCAGGGGAGGGAGGCATAATTGAAAAGTGATAGGATTCCACAGGTCTCGAGTGAGGACAGGATCTGGTCTGCATGAACCTCTGCTACTGGTGGGCTGCACATGTAGGAAAGAACCTAGTCTGACTTACACAACCCAGGCTGAGATTTTAGGGCTGGCAGGTGGGAAGAGGGAAACCCGTCCCCCTGCCCCCCAGTTTGAAAGTAAAATTGAGCACACTTGATGTTGAAGACAGAGAGACGTTTAGACACCACAGGGCAGAGTCACTTTTCGGAATAGCACCACACTGATCCGTGCACTGGAATTAGAATTTCGAACAGACCTTAATGCTTAGCCATACACCAATTCCTGTTTTCAAAGCCCAGAAGACGGACCCTCACAGCATACCCGCAGCAGAGGTGTCATTTGTTATGTGGCTGCCCCCTGCAAACCTTGGTTTGCCCCCCAGATTCTTCACAGGTCTATGCACTCCATTTCGCCCCTCCTTCCCGACTGTGCAGGATAATATAGAATATTCTTCATACTGACACAATTCCTCCCCCCCCCCATATTTCCCTCCATTATCTAAAACGCATAAGGTTGACAGAGTAGCACGTTAATTGCAAAGAAATTAAATGCAAACCAGTGGTTCGGAACATTTTCCTCACTGGGAATCCCCTCCCATTTATCAGCATGAGACTGTCCAAGTGTTTGTAATCCCCTAATACCTAAGCCGTTAGCTTTCAAACCCCGATGCAGACAGTAAGATTTGGGATAAATTACTACCTGATAAATCTCAACACACGAGTCTCCGATTTACTCAGACAGCTATAAAGAAAGCTAATATGAGCAGTTATATACACCGGAAATAGAGCTAATCCAGGTGTTACAGAATTGTCCTTTGAGATATTTCTTCCCGGAAGGGGTAAGGAGAATCAGAGCAGACTGACCTCCTTGCTATTCTGAAGGACCATATATTAGACATCAGTAACATGCCAAAACATACACACACAATTTCTACTGAAGACTTGAGTTATTGCCGAGTCCAGGTTGATAAATGGACTAGAGAACAGAATATCAGGCGTGAGACATGGAACAAAGTGACCTCACACTATTACAACTTAGAAAATAACATTTCAGCTGAATGAAGACACAGAAAGAGACACTACCAAGATCTGTAGGATTAAACCTGGGCTTATGGGTACATACGGCTAGATCATCAGATCCCACTGTCTTGTTTTTGTGACATGACAGAGACTAAAAACATAGCTGGTATCTTTTAGCCAGGACAGGTGGAAAAACTGTTCTGAATCTGCAGCCCTTTGAATGGAGGCGGGGCACATACCCCTTGTGATACAAATGCGTTTACTCCTGCTAATACCAGCATGGGCTAGACAACCCAGCAAACCTTTCTTCCTTTTAAGGAGAATGGAGTTTTATTCCTGTTACTAGGCCGCATCCTTTGAAACCTGGAATGGGATTTCTCGAACACCCTTTTGGACTGCCCCTCCCAAGAAGGCAAGAACTGGAAGAGCTTCTGTATTAGGAGAACCCTGCTACCCCCATGTGCATTTTAAAACAAGGCTATTTGTTCTAAACTTTAGAAAAGTATTTACACTGTGTGCATATTTGTGAAGATACTCACCAGTTGGGGCCCATTGTTAGACACGTGCTTCACTATCAGCATTTTTTCTTCCTCCACGGCAGGTTTCCCTTCAGAGCAGCTTGTTTTAAAGAGACCACTTGATAGCTGATTGGGAGAGCTCTAACCACAGGGCATCCTGGGAAATTTAACCCTAACCTCACAACTCAGTCATGCAGGGGGGGGAGAGGGGGAACCACCCAGTTTTTGTGGGTTCTGGGAATTATTTTCTTTATAAGAGGTGTAAGGGTGGGTATTGATCTTTAAGGTTCTGATTTTACAAATTCTTATGTATATGTTTAACCATAAGCATGTGAGCAGATCTTCAAGTTAAGCATTTGCAGCGTTAGGGATAAATCTTTTCTTGATTGTTAAGTGGAGCGGTTATAGGATGGGCTGCAGTGTAAATGCTGTATGTGTGCCTGGCTGCACTTGTTTTTCTGTCAAATACTGACTGCTTATGCCATCGGTTCTAGCGACTTCTAAATACAAAAATCACTTAACACCCCCCATGGTCTCAAAACACCAATCTTGCGCAGGGAGCTCCAGAGAGAGAGTGGCAGGAATACTGCTATGGGGCGGGGGTACACTTGAAGCTCCTGAATGAGAAAGCCTATTTCTAATTGAAGGGCTGGAACTTTCCCAGGGGGCATTTGTTGCACCTGGTCTCACTTGGCCTGGAAGGGTCATAAGGAGAATAGAACTGAGGTACTCAAGCAGACCTGAGTGTGGGCACGCGATTGAAAACAACAACAAAAAAAGCACTGTAGTCTCTTGTGTGTTATGCTATGCTGTAGTACGCTCATTCAGCCTGCTTTCCAAATTGAAGATAAAGATGTACACTGGCTAAACAGATGTTTCTGTTTTGTACACTGTGTACTTTGTCATGAGATACAAACCCACCTAGCAGATGTCTAAAATGATAGCTAGAAATTTACACTTGTTGCTCCAGTTTGGTTGAAGAGGGTTTATCTTTTGGCCAAGATTCACTGTAATTATCAGTGGATATGGCATCTATTGGAAGGCTTGGGAAATCTTATTCTGTGAATCCAGTCCTGCAAACATATAAACTTACGCTCTGCGGGACTACCTGCATGTGTAAAGTTATGCATATATTTAAGTGTTTGCAGAATGAGGCCTATAGTTGTTGCATGAGAAATTCATTGCCCCAAGAGGGCTTCCCTCTAATACCTATGAGCTTTTACTTGCTGCTAATCTCTGTTCCTTGTTTTTAAACAGCTGTTGGTTTTGCTAAAAATGTTAAGATTGCAAAAATGGAAGAGCCATTATTTTTTTAGCATCTTCCCTTTCCTTCTCTAAGTTCTAATATATCAGCTAGAGGGTTCAGTAGTTGATACCCAAGTTTTGGAAATCTGATGAGGAGTGTCTTCTGGCTTTCTGGTGTTTTAAATTCATCAGCCTGCCAGTGAGACATTAAGATACCTACCTGTGTAAGTAGGACCTATACATGTATTTTGTTCTGCTACATTGCCAGCAGAGGGAGTAAGTGTTAGCTCTCAGTATGTGCACCCTGAATAGTTTGAGACCATCAATGATGCTAATACCAAAAAAACTAAAACAGGCCTTATCAAAAGCAAGGGAGGGATGTTTACAGGAACAGCACCAGGATAATTTAGTTTAAAAAAAAAAAAAAGGCTTTTGCAGACGCTAAGACTAATAGCGACAAAGAGTCCTGTGGCACCTTGTAGACTAATAGACGTATTGGAGCGTAAGCTTTCGTGGGTGAATACCCACTTCGTCAGACGCATGCGACATGCGTCTGATGAAGTGAGTATTCACCCACAAAAGCTTATGCTCCAATACGTCTGTTAGTCTATACAGTGCCACAGGATCTTTGTCGCTTTTTACAGATCTAAACTAACAAGGCTACTCCTCTGATACTAAGACCAAGGCCGCTGAGTGCGGGTTCGGGCCCCGGTGAAAAAAATTTTTTGGGCCCCCCCAGCAAGGGCTAAACAGGGCCGACGGGGGGGAGGGAGGGGAGCCGGGCCCCCTTCCGGACCGCCGGGCCCCGGTAATTTGTACCGGCTTCCCCCC